>NC_090803.1:22304750-22623000 GCF_036512215.1 Solanum lycopersicum | reverse complement strand
ACCCCTACTTTTATTGTTTTCTTCTTGTTTATTTGTGGAGTGCAGCAAACGTGCCGTCATCTTCGACTCAACAGTAACTCTAGCCAGTCTTACTACATCGGAAATTCAGGGTGAGCTAATGCTTCTAGCTTGGACTGGATCTTCCTCTTCATGTCTTGATGCCTTGAAGTTCCGGCATGGACTAGCTTTTACGTATTTTTAGCTTCTTAGAAACTCTTAGATTTAGTAATTTGAAGTAGATGTTCTTGTGATGATGACTTCTAGATTTTGGGGATAATAATAGTTATTGATTTTATTAATGAGTTTAAGTCTTCTGCATTACTTTCTGTTGATATTATATTGAAATGTTAAGGTTCAGATTGGTTGGTTCGCTCACATAGGAGGGTAAGTGTGGGTGCCAGTCGGGATCCGGTTTTGGGTCGTGACACTCCACCATCAAAATTGAATCTTATGAAAAGGTTGTGAACCAAAAGGAAGAAAGAAACAAGACCCAAGTCAAATTACCGTTATCTAGTGCAACTTCCCCTTAAAAACTGAATCTTTTCACATGGTGTGAACCAAAAGAAAGAAACAAGAAAGACCAAATTCGAACACAATCAAGAAAAACTTTTTAGTTCTATTTGATATGATCAAATTCAAATATAAATATGTCAATTTTAAATTCAAATACTAATTGACTCAATGACTAATTTTATTTTGAAATTGTTGAATAAGAAAAGAGAGGAAAAAATAGGTTATTAAGGTCAAAGGGGAAGAGAAGAGATAATGAAATTTGTTATTTTTGATTGAGTTTGGGTCTAAAATGTGGATATGAGTCAAATGGGTAGAAAAAACTGGCGGTTGAAATTCAAATATATCCAATAAAAAGATGTCACATAATAATTAATAATAATAAAAATACAAGTTTATTAGTTTCAAGGGCAATTATGGACCAAAAAGATTGATGAAAATCCAATAGGTGAATGAGGGATATTTTTAAATACTTTTGAATAGTTTAGAAGTATTTTTTAGCTCTTTTCCGTTATATATATATATATATATATATATATATATATATATATATATATATAATACTCTTATTATTTATTAAGATATGGTCAAATAATAATGAACTACTTTTTTTATTAAATAAACGGTACTCCATTTGAATTTTTTTATTTTTAAGCTTTTTTTATTTGTGAATTTTGATAAATTAATAAAGAATCATATTTATCACTATATATGCTCAATTTATTTAGATAATTAATATATTTTAAAAAATAAACATATTTAATTAATTTAATATTTTATTATTAAATAAAAATAAAATAATAATTTATTAGGGTAATTATTTTTTCTTAATATATGCATTTAAAAAATAGAGAAGTAATATTCTGACCTTTATCAAACATATTTACTCATTAAATTTTGATTTAACACTTCCCTCCATATTCAGACTCTTCATTTTTGCACCTTCCCAAGGCTGCTTTTTTAAAAGAAAATTGAGACAATCAACTTCAATTTAATTTTTAATATTATATAATTATTTTTATTTGATTTATTGTTCCATAATATTGTTCTATTTTATTCAAATATTTACCTCATGATTTTCATGTAATATAATATTTTAATCATTATCAATTTATGTAGTTAATATAAATTTATATTTTATTATTAATTTTTAAATAAAATAATTTGTAAATATATATTTTATATTATTCAAATTAATACACAATTTAAATAAAAATGATGTGGTTTATGTGATAACTGAAATCATGGAGGAAAATGATCATTTCTCAAAGTTAAATGAGAGAAACTCTTACATTTTTAAAAGCAAAGTTGAAAGTACTCCCTCTTCATATTTCAAATTAACAACAATTTTTTCACAATTTTTTTTATAATTCACATTAACTAATCAAATCAATCACGGACATATATTCACATCTCAATATACATTCAACTGATTTGATGAAATTGAAAAATAAAATTTGAATTTTAAACACCGTTGTCGACAAAATAAAAAACACAATTAGAATTACCTCTTATTTCTATCTCTAAAAACAAATTTATCTTGCTTGATTGCTTAAAACCTTTAATAGCTTGATCAATTTTTTGAAATTGTCAACAATGGAATTGCTTCGATCGAAGGAGAAGAACAGAGACTGAAACTAAAAATTAATTTCGCGTGAATTGTGGGATTTTTTCCTTATTTATCTGCCGCGTTTTTTAAAAAAATTGAAACTATATAAATGAATCAGTTATTCACAAAAAAAACCCGTAGCAAACTTTTAATATGCTATGAAACGCAATTTTATATTGTCTGCTAAAATATAAACTAACAATTTTTTCTTTACTATATATAAAATTTGCCCTTTGCAAAATAGAAAAGCAATATTCCAGAGCTTTATCAAACTCGTTTACTCATTAAATTTTGATCTGACTCTTCCCTCCATATTCACTCCTTATTTTTCAAAATTTTTATCACGTGAGAGGCACATATATTACATATTAGTTGTATGAGATCCTTTCATACTGTGCCAAGTGGAGGCTGGGTCCCACTAAAGAATGAGAAGTTAAAACTCCATTTCTTTATTCTTTTTCTCTAATTCCATATCATCTTCTTCTTCTTTTCATTTTTTTTTTGTAATTTAATTATTTTTCGTATTAATTATTTTTAAAAAAAAAAGTTGAAACTTTATTATTTTTATTAGGATTAACAGTGATTTAGTTTGGAATTTCTTAATTAAAATAATTAATTTGTTTTTTCTTTGCAAAACCTCTTTTTATTTATATGTTTTTATATTATCTATACAGTTTTTTTACCAACATTTTCTATGGCTTTTTTTCATTTTTTTGTAGTCTTTCGATCTCTCAATGCAAAAAATGTCTTGATATAATTATGATTTCACAAATTCATTTGATTGACTCTTTTTTTAGATAGTTTTGTATACTCCTCGAAAAATGAATCTATAAAAATTTCATTTGAACACTAACATAAAAGAATTCAAAAAGAAAATCTTGAACAAGAAACACAAAATTAATATTAGCAATAATTATTTGATAGATCCCAAGCAAGTAGAGAATTTTACAAATATTTAAAAAAAAAGATAATTGAGTGCTTAATTGTTATACATATCAAGTATTCAGATATATTAAGTGGTTACAAAATAAAAAAAATCATATATAACAATTAAGAATTGTGTGATTTAAGATTGGAACCTCAAAAAATAAATTAATGACTAATTAAGATGTAATTGTGTATTTAAGTATAATAAACAAGATCAGTTGAATTTTAATAACTCAATTGATTGATTATATGATTTTTTATTTTATTGGTGAGAACTCAATTATTATATTTCTGATTTCACTATCTTTAGTTCCTTCGAACCCATCCAAAAAATTGAATTTAAATTTTTTAACATGTTATTTTGATTTTTCCTCAAATAATGATATAGAGATAAATTAGACATATTGCGGGCAATTTCATGGTTTGTTTATGATTTTAGAAAATATAATTTTATGTTGAGAGTTAATAAATAGGAACAAAAAATACAAGTTTAAAAGAAAAAAATTGATAAGAAAGAGAAAAAGTAAGAAAGTGAAATCAATAAATCGTGGTCTCATGATACAAGTGGCAGTCAAAGAGGCGCTCCTACAATTGACAGTACTTGTGCCTCTTACAAAACAAAACTTTTCTTTATTTTTATCATGTGAGAGGTCATATACTACGTGTCAAACAATAGTTGTATGCGATCCTTTCATACTGTGCCAAGTGGAAATTGGATCCCACTTAAAAATGAGAAGCTAAAAGACTCCACTTTTTTATTCTTTTTCTCCAATTCCATATCATCTCCTTCTTCTTTTCGTTTTTTTTTTAATTTAATTATTTTTCGTATTTAACTAATTTATTTTTTAAAAGTAGAAATTTAATTATTTTTATTAGGATTAACAGTGATTTAGTTTGACTTTCTTAATTAAAATAATTAATTTGATTTTTCTTTGCAAAAACTCTTTTTATTTATATGTTTTTATATTATCTATAAAAAAAATTTCACCAACGTTTCTATGGCTTTTTTTTTTAGTCTTACAATCTCTCGGTCGAAAAATGTCTTGATATAACTATTATTTTGTAATTTCAGAAATTCATTGATTGAATCTATAAAAATTTCATTTGAACTAACATAAAAAGTTCAAAAAGAAAATCTTGAACAAGAAACACAAAATTAATAGTAGCAATAATTATTTGATAGATTTCAAGCAAGTAGAGAATTTAACAAATATGAAGAAAAAAAAAGATAATTGAGTGCTTAATTATTATAAATCTCAAGTGTTCAGATACATTAAGTGGTTACAAAATAAACAAATTCATATTTAACAATTAAGAATTGTGTGATTAAGATTGAAATCTCGAAAAAAATAAAATTAATGACTAATTAAGATGTTATTGTGTATTTAAATATAATAAACAAGATCATTTGAATTTTAGTAACTCAATTGGTTGATTATATGATTTTTTATTTTATTGGTGAAAACTCAATTATTATATTTTTAATTTCACTATCTCTAATTTCTTCAAACCCATCCAAAAAATTGAATTTAAATTTTTTAAACATATTATTTTGATTTCTCCTCTAATAATGATATAGAGATAAATTAGACATATTGCGGGCAATTTCATAGTTTCTTTATGATTTAAAAAAATATAATTTTATGCTAAGAGTTAATATAACAGGAATAAAAAAATACAAGTTGAAAAGAAAAAAATTTATAACAAAGAGAAAGTAAGAAAGTGAAATAAATAAATTGTGACCCTATGATACAAATGGCAGCCAAAGAGACCCTCATATAACTGACAGTACTTGTGCCTCTTACAAAATAAATTTTTTCTTCGCACCTTTCCAAGGCTGCTTTTTTTAAAAAAAAATTTGACACAATCAATTTCAATTTAATTTTTTACTCTTTAGTATACTCTATTATATTACAATATTTCTATTTTATTTATTGTTCGGTAATATAATTTTATTTTATCAAATATTTATTTTGTAATTTTTATGTAATATAACTTTTAATTATTATCAATTTATATAATTAAATAAACTTATATTTTATTTAAAAATTTTGAAAAATATAAATTGCAAATAAATATTGTTTATTATTTAAATTAATGCACAATTCAAATAAAAATAAAATCGTTTATGTAATAGCTGAAGTGAAATAAAAAAGAGCATGGTTGTATAAGAAAGAGCATATATATATATATATATATATATAAGGCCTAAGTCATATGCGACCCCTTAAAGTTGTTCGCATAATTCACTTAGACACCTCAACTAAGACTATTACTTATTAGACACTTTAATATTAAAGAATATGTATCTATTGAACATAAAACGACTTTTTTTAAAAAATATTTTGTGTGTAGTTCACGCGCTTTGACTTAAAAAAATGACAAATAAAATTATGACACTTGGCACATGGACCCAATCTAGCAATAAAATATAATTTTTTAATTTAAAAAAATGAAAAATAGTTTCCCTTTATTTATTAATCACAAAAATATTAACAAAAGAAAATCCCCACCCTCACCTAACCCTTTGACCTTTCTTCTTCCTTTATCCATTCCTCTGCCCAGTAACTACGACCACCATAACAAAAATAAAAACCTCCCTTTCAAATTTAATCTCCTATCATCTGTTATTCTCCATTTGTTTTGAGATTTTTGTGATAATAAATAAACGTCAATAAATTGTTTTTAAGATTCATGACCAAGAAAAACTGAAATTATGTTGAATTTTTTAATATCATCTTTAATAAATTAATGAGTGGCGATGTTTGTTCAATCGGAGTGATCGAAATAGAGATAGACGAATATCGATCAATTTTTAACTCCAATGTTCGAATTTCTCTTCTTCACATATTAAATTAGCAGATTTTTTTACAAAAAATGGAAAAAAAAAAAAAGAAGAATGAAACAAAATGGTAAGAATTTTGAAACCATTAGAATGGTGGGGGAAGAAGATAACCACTGATGCTAAGAATTTTGAAATCATTAGAATGGTGGGGAAGAAGATAACCATTGGAGCATGGGTATGGGAGTTGTGTTGGGTTGGGGTTGATAGAAACAGGGAAGAAGAAGAACAAATCTTCTTTTTTGTTAATTATTTTTTAAAAAAAATTAACTTAGGGGTATAAATTAAAAAAAAAAGAAAAAATATTATTTTTAATAAATTAACGCGCTCAAGGAAAGTGAATTACACGTTTTTTGCCATGTCAGCATTTTGTGTCTAATAGGAATGACTTTTGAACAAATAAAGTGTTCAATTGGCACAAGAATTAGTTGAGGTGTCTAAATGAATTATGCGGACAACTTTGAGTGGTTGGGGATGACTTAGGCCTATATATAATTATGTAATAGCTGAAGTGAAATAAAAAAGAGCATGTTTCTATAAGAAAGAGCATATATATATATATATATATATATATATATATATATATATATATATATATATATATATATATATATATATATATATATATATATATATATATATATTTCTTGTAAAAAATTGTTATGACATATATTTTTATTTTGATTACTTATTTTTTTTATTACTTACATCAAAATATGTTTATAAGGTTATCACATTATTGTTAAAATTATCAATATTATTTTTTATTTATATGTTTTATTTATAGAACTATATTATATTATATACTCAATCATTATTTTTTTCTTTTCTTTTTAGTTGAAATCAATATTTTTTTAAGAATGAAAATATTATATTTTAAGAGAAATAAAAAAATTTGATAACTTAAGGATATATTCTTTCTGTCTCAATTTATGACGTATTTTATATTTTGACATTCAAAAAATTTAAATTTGATTGGAAATATGTGCATGATCTTTAATTTTTTAAAAATGAAATTTATATATTTGTAAACTACGTAAAAATTAACATGAATCACAATAATTAATAATTCAAAATGTTAAAAAGATATTTTTAAAAAACATTACGATCAAAGATATACTTGTTTGATTATTAGAAAGAGAGAGTATGTTGTATGTTATTTTTAATCATTAAACTAAATTTTATATAAAAAATAATTTATTCATAACTAATACATTTTAATACTCCCTCCATTTCAAAAGAATGATCATATTTCCTTTTTAGTCTGTTTCAATAAGAAACTCCTTTCCACTTTTTTGCCAAAATTTTAACTTTAACTTTACATGTGACATGTTTAAAAAACCAAAAGATCAAAGGACATTTTGGTACATTTGACATAACTTTAATTTATAACCACAAGATTGAAAAGTCTTTTTTCTTTTCTTAAGCTTCATTCCAAGTCAAATTAGATCATCCTTTTTAAAACAGAGAGAGTATTACTATTACTATTTTTGTCCATCATTATATATAGGAAAAGGGATTAAAAGTACCCTGAACTTTTCGAAAAGGTTTAAAGATAGCCCTCATTCACCTTTTTATCCATAATTACCATTAAAACAACAATCTTTTATTTTTTAATTATTACTATTAATAATTATTATGTGGCATCTCCCTATTGAATAAATTTAAAATTTCGACCCACCAAAAATTTTCTACCCATTGATCGATATCCACATTTTTTTACCCAAAACCAAATTAAAAATTCATCAAAATAAAAATATTTGAACATCTCTTCTCTACCATCCAAACCTAATAACATATCCTCTTTCTCATCACCATATACAACCTCAATCAATGACAATTAAAATAATACATATATTCATATCAATAATCAACCAAAAACTAGAGATTTCATACCAATTAGAACTAAAAAGCTTCTTGATTATGTTAGAATTTGGTCAATGTCACCATTAAAATACAATAAAATAGAGTTTTTCTTAGTGCAACTCCACTATGAAAATTGAATATTTGAAATGGATGTAACCAAAAGGAAGAAATGAGAAGACCTAATTCAAGTCTTCTCAATGACACCATGAAAACACAATCAAGAACAATTCTTTTAGTGCAACTCCATGTAACGACCTGTTTAGTCGTTTTGAGCAGCAGACTTTGATTTTGGAAAAACTGGCAAGACAACGGACCCCACAACGGACCGTCGAGGGTATCTCGTTTCAAAACACTTAGAAAATCTGAAAATTTGGGTACTGAAATCGACTCTCTGAACTTCGTAACGAAATGGCAGGACGGACCGTCACAGGTGTGACGGACCGTCACAGAGCCTTCAGTGGAAATCCACTCTCTGGACCTTGCGATGACCTGCAGGACGGACCGTCGCAGGTTGCGCAATCCCAGTCTGGGTCGGATTTCCTTACACGTTTTAAGGGACGTTTTGGACTATTCCTACTTTAATTATAAAGTTAGTGGGTTAATGTTAATAAGTCTAATTACTTGGGGGTTAAAGGAGGTAACCTTAAGTTAATTAGTGGGTTATTATTTCCATCTTTTATTCTTAATTATATGCTAATTAGGGTAAAGGAAAGAGGGTTTGAATAAAGAAAATAGAAAGAACAAGAGAGAGAGAGAGAGAGGATCGATCGAACGAGGAAGAGAGAAAACACAAGCTTCGGGGAATTTGCTTGCTTGATCACTAATCTTCGGTGGAGGTAGGTTATGGTTTTCATGTTATTCGTAGTAAACTCTTAATAGCGAATGATATGTGTTAGTAGTATTGTAAACCTTCTATATGCTTAATTGTATGCTTGCATGAATGATGTGATTATGTAATTATGAATAAATAAGCATGATGAAGCTATTGAATCCCAAATCTTGAAAAGAAACCCTAATCTACTTTGTTAATGATGATGCCTTGGTATAAAAGAAGGCTTGATGAACGAAAGTGGTGAGATTAGGGGATCGGGTGCCACGTTCCGGTACCAGGATAGAGATAGAGGATCGGGTGCCACGTTCCGGTACCAGGATAGAATGAGGATCGGAGTGTCACGTTCCGACACCAAGATAGTATATGGATCGGGTGCCACGTTCCGGTACCAGGATAAAATGAGGATCGGAGTGTCACGTTCCGACACCAGGATAGTATATGGATCGGGTGCCACGTTCCGGTACCAGGATAGAATGAGGATCGGAGTGTCACGTTCCGACACCAGGATAGTATATGGATCAGAGTGTCACGTACCGACACGAGGGGAATAAATATAATGAATCTTGCAAAATGCTAATATACTCAATTTAATGAATCTAATTCCCAAATGAGTATGGTATTGAGGCTTGAGTCCTCATGTGTGAACTTGACGGTAATTGTTAATGATATAGTACTTGTTGTTGCTACATTTGAGTATTATAGTTGATTTTATGATATTGCTTAATATATATTGTTTTCTATTTCGAGTTGGCCGATGATATCTACTCAGTACCCGTGTTTTGTACTGACCCCTACTTTCATTGTTTTCTTCTTGTTATTTGTGGAGTGCAGCAAACGTGCCGTCATCTTCGACTCAACAGTAACTCTAGCCAGTCTTCATTACTCCGGATATCAGGGTGAGCTAATGCTTCTAGCTTGGACTGGATCTTCCTCTTCATGTCTTGATGCCTTGAAGTTCCGGCATGGACTAGCTTTTACGTATTTTTAGCTTTTTAGAAACTCTTAGATTTAGTAATTTGAAGTAGATGTTCTTGTGATGATGACTTCTAGATTTTGGGGATAATAATAGTTATTGATTTTATTAATGAGTTTAAGTCTTCTGCATTACTTTCTGTTGATATTATATTGAAATGTTAAGGTTCAGATTGGTTGGTTCGCTCACATAGGAGGGTAAGTGTGGGTGCCAGTCGGGATCCGGTTTTGGGTCGTGACACTCCACCATCAAAATTGAATCTTATGAAAAGGTTGTGAACCAAAAGGAAGAAAGAAACAAGACCCAAGTCAAATTACCGTTATCTAGTGCAACTTCCCCTTAAAAACTGAATCTTTTCACATGGTGTGAACCAAAAGGAAGAAACAAGAAAGACCAAATTCGAACACAATCAAGAAAAACTTTTTAGTTCTATTTGATATGATCAAATTCAAATATAAATATGTCAATTTTAAATTCAAATACTAATTGACTCAATGACTAATTTTATTTTGAAATTGTTGAATAAGAAAAGAGAGGAAAAAATAGGTTATTAAGGTCAAAGGGGAAGAGAAGAGATAATGAAATTTGTTATTTTTGATTGAGTTTGGGTCTAAAATGTGGATATGAGTCAAATGGGTAGAAAAAACTGGCGGTTGAAATTCAAATATATCCAATAAAAAGATGTCACATAATAATTAATAATAATAAAAATACAAGTTTATTAGTTTCAAGGGCAATTATGGACCAAAAAGGTTGATGAAAATCCAATAGGTGAATGAGGAATATTTTTAAATACTTTTGAATAGTTTAGAAGTATTTTTTAGCTCTTTTCCGTTATATATATATAAAATTAGATTCTTCCGTTATTATTTATGAAGATATGGTCAAATAATAATGAACTATATATATATATATATGTATATATATATATATATATATATATATATATATATATATATATATATATATATATATAATACTCTTGTTATTTATTAAGATATGGTCAAATAATAATGAACTACTTTTTTTATTAAATAAACGGTACTCCATTTGAATTTTTTTATTTTTAAGCTTTTTTTATTTGTGAATTTTGATAAATTAATAAAGAATCATATTTATCACTATATATGCTCAATTTATTTAGATAATTAATATATTTTAAAAAATAAACATATTTAATTAATTTAATATTTTATTATTAAATAAAAATAAAATAATAATTTATTAGGGTAATTATTTTTTCTTAATATATGCATTTAAAAAATAGAGAAGTAATATTCTGACCTTTATCAAACATATTTACTCATTAAATTTTGATTTAACACTTCCCTCCATATTCAGACTCTTCATTTTTGCACCTTCCCAAGGCTGCTTTTTTAAAAGAAAATTGAGACAATCAACTTCAATTTAATTTTTAATATTATATAATTATTTTTATTTGATTTATTGTTCCATAATATTGTTCTATTTTATTCAAATATTTACCTCATGATTTTCATGTAATATAATATTTTAATCATTATCAATTTATGTAGTTAATATAAATTTATATTTTATTATTAATTTTTAAATAAAATAATTTGTAAATATATATTTTATATTATTCAAATTAATACACAATTTAAATAAAAATGATGTGGTTTATGTGATAACTGAAATCATGGAGGAAAATGATCATTTCTCAAAGTTAAATGAGAGAAACTCTTACATTTTTAAAAGCAAAGTTGAAAGTACTCCCGCTTCATATTTGTGGATCACTTTTTACTTTTTATATCGTTTAATAAAGGGCAACTTTCACATATATCAAACAAAAAATTCATATTTATATAATATAGCAAACTTTGCATAATTGTGCTCCATAGCAAACATAAAAACTGTATAATTCGCTATACATATACAAGTGTATAATTCGCTGGCCTAAATTGTATAATTCGCTGGCCTATTTCGCTGTAATTGTATAATTTGTTTTGCATATAGTTGAATCGAATTAAAATGTATGTATATTGCATAATTATAAGTGTATAGCAAGAAAATATATGTTTTTCTCGCTTTATACAAAAACAGAAACACAATATATACACTTCTGTTGTATAAAGCTAGAGAAAATTGTATTTCACTGCAATTGTATAATTCGCAATTATATAATTCCTTGGCCTTTTTCTCTGCAATTTTTGAAGTAAAATGTTTGTAAATTGTATAATTAAGTGTATAACATGAAGATATACATTTTTGCATGTGTATATACAATTTTCTCTCGCTTTATACAAAACAGAAACAGAATTATACACTTCTGTGTATAAAGCGAGAGAGGCGAGCGAGAATGGAGAGTGACGAGCGAGATTCCTGGGAGAGAGATGCTGGCAAATTTTAGATAATGTTTGCTATGGAGCACGATTAAATCAAACCCTAGCTATTCCATTTAATTTAGGTTATTAGTTTACTATTTTATACAATTTTCCCTTTAATAAATCATAAATAAGAGGGTATTTTTATTTATTCATATCTTAAAAAACTTCTTGATATTTTCCACAATGGAATGTGAACATTTTAAAAAAAATTAATTACAAGAATAATATTGAAAAATAAATTAATTATGTCTTTTTAATTTAATAAAATAAGCAACTAATATGAACTAATTATTTTTTATTATAAACATATTTATATTATTGTGAATATAATGAATAAAATGTCTTTTCTCTTCTCTCTACTTTATTCTTCTCATTGTTTATATTATTAACATTTTTAATATATGAGATGAGATGAAATGATTGTAAATGATTTTTTCTATATATTTTTTTCACAAAAGTGAAATAAGAGAAACTCTCTTATTTATGCTTTGGGAACACGAGACATCATTAACTTGATGAAAAAGATAATTTTAATTTGATGGTTGTAATTTGATTTAACATAAAATTTTGAGAAAATAAACAAGTAGCCTCTCAACCTATGCTTAAAATTTCAGAGATACATTTATACTATACTAAGGTTTTATTACCCCTGAACTTATTTTATAAATAATTTTCTACCCTTTTCGGCCTACGTGACACTAGTTTGAAAAAAAATATCAACACATGCTTGACCCACAAGATGGTGCCACGTAGACCGAAAAGGAGTAAAAAGTTATTTATAAAATAAATTCTGGGAGATAATAGGATCTTAGTATAGTATAAGTGTGTCTCTAGAATTTCGGGTATAGGTTGAGGGGTACTTGTGCATTATCCCTAATTTTTGTAATATTATACTTTTGAAATAATAGTAGAAAATGCCCATGTGAATTGTCTTAAATATTTTATTTGTCCAAAAATACCATATGTTATTTTTTTTATAAATAATCAGATTAAAATACTTTTTATTTTATAAAATTAATATATAAATTATTATATTCTTCGTATTATATCCTTTATAGAATAGTTGATTAATCTTAAAATTGATCTGATTTTTAAATATAACTTAAAAATTTAAAAAGTCATCCAAATGTAGTTTAATTTTTGAAATCTAGCATATTCATTATTTATTGAAAAGTTAACTTAAAGAAAACATATAATAAGGGTAAAATGATAAAATTACTTAATTCGTTACTGCAAGTAGTGTAATGTAAAATATGATATAAAAAGAAATGAAGAGAGTTTTAATTTGACATACTCCATTGTCCCTAATTACTTGTCCATTATTCTTTTTTTTTTTTATAGTTGTTCCTAATTACTTGTCCATTTTGACAAATCAAGAAATAATAATTTTTTCATCTATTTATACCCACAAATAATTATTTTTTAAAAGGTTGAACTTTTTGAAGATATTAAAACTTGATTCATTCACTTCATAATTAATAGGAATAAAATGGTAAAATTGTTATAACAATAATATTTTTTTAATGATATAACAATTCAAAAGTGGACAAATAGTAGTAATTGTCTATTTTATAAAATTAATAATTAATCTTATACTTAATTCTTTACTTTATCTTTATCATTAATATAATTATTTGTGTATTAATTTTTTTCAGAATATTTATTTATTATATTAAAATTAAATGAGTAATATAATAAAATAACTTTTTTATTAATAATTTCTTAACAAATGTGAAAAAATGAATAGAAAATGCCAATAAATCATAAATGATATACATATCCATCTTCTTCTATATAAGACATTTGGTTGAGTTTATTAATGGTAGAAAGAATATGAAGAGAGCCAGATTAAGTGATCTAGAAGTAATGGACACTCAAAACAGTAAATTCTCTCTGAACATTTTATCATATCTCTAATATTTCTATGAACTAATATTCAATTTGTATAATTTATGGTTATATATATCTATATATATATATATACACACACACATATATACGTGTATATATATGTGTGTGTGTATATAACATATATATATATATACGTATATATGTATATATACATACACACACACACACACATATATATACATATATACGTATATATATATATACATGTATACGTATATATATTTATACATATATATATATATATACACATTTATACATGTGTGTGTGTATATATATATATATATATATATATATATATAAATGTGTATATATATACGTATATATGTGTATAGATATATATATATATGTGTATATATATATGTGTGTATATATATGTACACACACTCATATATATATACACACACATATACATATATATATGTGTATATACACACACTCATATATATATATACACACATATACATATATATATGTGTGTGTATATATATATAGGTCCACAGTCACGTGATCGAACAATGCGAATTATTATTCAAGATGACACTTAGAGAGATGTGATTAATTGGACGTCATTACCAAAATCCTTTCTACCGAAAATGAAAGTTAAGAATCAAAGGCTTTTCTCCTAATGGTCAAACCTGACAACAGTATAGCTGCAGTACATTCAAGAGGAAAGAAGAATCCATTTCAAGAAACAAAAAGTATTGAATGAGAGACGAACAGAGTCTTAGTTCTTCTGGACTAAGGAAAGGACCTACTTTAATTCTTCGATATGCACCAGTAACACAAATCACTGTAATAATGCCTAATAGTAGTAGGCTTAAGGTAATGATGGACAGTGATGACACCATTGCAGATGTTAAGGCTCATATTCGGTTTCATAAATAGAGGATAACTTACAACTCGAAGATCATAAGTCTCTTGTCGATTGTGGAAGTCAACATAAAAGTATGTTGCAATTAAGTTTGTTGAATATTAGCTAGCTAGTAAACAGGATGTTGTGCAGTTATTGTTATGCTCTGTTATTCTAATATGTATGATCAACTGTGTAATTTCACTTGTTATCAATATCATCGCTGGTTAAATTATATAAAAATTTCCTCATGTATTAATTTTTTAAAATTATACAATCAAATATCGTATGAGTAAGTTTCATATAATATTTGAAAGTTACCAACCATACCTTATATAAAGTTAATTCATGAAGAAATTTTATACAAGCTTTGTAAACTACAAATTATTAATAACTTTTGTCGTATCCCCTTATTTAGAAGAGGGAGTTGTGAAGGACTTATCTTTTGTGGGACTTTTTGTGTAACACGTGTATATGCTTTTTTAACCTAAAAATATGACGCGTGTGTCCAAGCTACCTCAAAGTTCTTTCTCCTTGAAATCTCTCTTCTTCCAGCCGAGCTTCCATTTTTTTCTTCTCCAACTTTCTATCTATTTTCTCTTCCATTTTGGTTTTTTGCTCACACTGTTTTTCTTTGCATTCTCATCTTCTTCCATGAGTTTTAAGTGAAATTGTTATATTTTCTTGGTTGTTTTAATATTGCTTTCAATTTTTTCTGCTTTAATTTGTTGGTTTGTGGTTGTAAGTATGTTGCATGGACGAAATTCCTATGTTGAATCCCACTTCTTATTCGTCTCCTGTGCACAAGACGGTAGATTCGTCTCAATTTTGTATTGATAAGTCGTATTATTAAAGGGCACAACCAAAAATTTCTTTGGCCATATACCAGCAAAGACCTCAAAATTCAATTGGGTATGATGTAGATTTCTTCATCTTTCATCTATACCATTTTGCAAAGTACAAAAAATTATCATTTGTAAACCCTAAATGTTAGACCAAATAAAATGTTTTTTTTTCCAGTAATGACATCATTGGCATGGAAAATTGTGGAAAGTCTATGACCGAAAAAAAATTGAACTTATGTGCTTTTTTTTTTATATTTGAGAAATTTAGTAATGTAAGTTGTATTTTATTTGGCCCCATTTCACTAAACAACTTGCTAATTGCAAATATTCTTAAGGATTCATTCAGTAAAGAATACAACGTTCTATTTACTACTTACAGGAAACGGACGTATGGCCACCTCTGTTCATCCTTCTTTGCCATTTTACGAGCAACTTCCAGACTCTTTGGTATGATTATATACTTTTCTACTTTCAATTTTCAATTTTTTTTTAATTCTTCTTTGTTTAATATGCATGTGTCCTGCAAATATGCTGATCTTGATCATTATTTTCGAATTTAAAAGCTCTATATGCATGTTATATATTTTTTTCTGCGTTTTTCATTGCCTAATTGCACCATGTGAAAGGAGAAATTCATGTCTTTATGTATGTTCTTAGAAGTAATAAAAACTTTTGAATTTTATGGTCTTAAACTAGATATATATAGGTTGTGTCAAAATGCCTTTTTGATTTTGTGGTCTTTAACATGTCATATGAAAATTTAGAAATAAAGAGTTGCTAAAAAAGTAGAGAAATTATTCTAAACGAATTAAGAAGAAAAGTAATACATACAAATTGAGACGGAGAGAGTAAAATGTGTTCTAGTATCCTCTAGCAATACAAAATTTATTACTTTTTAAGAAAAATTATTGTGAATCACTTATTCGATAAAAGTTCCTTCGAACTTAGAACAAATATAATAGTTCATTGATTCAAAGTACATATGTAACATGTTATTCACATACACAAACTACTTCCAACGACGTTAAGAAGTCAAGTGTAAGGCTTAAACCCTAGAAGTTCAAGGTAATAATTCGTTAAATAGGACTTATTCTCTATGGCTACTACTGTCTACCTAAGAGTCTTACTTTGCGCTTCTCTCTACATTCCAAGGTGAAGAGTCTCTCTGAACTTGTTGCAGGGGCAGTATAATTACATTAAGTTATTTCACTCACTTCATTGTGTTAGGAATTAGTGTATGCTTCAACTTTAGCCATCTTACTATAGAAGGAGATTTACCTGTATATGATCTTTCTTCAAACAGTTAAGACTTCATTTGAACTGTTAATTTAAGTTATTAATCAAATGGTGTTCCACAGTATCAATTATATCTAACTTAAATATGTTATTCCTTTCTTTTCTCTCTTTTGACTAAAACTTTTAGTAGATGTGTTGAGTAGGAAGGAAAATAATAAAAAGAAGGGGATAAAAGTCTCTTTCTCACTATTGAAAGTTTTCCAAATGACCCTAAAGACTTTTTCACGTTCAATGGGAATAAACAAGCTATGAAATGAAGTTACATGACGTTATTGTTGGTGACTCTATAATAAAATTTCACTCCTTAAGAAATACTATTAGGATTTTTTTAGAGACATTATAGTACCTTGTTTAATCAGTTATCCTTGCATCTTCTCCTTTGATGCATTTATAAAATACTCTTGATTCTATATTTAACAAGTAATATTATTCCTCTATTTTATATGTTATTAAAAAATGTTGAAACATCAATTTAGATTTCGAGCACCACGTTTTCAAATCTTACTATTCTCCATTCCAATTGATCTTGGAGTTGCACTTCATATGTGGAAGTAGAAAGTTGAGAATACAACAACACACCTTCGAAAAATGAAGAAGGTATCATTGATTGTGAAAAGGTCCTATATTTCCCCATTTCAGATGAAGAAACACTACATTTTCCTTGGTAATTTAGGTAAATATTTTAATAAGTGATTCACACATTACTCTTCAGCTGCTTATCTTTCTATGTTGTACAGATAACCTATTAAAGGAACTATTGTGGAAGAAGAGCACACCAGATGGCTATATCTCTTTTGTGCGCCTTCTTGCGGATTAACGCTATTGTGGTACTATGCCCCTTTCAACTGCTATTTATCTTTTCCAATATTACTACTGCACCAAATATATGAATGTTGAGTGGTTAAATGCAAGATTCCCATCGGATAATCAACTAAGTTTCGTCCCTGGAAACATTTTGATTTGGTTTTGAGAACACGGGAAGACATCATCTAGGATTTGAAAGTGCATCTCATTTTTTGAGGAATTTATTTCATCATTGTGTTAATGAAAGTCAAATTAATGGGAAAAGGGAGGAGCACAATGACCTTCTAAAGGAATATAATCTTTTTTTGATTAGTTCAGAATTTCAAATTATAAATAATGAGAACAATTGAAGCAACAATTCTGTAGTGTACAACAAGTACTTTTCTTAATGCTAACAATATAACCTCAAACTTATTTTGCACTTCCACTGGAATTGTAGCTTTATTTGCTTCTTCTCTCTGACCGCTTTTGCCCATAAACCGTAGGGCATTCAATGATGATCATGACTAGAAAAAGTTTGCTAAGCAAACTTCTCATTGTCTGTTGTAAAATAGAAATTCATGGATATATTAAGTTGCTAATACACTTTTCTTTACTTTGTATCACTTCTATGTGATTGTAGGTATATCATATGTGGACAAAAAATAAGTCTATTCCCTTTTGAAGGAGTTTGGTTTCTTTGATAATTACCAGATCACAGTTAAAAAGCCATACAGAAGAACTGATCATTTTGAGAAAGTCCTTACATGGTTTTCAAAGACTTTAATAGTGAAAAAAAGGTGAAATATATGGAAACAATTAACAAGTAGGCACCAGGCAATAACTGTTGGTATAGAGACAACTTCCAAAACAGTCTGCACTTATCATCCAAGAACCTCCGACGTTTTGTGAAAAATATTTACTCTTTTATTAACTTAATGTTGTTAATGTGTTCCCTTTGCCAACGTGTACAAACTTATTCTCCCTTTAATCATCTTTTGTATTTTGTTTGCCAGCTGCAAATCACCAAGTTCGACCAACTCAACCTCAAGATAATTTCAACAAAAGAAAAATTATACAATCCTCTAAGCATTTCTCAAACAAGTAAGCCCGCTTTTTGCATTACGTTTCCTGTATGACCTATTTATCGAAACATTATTGTACATTTTTCATTGTTACTAAAACATTACCAATCTATTTTCTCTAACGAGTATAACTTCTAACTTATCTAAATTTTTCTACTTACATTTCAACTTCAACCTTTAAACATGTTATGCATTTTGATTGTTAGCTGCGAGCCACGAAATTCATGAGACTCAAATTCTAAAAAATTTAGACAAAGGAAAGCAAGTATGCAGCCTATCACTATCTTTGAAACAGGTAAGCATCTTTGCCTTACATTTTTCAGTATGCCATATTGATAATAGTTTATTATAAATTGAGATTGTTTGCATATAAGGGTGCATGTTCGATGTGTATACTCAGCATCTTGCGACCTTAAATATAGTTCCAACCAAAAGGTTTACGCTATGTCGATGCTCCAATAGTATGTACGTCACCTATTACAGAACAATGAAGCGAGTAATACGGTTCTAAAAAAAGGTTCCAAACTATTCATATTGTGGCACAAAAAAAATTTAATAGGAAAGAAAAATCTAAAAATTTTCGAACTTATATCAGAGCATACAATAATATGTTTATGTTCACTTCGTTTGGTGCTAAGTATGATAAAAAATTGGCGAAAAAAATTTGTGGTATGTACACATTTAGGGAGCAACTACATATGTATCACTTCATAGATGATTTAGTTGTTTCCAACGAAACACCCAAGAACTTCCAATTATATTTCTATGACCATGAGAATGAATTGGGTAACAAAATGACCAAAAAACCCAAACTATTAGAGGTAAGCTAATGTCAAAGAGGGTCTAAGAAGTCATGGTACTTCGCCCTTCTGCTTCATCTTCAGTTTACTCAAACTTATACTCATTATCATTTGATTAAAGTTTAAAGGTATACAATGTATCAGGAAATATTTTGACAGCGTCAATTGTTGAGCCTTTTATGTGATAAAACAAAATATAAAGAAAAGTATATGATGTACAAATCAAAAAGAAAAATCTATTTATAATATCTTGAGATTGTTTCCTATTAAGGTATTCAAAGAAGGAAATAATGTGATTGACTTCTCTTTTGTTTACCTATTTTGATTAAAATAAAGATAAATTCTCCTTTCACTCCACACTGTCATTTTATTTAACAAAAGAAAAAATAACTTGAGACCTGAAGAGGTATTCCTTTCTTATGAATTTATCTTGAGTTGCAATTTTTTGATTAATTTTATTTAATTTTTTCTAAGAGCATCCCATTTTCCATCTTGAATCTAAATCTTCTAACTATACCATCTTGATATAAATATGCAATTTGTGCAAATACTGAAGTTGATATCTTAATAGGAACCTGTCCCAACTATTTGTGATGTTTTTCTTTTCAATAATATGCAGGAACAACAGATAGTACATTCACGCATTGAGAAGTAACATCTGGAAGGAAGGAGTTGAAGAGTTGTTGTTCCAATGACACATTGCAATTGCTGGCATACTACCTTTTTTCTTTTTTTAAGTTTTTTGTTTCTAACTTAGTTGATTGTCCCTTTAACAAAATCATTTATAACTTGAATACACTTCGTTGAAAATTGTTATTTATAGTTGGAATAGATTCCAAATTACTTTGTTTACAACAAGTTTATCATATTGGGCCCGTGCTTTGCATGGGCTATACTCTTCTAGTATATTTACAGGGTAACTTTCACATATAGCAAAAAAAAAATTATATTTGTATGCTATAACAAAGTTTGCATAGTTGCGCTCCATAGTAATCATAAAACTGTATAATTCGCTGGCCTAGTTCGTTGCAATTGTATAATTCGCAATTCTATTTCACTGCAATTGTATAATTCACAATTGTATAATTCGCTGCCTATTTTCGCTGCAATATTTTTATAAAATTTGCTTTGCATACAATTGAATCGAATTAAAATGTATGTATATTGCATAATTATAAGTGTATAGCAAGAAGATATATGTTTTTCTCTCGCTTTATACAAAAACAGAAAAACAATATATACACTTCTGTTGTATAAAGCTAGAGAATTGTATTTCACTGCAATTGTATAATTCGCAATTGTATAATTTGTTGGCCTTTTTCTCTGCAATATTTGTATAAAATTTGCATTTGTCTACAATTGAATTGAAGTAAAATATTTGTAAATTGTATAATTAAGTGTATAACACGAAGATATATGTTTTTGCATGTGTATATACAATTTTCTCTCGCTTTATACAAAATAGAAACAAAATTTATACACTTCTGTGTATAAAGCGAGAGTGGCGAGCGAGAATGGGAGAGTGGCGAGCGAGATTTTTGGGAGAGAGGCGCCTGACAAACTTTGACTAACGTTTGCTATGGAGCACAATTAAATCAAACCCTAGCTACTCCATTTATTTTAGGTTATTAGTTTGCTATTATATACAATTTCCCCTATTTACAAACCAAACCAAAGATGATATAAAATTAATAACATGAATAAAAAAATTATTTATGTAATAGGTGTAGTATAAACAAGTTATCAAATTATCCCTTAGTTGCAAATGTTTCCAAAACAATATACTTATTGATATAAAATAAAATTTGATCGATATAATGTGATTTTCTAACCAAGAGTATTTAATTGAACATCCTACCACCACTGTAGCTCGTATCCTGTCATGCTCAATTTTGATTTGCTGGCTTAACAAATAAATAAGAATTGTACTTATTCTTCAATAAAATAACTTTTGGGAAATAAATTTCCTTAATGTCAAGCAAACTTGATATGTAATTAATATATTATATCTCATATAAGACTTCCAATCAAATCTCTTATATTTGTAACTTTTTAGTGTATTACTCTCTCCGTTTCATAAAAAAATAATCTATTTTAACTTGACACGGGCTTAAGAAAATAAAGAAGACTTTTGATCATGCGGTCCTAAATTAAAGTTATGCCAAATGTATAAAATTGTCCTTTAATTTTGTGATCTTAAATATGTCACGTAGAAAGTTTTTTAAAATAAGAGATCCTTCTTTTTGAAACAAACTAAAAAGTAAAACGAAAAGGAGGTCATACTTTTTTAAACGAAGGGAGTATAACATTTTAAGAAATATATTACTTTAGTATAATACTAATTTCATCTTGAATTAATAATATTTTTTTTCCTAATTTTCAACACTTTTAAGTGATATAACTTTTAATTTAAAAAATACTTCATATTCAGATTCATCAATATTTAGAAAAAAAAAAGTATTATCAGACAATTATTGTGTTACATCCCGAGACCACACCCTAGATGATATGACACTTTCAGAGTGCAACCGGCGTACTTGAGCTCTCGGAGGTCTTGTACAAGCCATTCCGTATCGTTCATCGCATATAAACATATGAAAAGTAGTGCGAAATTAAAACTTTTCACAAACATTCTATAAGTCTTTAAAAATATCTTTCATATAAAATTCATAGGAAATACTAGGTCTTATTTCATCAAATCTCACAAGAGTACTTTGGGACACTGCCCATGCACAATAGAAATATTATACTACTAAGTCTATTACAATACTTCAAAAGTGAAATAAAAGCCATCTATGCCCTCGAGTCAAATGAGGACATACTTCAACTTGCTTGAACGATCTTCTAATCCAAGCTTAGCTCCTAAAATCACCTTCACCTATGAATCATTTTAGAGATAGATAAAAGCATGGTTAGTGCAAACACATGTACTAAGTATGACATAATGCATAAAAATCATGAAAATGGAGATTTATTGGAAATATGCACCTTTTGACTTAATATAATATCACAAGCATAAGAACCACATTTAACACCTTAGAAATACATAAAAATCATGTGAGCAATTTAAAACATTTTAAAGAAATCTTATAGTGACATATATCACTGTTACAGTGAAAGTGAAGTTTCTTAGCTTCACCATAGACATTTTATCTCATGCAATTTCCTCACTATAAGCTATCCTAACTCACTTAAGTAAGACAAAGAGATACCGCACATACACACTCTCTAGGCACACTTAAATGTTCCTTAAGACCACCCATAATGAGATACACAGACTTACAACACACCAACCACATGAACATGAGATCCTCCTACCAAAGGTGACTGTAAGGTTCACTTGAGTGAGTTGTGAAGCGACCGCCCATACAATCCCTTACACACACACTTAAGAGATCCTATAGACTACCTAAGGTAGAATCATTCTCAATTAATACAACAACATACATATAAAATGACATTCTCCCTTCCAAAAGTTATCAAAAGACTTACTTAAGTGAATCAAGAAGATAACGTCCATGATTGACTTCTTCAAGATTACCTAAATAAGATTTAAGACTACCTAAGTTTGGATCGTGTCTACATAGTCAACAAACTTCCCTAACTAGAGTCATTCTTAAGACTTATCTAGGTAAGATACGAAGTGACCATTCCTATGCCCCCTTCACACTTTAACTAGACAACCCTTAACTACTCTAAATAAGTACTTCTTCATTCAACATGCTTCCTTTAGTTAAGTCATTACATTCACTATTTCATTTAAGACTCATTCATCGCATAAGTACATTCAAGTAATGGTCTTGGAGAAGACCTAGGAACTCTCACTAACATCTTCAAAGCATATTGTTCAATGTCTAGATAGCGTCCCATACCACCACCTAAACTTCATAGAACTTCTCTAATGCTAGTAGGTATCCCACATGATGAGTATAGACAATAATCGCCATAGACCATGATAACTAAACATGGAATCCGGAGTTCAAACCTACTCCGATGAGGGTGTTCTACTTGTTAAGGGTAGAACTAAGACACATCCCATGTAGGCACATGGTTAAGGAATTTGAAGGGCTTTTATGTACTCTAGTCTCATTCTCAAGTAGAGCTACTTCCCATAACATACTCACTCGGTGTTAGCCTTTGTTCTCATAGAGTAATTGACATTAAAGGATCACATGTAGAGGTTCCATAACTAGTGCATAACCAATCACATTCACCTACCAAAGAGGTCCACTAGGGCTACCTTACAATGATGACAGAGATAGTTCATCATGACTTCCTAAGGATGATATGATGCCGTTCCAGCTAATCAACCTTAAGTCCATAATTCATACAAGAAGTATACCATTACGATTTTTGACTTCAATGTTCATAACCTTATCACTATGTTCAAAGTTTCACATAAATGACCTTCTTAATATCATCAAGGTATCATATCATTCATACATTCAAGACTAAGAGGCTTTAGAATCCTAAGTCAAGACATCTCATATTCACATTCAAACATGTTTCAAGTAAGGGACAAGTCTACCACACAAGACACACCATACTTAACACATAACCTTTAGTATGTCATTCTAGAAACACATATGCACAACCAAAATCATCTTTAGGTCATCCTATCCACTGCTATAACATCATCAATATAACCATTATAGACTCATATAGCCAAGTAGGAACAATCATGTATTAATCCAAGAGAATGGTGGATAGATTATGGTGCCTCATGCCATGTTTGTGCCAACAAAGAATTATTTTCATCATATACTCCAGCACTTACAGATGAAAAATTATTTATGGCAAACTCCGTTGTTGCAAAGGTGGAAGGAACTGGCATAGTCCTATTAAAGATCATCAGGCAAGGTGGTGACTTTGAATAGTCATAGTCTAACATGATCACCTAACCACATCAATAGAAGAACACATACATTAACTTAAATCACAACTAGATAAACATGATCATACTTTCACATTATCAACTACACAAATCATCAAAATACTTCAAGTAGTTTGCCGACAAGGCCATGATCATCATAATACATAAAGTAATGCCGACAAGGCCACATCAAGCAAGTAAAGCACATAGCACCACCACCATAAGTGGACCATACCAATCACAAAATAATTCAAGTCTAATTGACATAAAATAAAGGTGATTAGGTCATCGTACCACCAATCCATTCTCACCACTTCAATCCATAGCTAAATCATCTAATTCAATATCATAAGACCCTTACCATGACCATGAACATCAATTCAATAGATAAACTATAATAATCAATGAATCTAGGTCAATTAAATATATATTTATCAATCTAAGACTAATTAGACATCAATTAAATATAATTATTACATCATTCAATAGCCCAAAGAAAGCTACACTAGAATTCATAAGCATTAAGAAAATATCACTTAACCCATAAAATAGTCAAAAACTAGGGTTCATCAATTACATGGGTTCATAGGTTAATTGAGTTAAAATCATCTAGTTAAAAACAAATCAATCAATATACAATGATTTACAACCTTTAATGCAAGAACCCATGGATAGATCATAAAATTGGATAAGTTCATTTTTGAAAACTTAAGAAAACTCTTTTAATGTTGGGCTCCTTGATGAATAGAGTTTCAAGGATCTAAATCCATACCTAAATGATGTTAATCCACCAATTTGATGAAGAATCACCACTCAATTCTCCGATCCAAGCTCTTCCTTGAGTTTTGGCTTCAATAGATTTCTAGAGAATTTCTAGGATATTTTTGGGTTTTTGATATTGAAGAATGAATTCTCCTAAGTGTTTAAGACATATAAACATGTTTAAAATACCCAAAGTACCCCTAAGTAACCGCCTAAAGTCTTATTTGGACGTGGGGGTGAATATACCACTTCACCCCTAGAATTAAATGTAAGTTGGGAAATTGACAGCCCTCACAGACGATTCAAAATGATGACCCGTTTCCCAACCAACGGACCGTCCTATTGGTCCGTGGTTTGGGACTAAGGATTGTATTTGGCATGGACTTCTCCCATGAATAAGTCCTGACCCACGACTCCCATCGACTGTCTAATGAGCCGTCTACTGCCTCCGTCGTTTGGGACTTTTTTGGGCAGTCTTGGCTCTTGAGAAGGGTCCTTCCTCAAGGACCCTTGGTTGGTCCTTAGAGACTTTCACCTAGATGTTTCCAACCTGAATATGTTCGTATGCGAGTTTTAGGACCTCCCACATCAATTTCATTGAAAACAACACATGAAACTTGACGAAACATGCCAAGATACACAAGGTCGTTTCAAGGCAAACCTTTCGAACATCGTGGACGTTCTTGGGCGTTTGACCTCCAAACTTCACGAAACCTGACATACTACCTACAAACACTATAATAACTCATATAATGACCTCATTTACTCATGAAACACACATATAGGCATATAACCACACATGAGACACATAGGTGACTTAGTCGTCGAACGTCTTAGTCATCCCTTGACGTTTCACTTCCAAATCACCTAAAACTCTAGACACTGCCTCATTACCACATTATAGAACATTTTAGGACCTTAGAATCTCATGAAAACCATGTTAGGATTTAGCTTCACCTAAGTTATTTTTGAGGTATTACATATTGTGATTGTGATTGCAGTTGTGGTGATTTATTTTTCTTTTTAACTATTTGTAGTTATTCTTGTCACATGTATTCACGAATAGTTAGATCACTAATATTTGCTTTCGATTTTTGCTATTTAGAAATTTAGAATAATATATAATTTTATACTTTGAAAAGAATAAAACTTTATATTACATGAAGATTATATAGGGTGATTATTTAAAAAAATAAAAGAGGAATGAAAGAATTTTTATTATGAAATAAGAAAAAATTAAAAATAAAATAAAAATAATAATATAAAATTGAGGAGAAAAAAATAAAACAAATTAAATAAAAAGAGAGAAATAGACAATTGAGTTAAAATTCTTTGTCTACAGAAATAGAGGATCCTAGATTTCAATAGTAAAATAGATAATATGGTTGGAGATTAAGGCGTGTCCAAAATTTCGAGAGGATGGATGCATCTAAGATTAAAAATTGGATGGATTGGACATTTAAGTTTTTAACACTGAACTGTTAAATTTAAAAAATTGTAGATACAAAATATATAATACTAATAGTTTTAAATTTCAATACACAATTGATTCAATGATATAAAATTTTAACAGTGACATTTCTTTTAGGAATTTTCAGTGTAACACACTTGAAAATTTTGATAGATTAAAGCAAAAAGTTGTTAAAAAAAATAAATTCAAAAGCCAAAAGTGTTACCAATAATAATTTTGGAGAGGTGTTGCTAAATAAATTAAAAAAATAAAAATAGAAGCGGTGCATCTCATAATCATCATATTATTATACACTAAATAAAAAATGAGTTTTAGCAACAATTAATTAACAATTGCCGCAAATATATATTTTTAGCGGCAATTAGCACTCTATGTATATGTTTCTAAAGGATTTAGTGACATTGAATTGACTTTATCACTCTATATTATTATGCCTATTTGTTGCCGCTAAAAGTCATTGTTGTTATAATAATATGATAATTTGATCGTCGATTTACACATTTATATTTAAATATTTTTAAGAAAATATAAAACACTACTATTTTATTTTTATTTTTATTTTTTTTGCAAAAAAACAATGAGCTAGGACCAGTATTCAAAATATATATACACATTACACATATATAACACTACTATATATATAGTTTAAATATAGGAGAGATTGGGTGCATGTGAACCCACAAAACCCCTTGGATACGCACTGTCGGCATTAGTATAATTTAACAAAAGTTAATTGACAAGTATTTAAGAAACGATATACAAATTCAAAATTTTGCATTACTTATACGATCGAGTACATTAATGTGCACATTTGAACACAAGAAGTTCTAGTGTTGCTGCGTGAAACTTAGAAATTAACTATTTTTAATTTATTTTTTTAATGTTATTTTTAGATCTAACTAGTATCAATACACTTTTAAATAAAATTATTAATCAAAAGTAATTTTTACTACATTATTTATTTTTGCCTTTTCCAAATTTGAAATAATGTTGATTGCTCTAGATGGGACACGTTAATGGCACAAGGATCCTCTATCAGAATTCAAATCATATGAAGATTTTCTTCACTGGTGTTTGCCTCGATTTAAACATTCTTCTCAATCTCTTCTCTATAATCAAACTGATTCTCTACCATGTCGTAAATATCAAATCAAATTTAGAAATTATCAAATGATATCAAATTATTTTAAATATGATAATAATATAGTAGTGATCTTTTCGTATTATTTTATGTGATACTTTAATTTGGAATAGTATTTATTAATTAAAGAAATTTTTTTGAAACTTGCGATTTAAAATAATTCTTAAATACTTTCTCTGTTCATTTTAAATTCTCATATTGCATTTTTGAAAGTTAATTTGACTAATAAAGTTAAATTAGATTACATTAATTTAGTATTTTAAACAAAAATAATTAGATATTCGAAAACTATATAAAGAGTACTATAAATTGTAATTTTATGCTATCACTAATTCAGTACGATGAAAAATACATCATAAAATGTTAGTTAAAGTTCTTATAGCTTGACTCTAAAAAAGTAAACTATGACAATTAAAAGTAGAATAATATAGTATTTATGAGTTACAATAAATCATTTATTTAAGGGGGTAAAAATGATATTTTATAATTAAATTGTTTCTAATTATAGTAATACTCTTTTTGTGATGGATTAAAAATAAATGATGTCACATAAAATGAAATGAAGGGAATAATAATTTAGAAATAAAAATTATAGAAGCAAAAATTTCAAACATTGCTTATACTATGGACACCAGTCACGACCTAGACAGTCGTGAGTGACATTCACACAAATCTTCCGATGAAAGAACCATTAATACTAATCAGGTAACCCCAAACTAACATTTAAAGATACGAAAGCAGGTTCAACTGAAGAAACAAAAATAGGGTTATCATAAACTCCAACAGTTTAGATAAACTTAATACTAAACATTGCGAAAACACCCCTAAAACTGAAAGTCAATGTACCGAAATTTTAAAGTTCACCAAGTTTAAGAAAATTGGTGCAACAAGAGAATAACTAAAGTACTAGTGTAAGTCTGAAAGAGTGGACTAAACAAAAGAGAAATCATGTCATCCTGAAAGAATTCCTTCACCCTTAAATCCTGTCTTGATCACTAATCTTCTACGCGAAGTCTGTCACTAGCCACTTGAAGATGGCATGCACTCAACAAAAAAAGGAGCAAGTGAAGAATTCATACACAACCACACTTTACTGATATGATCACACATCTATTCAGTAAGCGAAACATATGAAAGTATTCACAACATGGTAAACAAGCATATACCGAACATATACAATATCAGTCATCATTTCAGAATCAATGTACAATTCCACATTCTCAATACTACACATATATGACTGGTCAATGGTCCTTCATGGAACTCATACCCAAAATATTAAGTGTACCGGATCGTGACACCCGTTTTAAGTTAGTGTGTTGGATCGTGGCATCCGTTATAATATGTATGTCAATACGTGTATCTGATCCCAAGTAGTATGCCGGGGAACGTGACACTCGTTACATTCAACATGTCACAATCACAATAACAATGTGTGAATCATACATTCAAGTGTTGACTCATGGACTACAATCTTTCATTCATATTTATTTACAATTAGTGTGATGAATAATGCAACATTTGTAAACATGCATGTATTTTACTGAAGCAATTATTACCATACATCACACAAACATGAAATCACAACTATCACCAGCCTCGAACAAACCTTGATCCTCCAAGGAAACTTGATTCTTCCCTTTCCAAATTCGTCTTGTTCTTGATTTATAAAAAAAATATTAACACACACTGATCAATAATTAAGATCTAATTTACTTGGAGTACAACAATTTTAATAACCCAATACCAAACCCATGATCCTAAGGTGCACCTAGGGCTTTTTTCCATCATCAACTTTAGGTCAAAATCCTTTCCCAATGGTATTTACCCAAAAATTTACATTTTACGGATCAAAAAAATAATTTGGGGGACGAAATCCTTACCTCTAGTACCAAAAGTCGTGCAAAAACTGCAAGAGATTACCTGGGGCCGTCTCCTAAATCTTAAGAATGAAGTTTTCAGAATAATAATGTTTTGAGATTTATTTCTGACTCAAGTAGCGATTGTCACGCCACAACAGACCTTATCCTGCTACGTGCGTTGGAGGTTTGCACAAAGACAAAGAGTTAAATTACAATTTTCAAATCCTCATTTCACAACACACCTTCAACCTATGACACTCACAAAGTAATTGCACATTCACGCAAAGGTCAGTTTCTAGAATTCTACTTGCCCGAATTCGATACCGTAAAGTCATACAAGTTCCGTAATGTCTTGTCTATCCATTCATGTAATCAAATTCACAACTATATATCTCATTAGTTACCAGATTTACCTAGACCTTACTGACTCCAATTTGTCCAAATCTGGACTAGGTTAGAAAATTCAAAGTAACTACTGAAAAAATTTCTGACTCCAATTCTTTTTCTATTGGATTTTTCCTAACGATGGAATCACTCGTCCTTGAGTGATCAACTAGGAAATACTGGCTAAATTAAGGGAAGAGTAGTACTTGTATCATCGAATAACCAAGGATACTTGTTTTGCACGTCATCAAATAATCTCCTTGGTCCTCATCTTCTGGAAATCACGATCAAGAATTGCAATAGATTCCTTCTAATACTTGAAGGTCTTTGTCTAACACAATTGCGTCTCATTTTATTATGTAATACATGTCCCCATGATACGTCTTCTACATGGACACATGAAACACCAGATGATCTCCTGATAAGTTATTAGGTAAAGCCAACCTATATGCCACTGTCCCTACACAATCAAGAAATTCAAATGGTCTAATGTATCGATGAATAATCTTTCCCTTCTAGCCGAATATCATCACCACTTCCATGGGTGATACCTTAAGAAGAATATTCTCACCAGTCTAAATTGCCATATCTCTTACCTTATGGTCTGCATACTTTTTCTGTCTACTTTGGGCTGCTAGGAGCTTAGCTCTGATGCTTTTTACCTTATCATGAGCATCCGTCACTAAGCCAACCTCCAAAGGTTTTACATCTCCAGCCTCAAACCATCCTATGGATGATCTAAATCCTCTCCCATAAAGTGCCTCAAATGGTGTCATATCAATTTTGGAATTGTAGCTATTATTACAGGAAAACTCACGCAAAGGTAGGAATTTATCCCGATGTCCTCAAAAGTAAATCACACATGCTCTCAACATGTCCTCTAACACTTGAATAGTCATCTATGACTCGTCAGTTTCCGGATGAAAGGTAGTGCTAAAAGTGAGTTATGTACCCAACTTTTCATACAATTTCCCCCAAAACATGGATGTGAACTGTGTACCACGACACCTCATGAAGCCTTACTATCTCTTTTACATACACCTTAGATAATTACTGAGCATTATAGCCGGTTCTGACTGGAATAAAATGGGTTAACTTAGTTAATATGTCAATCACTACCCAAATTGAATCATACTTTCTCAATGTCTAAAGGATACCAACTACGAAATCCATAGCTATTCTTTCTTACTTCTATTTTGATGGCATTCTCTGAAGTAAACCTGCAGGCTTTTGGTGTTCATATTTTACTTGTTGGCAATTTTTACACTTAGCCACAAACTTCTCTATATATTTCTTCATGCTCGACCACCAAAGGAGTTGCTTCAAATCTCGGAACATCTTGGTCACACCGGGATGAATGGTGATGAGTCCACCAATTGTACCCATTTAGGGCTTTTTTTGATAGAAATAGTGTCCTCAAATGCTTATTTCGTCTCATTATATGATAAAAACTCTTAGGTTTCAGGTATGTGAAGTTTTAGTGGAAGCATGGATACTTAAGCGTAAAAAGGAACCAAAAAGATTGAAAAGAACGTAAAAGATGAAGCCTAAGCTTCGCCAATCAAACTTGGAAAATCGCCAAAGGGAAGCACTCCGCCCTTTGTTCCAGTATGCGAAGCCCTGAAGGAAGTGGATCAAAAGGCGATGAAAAGAGAATTCGGCGTGTCACTGATCAATTTCGCAAAATAGAGGTATAACGCCTAATGATCCAGGACATAAATATGCTGAAGTCAAAGCACAAACGGCGATGAACCAGAAGAAGGGCGAATCGCCGAGTCATTCGGCAATCGCGACTAACCTCGCCGAAGGGTCCACCGAAACACTTAATACGAAATCTATAAATACTAGCTTTAGGTGTTACTTTAGAGAGTTATTAATTTTCACTTTCTAGAACCTTAGTTTTTATATTTCCTCTAAAGTTTGGAGAGGGTTTTGTGGGAGACTTGAAGAAGGAAGGGTTTCATTATTCCAAGTTTGAAGTGGGTCTTCTCTATTCTTTTTCCTTTGCTCATATTAATGTTTAATTTCTAATTCCCACCTGATTTCATTAGCATTTTAGGTGTAATTTGTTATTGCTTTATGTGTGGCAAAAAACGTCAATTCTTGGGGTGCGATTTAACAAATATGTGTTGGTTCTTGCTTGCTGATAGGTTAGATGTATCTTAATGGTGATTTCACCTAGTGGTTGTGGTTTAATTTAATGGGTTTGTATTTGAATATACAATGTCACCCATGTCTTTTAGGCTTTCCCCAGAGGGAGGTCGCGAAACTAAGACTGTTAGACTGATGGCCTAAGAAGTAGGCTGACATAAGGTTCAGCCTGTAAGGGTGAGCCCTAGTCCCATATCCTAACACTCAGCTCGAGAGAGTGAGTGGGGTAAAGCGTAGGCTGACCTTCATGCCGCAAATATGTGTCCGAGAAACACATTTGAAGCGAGGTAAGCTGCCCGAGAGGGAACTTATTTCCATCTAAAGCTAGCTTAGTCACCATTATCTTGCAAATTTCCTTTAGAAAGCATGTACCCAACTGCCTATCTCAACTTGTAATGCGGTCACACCCCAATAAATTTTCCCTATTCTTGATTCCTTTTTGCATTTTTATCATTTTACTTTACCTGTGACAAAACCCCTTTTGATATTTGACACTTTTGTGTCGCCATTTTGATTTAACATGTTTTTATACGTAAATATCCTTAGATACGACAAATTAGAATGAAGTTCTAATTGACTACATCTTCTCGAAACTGCTCCCTTGGGACACGACCCCAACCCTTGGTTGGGTTACTAAACTGTCGACGATCTTAGACACTCATATTGTAGGTGTCACATCCGAGGAGCACCCCCTAGACGTAACTGTCGTCATCCTCATCGAGGACTAGGACTAGCCTCTTAGCTTATATCATTACATTCATAGGTTAAAAATTTGGAAAAAAATAAAATTTTTATTCTATCTATCATGAGGTTTACATAGATCTCTCGCATCCACATAATATATATATTCATATCGAGTATACATAGACTTTTCGTATAAGAAGATTACATAGTCTTCTACTTTTATTGCACACACATATATATAAGATATAACATAGTCTTAAAATTAGTCTTATCTCATGACTATCTAAACAAGAGTATAACAATTGGCATAACCCATACATCAATACAATAAACGCCACATATAGGCTATACAATCTTTAGTACTCAAATGAAATAAATGAACATATTATCTTTAAGACTAATCAATATCCGAAATTAGAAAATGGCATTGTCCTCGGAGTGGTGAGGACCTACCCAACTTGGAGAATGAGAATTCCATGTCTTTCTTTAAAATTCGTCAAAAGCCCTTCCACGATTGGAACCTAAAATGTTGGGGGAAAAGGGACAAAATGGAATTAGCACATCACTTCTACTAAGTTAGGACCATATGCATACACACATAAAAATCATGCTAAAAAGGGACATTTTAAGAAAATATGCAATTTACTTTGAAAAGCCTTATGCACATTCAAGAAACCATACTAATCAATAAGACATATTCATTAAGTCAGGATCATGTATATCACAAAACAAAAAACACTAAGTCTAGTCAAGCCAACATGCATATCAACATAATTGAGCACATAATCAAGACAACTCTATCATCAAGTTATAATATCAACAAGCATGAATAAGAGTTCATAACATCATAATCAAATTAAGATTATTACTAATGAACCCTCATTAATTCCACTAGTGCAATGATTAAGCAAAGCACAACCTTATTAAATCAAGTAAACCTAACAAGAACCATAACTAATATCCAAATCCACATAGCATATCATTAAGAGTACATAACATCATACTTTAGCAATAGAGATCAAATATATGTTCATAAGTGAAACCATTGTCATATAGTATCATTAACATGTAAGACTATCATTTATATATCATTTACATTTATAAGCATATACATACATAAGAACATCCTTCCAAGACTTCCTTCAAGGCTAACTAGTGCAATGTATAGGTAGAGTCCCATAGCCCTACCTTGACTAAGTCAAACCTCTCAAGTCATCCTAGTTAGAGTACATTTTATTAATTCATTTTACTTTTGGGAGCATCATGTCTTAATCGACATAGACCACATGAGCTAATGTGGAATCCGGTGTCATGGAATCCTACACCGAAGGAAGGTGGAATATTTGCCAAGGTAGTACCAAAACATGAACATAACATCTATATGGATCCACTACCTAGTATTCCTATAGGGGCAACATAGTTCAAGAACTAGGAGATATAGTTGGGACCCTCTTTATGATACATGCATTACAATCTCCAATCTCATGAGTACAATAGTGATCCTACCTTCCCTATGTGGAAATGGACACTATTCACTCTAGTTCACTCGGTGCTAAGCTAGAGACCTTTTTGAAATGTCTTTATTAATCATCATGGCTTAATGTAGGTCATAGGGTCTACCCCTTATATAATCATCATCATCATCATCATAGCTCAATAAGAATTGCATGAGTATTTCCTCTCATTACAATTCATCCATGTGAAGTTAGCACACTTACATATCACATCATAATAAGGCACATTAGTAAGTTATCACCATCCTTATAACATTGACATCTTAGCAACAACTCACAATCCATAGTTCAAGACATTTCAATTCAACATCATACCAACCCTAGCAATCCTAATATAAGGTGTACCTTAATGCAACATCCTCACTTAATCACAAGTAATCATAATTGAAGTAAAGAATAGAGATCACAAGACTTACCCAATCTCCTTAAAAAATGCCATCATCAAGGTCTTACCATCAACCATCCAATTCACCCTAAAAATGGTATAATATCATCAAAAAATAGTAACACACATAATAATGAAGTCAATTGATTCACTACACAACAATTCATCACTATTTCATAACCTAAAATTAGAGACTTAGATCAGCTACTTAAGAACTTGCACAATTGGATTAAAATATATCAAAATCAACTCATAATTGACATAATAATAATAATAAAAAAAAGGGATAGAAACTCACACACTAACCAAGCCAAATATATCAATACTATACAACTCAATTCAAGATCACAATATAGGGTTAAGAAGAAAATGTCATCTTCCACAAACTAGGACAATGTATCAAGAATTAGTATAATGTAACAATAATACATGTTAATCTACTCATAATAACCAAAAGGAATCATAAGGAATGCAATTCACAAGATCAATTTCGTAATAGAAGAAAACCCATCTTAAACTCTTCTTTTTGAAATCGATTTCGAGGAACCCTTTGGGGAAAAAGATCCCAAAGGTTAAAGGAATCCTATACCTCACTATTTGATGAAGTTTGATGGAGAAACTTGATCCTTTGCATCCCTAGAATCCACCTTTTGCTTGGTGTTCAATGGGGTTTCTTTGGGAGGGAGAAAGAAGAGAGAAGGAAGAGCAATTTGGGTTTGGGAAAATATGAGGGTTAGGTTAGTATAATTAGGTTAGGGTATTTATATAGGTCATTTTCTTACGTAATTAGACCTTGCTTAAACCCTAAATAATTAATTAACCACCTAATTAATTAACTTGACTAACTTAAAAATGTGCAGCAAAACAATGCCTTGACAGACAACAACACGACCAACGACCCGTTTGTCAAACGACGGGCAATGTTCACGTCCGTCATGTGCAATCGTTGTTTTGGTCAGAGTGTGGTCCAAAATGAGCATCAGCCAAAATGGCTAAGTGTTGGTCAGCGGAGGCATCGACACCCCGTCGATCCAATGACGCCTTGTCGCCTGCACACGTAGGTAGACACTGCCTCTTGGCATCTTTTAGCCACCTTTCCAATGGTCCTCCTCAAGACGTGTTAGACACCTTACCACCAACCCTCATCATTTTCCGACTCTTAAAACTTAGTCAAATAGGCTTAGGCACACTAGCACCTCTTGAACTCATTTTCGGACGTCATGGACGTTCCTTGACGTTTTGATTCTAAAACTTTCTAAATGACTCAAATACATTATACACTAATACAAAATGGGTCTTTTGTGGCAGTAAAAATTAGCTTTCGCGACGATAAAAATTGAGGCTATATCCTTTACCGGCCATTTATCTTTAGTTGGCGATGCTGTGGTCGCTAAAGGCTTTCGTGACCATTCTCGAAAAAGCTGGTAAAGGGTAGTACCTATTGCCGCGAATAACAATTAGTTTTTGCGGAAATTTTTTGCGCCATTACATTTGTTGCTAAATCAATTTCATAATACCTAATTATGCTCTTTTACTGTTCATTTTTATATCGTGCTAATTCAATTAAATTGCAGCTAAACGTCAATAGTTTAAAACATAATTGTTTTGTGGCAAATAAAATGGCTACAATATTCCTTCTGAAAATGTTCGAGTTTTCCTTTTTAGCGTCCATTTTAATGGCAACTAAATTTTACTAGAAATTTTAAAGGCTACAATATCCTCGTGAAAACGTCTTCATCTCCCCATTCAAACACCATTTTTATAGTTGGTATATTCAATTAAATTAATACTCGAAGTCACATGCTTTAGTGACAACTACTTTGCCGCTATTACTAATATATATGTCCAAAAAATGATCTAATTTGCACTTCTAGTTATAATTTTGTAATTTTTCTATCAATATACATAAAACAAAATCTCTTCAAATCTAATCAAAAAAGAAATACGAATCTAAAATATTTATATCATAATTTCAAAAATACTTATATTATAAACTAATATAAGCAATCCTATTGAATAATGTCTTCAAATAATTCCCTGAATATTTTCGCATATTGAATTTTCACATGCAAACTTTTCGAACATCAGATTGTATGGCCTAAAACAATAAAATAAAAATGATTCAAAAGATAAAATGTTATGTATAAAAACATGAAATACCAAAGTTATATAAGACAATGGAAATCCTATGTGACAATTCACATGTAGCCTACAATCTACATGATTACACTCGGGTAAAATAAATGAACAAGGTCCCAATATCAACATTCTTGTAGCACATCTTTTGAAAATTGGTGGAATACGAAATCCAGTAACATTTTTTACAAATTTATCCTGGATCCCGTTTCTATATACTAGAAGTTGTGGAAAAAAATGTGTTTGTGTGCCATAGAAATTTCTACTTAGCTATACTGCAGTATAAGGGGGTGATGTCATTTGTGTATCAAAGGACTAAGGCTGAGCAACTTCAGGACTTAATTAACTCATTAGCTTTGGCTTAAATAGTATTTATAGTTAGCTAGAGATTTTTGTAAGCTCAAATGTCATATATTGTCATTCTTTCCATATTCTTTATGTGGTTATTAATACCACTCACCTTATAAAAAATTGTGGAACATCAGGAGCTGTATCCATGATGGTCCTCTGTTTAGAAAACATTGCATATTGGCCAAGTATTTATGCTAAAGGCTGAAAGCTTGAGAACAAGACTGAAATGTGTAAGGCTATCTAGAAAGAATATCAGGACAAAGTAAAATCAATATAGATGATAATTTCTTTAGTGAATTAGAGAAAAAAGATCTCTAATATACAATTATCAAATAACACTAACATATCCCCAAAAATAACATAAATGAAATCAAATCTAGTGTATGGACTGCCCAGAAGTTTAAATTTGTATTGTAAGAAAAAAGAATGTCGACAAAGTTCACTCAAAATAATCCTTATTCTTCTATATTGAGCACTCACAGAACTTATTTGTTAGTAAAATTAGTTGCAATACTAGCGCTATTCAAATGACCCTTATTAGTTTAACCGTGAGACGAGAACTCACAAGTTCTCTTTTCCTCCAAAAATACAAGGTCTCTCTTAGTATTCAACAATTTTGAATGCAAGTGTCTGCATATTCATCTAACATTAAAGATTCTATCTGAACTGATAACAAGGAACACCAACAATTCCTTACATATGGTATTCTTTTTTCTTCTTATAATTGCACGACTAGTAACTCGAAATTCTGAAGTACATCCAAAACTTCCCAGTCATTTAAAAAAGAACTTATTTCAACTTTCCAGAACAAACTCAATTCAGATTTCTATAGTAAGACTTGATTTTCTCACTTTTTGTTTCTTTTACTATCTATAAAGGATCTCATAAAATTTTAATTAGAAAAAAACCGGAAACATGAATTAAGGTATTTGTTGTTAACTTTTTGGTTCTTAATATTAAGTTTCGTTTTATAGGTTTTCCTTTTTATGATTTTCCGCTTTTAAATTATCTTTCAAAATCTGTTATAATATTAAGAAAAGCTAGAACTAAACATACTTCGATCCAAACGCAAAAAATTGATTTGGTAGTGTCCTAGTGATAGAAATTTCTTCATTATGAAAGAAAAGACTTAAGGACCTGATGATTGGAGTTTAATATTGATATGTTATCAGATGCATATGTTTTCATTCCCTGTAAACAATTTTTGTTAATAATGAATATAAAACTACTAGATCAGGGTTCTTCTTTCTTTGTTCTCATCCATCTATGCTTCTCCGGTATTAAATTTTTATTCAATGTTACATATTGTCATTCTATACTCCTCCAATAGTTATCTTGCTTTCTCTAAAACATTTCATGATAAGATTTTCTAATTGATTCAATGAAATACAATGATAAGCTAAGGGATCAAAATGATGGTTAGGTTGATGAATGTTGCAGAATACTTTTCTTGAACTTCAAACTATAATAATAAGTTTTCCCCCCAAAATTAAGTGCCTATATTTATTGTAAAAACATTTCAGCATTCCAGTGACGAGCTCTTTAATTTGTTTTTTTTATGAAGTACTCTTTAAATTTAATCAGGCGAATTTTTTCTTAAGAAAGAATACTAAGACACATATATTGTAATTTGTGATTCAATTGTTTAATGAAACTGTTCTGGAGAAGCTAAGGTTTTTATGTATATTTAAGTTGCTTTACTCTTTTAACCAGATCAACATTTTTCTTAAGTAAGTTGACAACAATAAAATTTAATCAATATACTGCAATAGTTCATCTACATTGAACTATCACCTTTTGATAATACACATGTATTATTGCTTTCCATATAATTTTCTAATAAGTTGATATTTTATTAGGTTGGTACAAATTTTATCGATTAAAATCTGATTAGGCGAGATGAGAGTTTAAATTCTAACTAGTACTTAAAAGTATCATTGAATTTTACTTCATCATATCAACTTATTTTTAGCGTTTAAAATTTTTATATTTTATAACCTTGGAATCATACTTATTTGGACTTAATTAAGTAAATGATGTAAGGAAAAAAATTGTTATGATGTGTGGTTTAAGAGTGCTATCAGTGTACTTTGATTATGGATGTTATCTGATTTTTATGCTTCTTTTTTTTCTTTTACCTTAGAACTGTTAGTTGACATAGGAAAATGTTCAAAACAAGGAATGATATTCTTGATGTTGTAAATCTTTTTCAATCTTAAGCCTCTCAAACAGTCCATTTAATCATAACTAACCAGCAACAAGTCTATCAACATACTAAACCAACGACAAACAATAGAATAAAAAAATACCCAGACAAAAAGATAAACTATTGTTGAATCCACATTAGTAGAAGTATTAAATTCAATAAAAACATCAATGTGCATCAACCAAATTTATGAACAATCATAAGAAAACAGTTAAAAAATAGAGGAACCAACTCATTAAGCAGCAAAGGAAATGTAAGAAGAAACAATTCAACAAATGAATCATAAACTTAACAGCTACCACATATCACAAATAACTGAGCAAAAACATAAAATTTATACTTTTATAATTCCCAAAACGCAATATTTGGACAAAGAAAACACAAAATTATTACCAGCGAAGAAGAATTTGTGTCGATGAAGACAATAAAGTGAAGGAGAATAATAATAATAATAATATATTGACAACAAAGATTGAACAAAGTCGAGCAACACCAACCCAAAATCAATTGTAAATGGATGAAAGTCACCGATGGTCTAGCCATTTGGATTAGAAGATACAGTACCCGGGTAAATGATGACCGGAGACTGAATTTGAGATGAAGCAGCCTGACTAGTTTGACAAAAACCATAGTCATCTTCAAAATGAGTTAGGTGAAAAAGCTGAAATTGATGATACTTTTGTTAGGTTGTGGAGCCTGATTAATATATATAACTGTTTACGCCATTTAACCAAAAATATATATAACTATTTATTCTCTGTAACCAAAAATACTCTGATTCATTAATATAAAATACCCCACCGCCGTGGAAGTTTACTCACGGGATGTTACCACGAAATATTGAGTTTTCTCTTTCTCTCTCTAGATCTCTCTTCTCTTTCTTTTGAAAGTTCTTCTGTTCTTCATTCATCAAGTGTGTGTGCGTGAATTTGATCCTAACAACTGGTATCAGAGCTAAGGAGATTTAACACGATCACTAAAGATTGATAGTTCAAAGCTTGGAATTGAGAAGTTTGATGGATCCGATTTCAGTTCCTGGAAGATGTAGATCGAAGATTATCTGTACCAGAAAGATCTTCACGAACTGTTAACCGGGGTGAGGCCGGAATCCATGACGGAGGAGAAGTGGAAACTCAAGGATCGCCAGACTCTAGGGTTGATCCGGTTGACTTTGTTAAGAAATGTGGCGTTCAACATCGTGAAGGAGAAGACTACGTCCGATCTGTTGAAGACACTGTCAAACATGTATGAAAAACCATCGGTGATGAACAAGGTATATTTGATGCATAGATTCTTCAATTTACAGATGCCTGAGAATGGATCCGTTTCTGATCATGTAAACGAGTTCAATATTATTGTGAGTCAACTCAATTCTGTGGATATTAATTCCGAAGATGAAATTAAGGCATTGATTTTGATGTCATCTCTGCCCGAGTCTTGGGATACTGTTGTTGCTACGATTAGCAGTTCCCATGGATCTGAGAACCTGAAGTTTGATGAAATCCGTGATGTTGTTCTTAGCGAAAGTATTCGCAAACGAGAAGTGGGAGATTCATCGGGCAATGCTCTCAGCGTTGACCGAAGGGGGAGAAGTAAGACGAAAGGACAAAATCAACATGGTCGATCAAAATCAAAGAATCGAGGAAAATCCCTGAACAGATCAAACGTGACTTATTGGAACTGTGGTGAAAAAGGGCACTTTCGGACGAACTGTACAAAGCCAAAGAAGAAACAGAATTAGAAATTTGGAGATGACAATGATTCTGTAAATTCAGCAGAAGACATTGGGGATTCTCTAATCCTTAGTGTGAACAACCCAATTGAATCATGAATTTTGGATTCTGGTGCATCTTTCCATTCGTCTCCAAGCAAGGAGTTGTTCCAAAATTTCAAATCTGGAAATTTTTGAAAGGTATATCTTGCTGACAACAAAGCCTTAGAGATTGAAGGAAATGGGAATGTTTGCATAAAGACCACCTCAGGAAACCAGTGGACATTGGAGGATGTCAGATATATTCCTGGGATCAAGAAAAATCTGATCTCCGTTGGTCAGTTGGATAACACGGGATATGCAGCTGAGTTTGGGAAAGGTTCGTGGAAGATTGTGAAAGGTGCTATGGTAGTAGGTCGTGGCACCAAATCTGGAACCTTGTACACCACTGCAGGGTGTATAAACATGGCCGCTGTTGCTGAAGGTGCTTCCAGTTCATGTATGTGGCACAACAGACTTAGACACATGAGTACTAAAAGAATGAAGATGCTGGTTGCAAAAGGAGCATTAGAGGGTCTGAAATCTATTGATATGGATCTTTGCGAGAGTTGTGTTATGGGCAAACAGAAAAGAGTAAGATTCACAAAGTCTCCTAGAGAGCAAAAGAAAGTGCGGTTGGAAATGGTCCATACAGATGTTTGGGGACCATCTCCAGTATCATCACTTGGAGGATCCAAATTCTATGTTACCTTCATTGATGATTTCAGCAAGAAGGTATGTGTTTACTTCTTGAAGCATAAGTCAGATGTGTTTGCAACCTTCAAGAAGTGGAAAGCTGAAGTTGAGAATCAGACCGGTTTGAAAGTCAAATGCCTAAGGTCTGACAATCGAGGAGAGTATGACAAATCAGAGTTCAAGGCATTCTGTGCAGTTGAGGAATCAGATTGATGAGAACAGTTCCTGGTAAGGCAAGGCAGAATGGAATTGCCGAGAGGATGAACAAAACATTGAATGAGCGTGCAAGGAGTATGAGGATACATTGTGGGCTGCCAAAACATTTTGGACGGATACTGTGAGCACAACTGCATAATTGATCAACAGGGGACCATCAGTTCCTTTAGGGTTCAAGATTTCAGAGGAGGTGTGGACAGGAAAAGAACTCAAGTACTCACACTTGAGGACTTTTGGTTGCACTGCTTATGCTCATGTTGATCCAGAAAAAAGAGACAAGCTTGATGCCAAGGCTGTGAAGTGTTACTTCATAGGCTATGGTTCTGATTTGTTTGGTTACAAGTTTGGGGATGACAAGAATAAAAAGATCCTGAGACATTGTGACGTGACATTTGATGAGTCTATCCTGTACAAGGACAGAGAGCAGAAGGTTATAGAGATTGCAAAGCAAGTGAGAGTTGAGGTTGAGTTGGAGAAGAGTAACCCAGAGATATCGAAGAAGATACTCAACCAACTCCTACAGAAGAATCTGAAGTGGAGCAAGTTACACCTTAGCAGGTGTTAAAGAGATCATCCAGAACCATGAGGGCACCAGATAGGTATTTACCTTCATTACACTATCTATTGCTGACTGATGCGGGGGAACCATAGTCTTTTGATGAGGCCCTACAGGTGGAGGATACGATCAAGTGGGAGCAAGCCATGATGATGAGATGAGGTCACTTGAGAAGAACGACACATGGGTGTTGACTGAGTTACCTGCAGGGAAAAGAGCTTTGCTGTACAAGTGGGTGTTCAGAATCAAGACTGAACCAGATGGAAAAGAAGGTTCAAGGCTCATTTAGTGGTTAAAGGATATTCACAAAGGAAAGGTATTGATTATGCTGAAATATTCTCTCCTGTTGTGAAGTTAATCTCTATTCAAATTCTGTTGAGTATTGTTGCATCGGAGAATTTACATGTTGAGAAAATGGATGTAAAAACAACATTTTTACATGGAGATCTGGACAAAGAGATCTATATGCAGCAACCAGAAGGATTTGTGGTTCCAGGCAAGGAACACATGGTGTGCAAGCTCACCAGGAGCTTGTATGGACTAAAGCAAGCACCAAGGCAATGGTACAAGAAATTTGACTCCTTCATGATCAAGAGTGGATTCTGCAAAGCTGAAAAGGATACTTGTTGTTACTTCAAGAAATACAGTGATTCATATGTCTTTCTACTCTTGTATATGGATGATATGTTGATTGCAGGAACTAGTATGAGGGAGATTAACAATCTGAAGACAAGGTTGTCTGCAATGTTTGAGATGAATGATTTGGGTCCAGCGAAGCAGATTTCGGGGATGAAGATTTCTCGAGATATATCTGCTGGCACTTCAAATCTATCTTAGGAGTTGTACATTGAGAAGGTGCTGACCAGATTTAGGGCTAATGATGCTAAACCCAGGACTAATCCATTGGCAAATCACTTTAAATTGTCAAAGGAGCAGTCACCCAAAACTACCGAGGAGCGTGATCACATGACACTTGTTCCATATGCTTCAGCAGTTGGTAGTTTGATGTATTCTATGGTCTGCACTAGACCTGATATAGAACATGTAGTGGGAGTTGTTAGCAGGTACATGGCGAACCCTGGGAAAGAGCATTGGGAAGCTGTGAAGTAGCTTCTGAGATATCTGAGAGGTACATCCAGTACTTCACTTTGTTTTGGCAAAGACAAGGTGACTCTACAAGGTTTTGTGGATGTTGATCTTGGTGGGGATGTTGACTCGAGAAAGAGTACATCCGGTTACATTTACACCATAGGTGGAACTGCAGTGAGTTGGATGTCCAGGCTTCAGAAGTGTGTTTCTCTTTCATCTACTGAAGCTGAGTATGTGGCAATCGCTGAAGCTGGGAAAGAGATGATATGGCTGGCAGATTATCTTGAGGAATTGAGCAACAAGCAGAGCGAGAAGATTCTTTACTCAGATAGCCAGAGTGCCATACAGTTGGTGAAAAATCTAGTCTATCATTCGAAGACAAAGTACATCAGAAGGCGATACCATTTCACTTGCAGGGCAGTGGAGGATGGTGATATGTGCTTGGAGAAGATAGAGGGTGCAAAGAACCCGACAGACATGTTGACGAAATGTGTTGATGTTGGGAAACTGGGGTTATGTAAAACCTCGGTCGGTCTTTTGTAGTTGTTGCTACAGATGTTGCGGTGCGGTAAAGATGTTGATGATGAAGAGTTTTTTTTTTGAGAATGTATTTTTGGATGACTGAGTCAGTCTCTAAGTGGGAGAATTGTTAGGTTGTGGAGCCTGATTAATATATATAACTGTTTAAGCGGTTTAACAAAAAATATATATAACTATTTATTCTTTGTAACCAAAAATACTCTGATTCATTAAATATAAAATACCCCACCGCCGTGGAAGTTTACTCACGGGGTGTTACCACGAAATATTGGGTTTTCTCTTTGTCACTCTAGATCTCTCTTCTCTTTCTCTTGAAAGTTCTTCTGTTCTTCATTCATCAAGTGTGTATGCGTGAATTCGATCCTAACAACTTTCCCTGATGAGCATGCATTGGCAGCTTCTCAAGACTAGATTCCATGGTTCGCAGATTTTTTGAATTACTTGGCTAGTGATATTATCCCATTGGACTTGTCCTTTCATCAAAGGAAAATGTTCATGCATGATGTGAAAAAATTCTTTCGGGATGATCCGTATCTTTATAGCAGTTGTGCTGATGGTCTTATTTGGCGTTGTGTACCAAAAGTTGAGATGTTGAGAGTTTTGGAAGCATGCCACGCCTCGCCTGTGGGTGGGAATCATAGTGGTACGCATACAACCCATAAAATCTTGCAATGTCATTACTATTGGGAAACCATCCACCAAGATGCACATGAGTTCTCCAAGGCATGTGATGGTGCAAAAGAGATGGTGGTATTTCTAGAAGGCAAGGGCTCCCTTTAAATCCCATTCTTGTGATCGAATTGTTTAATGTGTGGGGCATTGACTTTATGGTCCCTTTTGTGAGTTCTTATGGGATGAAGTACATTCTTGTGGCGGTTTATTATGTGTCGAAATGGGTGGAATCCATAGCACTTGCAAATAATGAAGGGAAGAGTGTGACTGCGTTCTTGAAAAAGAATATATTTTCCAAATTTGGCACCCCAAGGGACATTATTAGTGATGGGGGATCCCACTTTTGAAACAAGTTTTTCAATGGATTGTTGGAGAAATGTGGGGTTCACCACAATGTGGCCACGCCATACCATCCTCAGACTAGTGGGCAAGTTAAGGTGTCAAACAGAGAAATCAAGAAGATTCTTGCAAAAATGGTGAATGCGAATAAAATGGATTGGTCAAGGAGTCTTGATAATTCTCTTTGGGCCTACCGGACAGCATATAAGACTCCCATATCTATGTTCCCATACCAACTTGTATATGGAAAAGCTTGTCACTTGCCGTTTGAGTTAGAGCATAAGGCCATGTGGGCAATGAAGAAACTGAAAATGGATTGGAATGAAGCTATGGAATGGAGGTTAAATGGGTTGAATGAGCTTGATGAATTTCACTTAAAGGCATATGAAAGTTCATCCCTCTACAAAGAAAAGGTGAAGAAGTACCATGACCAAAAGATTGAAAAGCGCGACTTTGTGGTTGGGGATTTGGTGCTTTTATTTATTCTAGGTTGCGCATGTTTCCGAGCAAACTCAAGTCCAAATGGACTGGTCCATTCTTGATCACCCAAGTTTTCCCTCATGGAGTGGTTGAGTTGGAGAATAAGGAGGGTGTAAGGTTCAAGGTAACCGGGAAACGAATCAAAATCTACCTTGGGCATGATGAAAAGGCGAATGAAGTGATCGAGGCATACCATCTTGATGAAGTCTGAGTAATCAAGAGTCCCGCATCATGCCGCGACGTTAAATAAAGCGCTGATTGGGAGGCAACACAATATTTATCCTCTAGCCAATAATAATTTTTTTTAGTGATTTTATAGGCGTAGTTGGATTATTTTTGTTTTTCTCACTTAATGTCACATATTATTTTTTTTTAAAAAAAGTGTTGGCTAGAGAGTATACTAGTGTCCGTGTCTAAAAAATGTCAAGAAAATACAAAAAAATTAGATTATTGGGTGTTCAATGTGCAGGGACCAAATCCCCAGAAATTTACAGAAAATTGGTCTGGTGCACCAATCGATGGACCTTGATCCTTTCAACGGACCGTTGGTAGGGTCCATAGATCCCATGTTTGTTTCTTTAATTTTTTCTAAGTTAGGTCACATTCGACGGAGCAGTCGACGGACCGTCGACTGACTTACTATCCATCGATGGGAAATCGTTGGCTCTTCCGACCAACTAACCCAACCCGACTCGACCGGCTATTATTAAAATTTTAAACTTTTCAGTTACCCGCCCTTTCAAAACCTTCCCCAAAACCGTTTCCCTCCTCATTTCCCTTCAACTTCCCCACTTCCTCACATATTAAATCCCATTTATATCAGTCATATTCTCCTCTTCCCCAAATCTCCACAAGTTTCCTAAATCCCTTCTCTTCCCCAATCTTCCATCTTTGCCTGTCTTCTTCCCGGTCGGTGTTCGAGGTCGCTCTTTGGTGTTTTGTACTTGAAAGAATTCATCCCTTCATTCCCTACACTAAAGTATACAGGTATGTCTTTCTAAACTCTTTTATTTACTCTCGTTACTTTACATGTTAAATTGCTGCAATACGATAGTGAGTCTTAAATTTGGGACACTGTTGCATGCTTAAAATCTTCAAACTGAATTCCTAGACCACCACCTCCATTTTCGCAAAGATTAGTGAAAAAGACCGAGAATGGTAAATACATTTATTACTATGATGAAACAACTTTCCATCAATGTCCCTTTGATCAAAACTCTTGAACAAATTCCCTCTATGCCAAGTTCATGAAAGATATGGTCACTAAGAAGAGATCAGTTATTTTGAGGATGATGATTGGATGCAACACTGTAGTGCTATTGCTACAAGGTCTCTTATTCAAAAGAAAGAAGATCTGGGTGCTTTCAATATTCCATGTACAATCGGGTTGTTACACTTTGCTAAAGCATTATGTGATCTTGGGGCAATCATAAATCTCATGTCTCTCTCTATTTACAAGAAGTTATGTTTGGATGACCCAAAACCCACTGCAATGCGTCTACTGATGGCCGATCGAACAGTGAAGAGGCCTATTGGGATACTTCGTGATGTGCTAGTAAAAGTGGAGTCATTTATTTTTCCAACCAATTTTGTGATTCTTGATTGTGAGGTGGACTTTGAGGTGTCTATTATTCTTGGGAGGTTGTTCCTTGCTACCGGTCATGCCTTAGTTGATATGGAGAAAGGACAGATGAAGTTTTGATTGAACAATGAAGAAGCGACTTTCAACATTTGTAGGTCAATGAGGAAGAATGGTGAGCTCCAATCGATATCGGCGATATCCTACAAGGTTGAGAGTTCGTCTGAGGTACAAATAAAAGAGCATATTGGTGTTGAGGTACTAGCGGCAGTGATCATCAATTTTGAGAATGACTGTATCGAAGAGTATAGGTCATTGGTTTCATCACTTGATCAAGGTGATGTTCGGTTCAAACCAGAGAAATTGGATTTAGATATGTAGCATCACGAGTCTTCATCCGCGAAATCATCTATTAACGAGGCTCCAAAATTGAATCTTAAGGCTCTACCACCATATCTGAGGTACGTATTCTTGGGGAAAGGTGACACTTTGCCGGTAATTATTGCATCCGATTTGAATATGCAACAAGTAGAGTGTTTGGTTGAAGTGTTGAAGAGGTTCAAATGAGCTATTGGGTGGACTATTATAGATATTTTTGGGATCCCTCCCAATATTTTTTCACATAAAATCCAACTCATGCCCGATCATAAGCCAGTATTGAGCACTAGAGACGTTTAAATCCACCTATGCAAGAGGTAGGGAAGAAAGAATATACAAGACATGATATAATTTTTTCTAGCTTTGGAGCTTTGTAAGAGTTGCCGTGGATACCGGAGAATTGTGGTTTATTCTTTCTTCTCCTTTATCGTTTATTTGTATTCATGATTAATAAAAATATAATTTTAACTTGTAGTTTTTTTTATTTCTTAGGATTAGTGTTAGATTTTTTATTATTATTATCATCGAGTCATCTAAGCCTATAGAAGAGTGTATCGAGAAGGAAAATTGTGTCTATATTTTTGAATTTATTATTTCAACATCGAAAAACTACATTCCTCACTTAGGATCCAAGAAGTGCATAATGCGATATTTGTTGTTTGGGATCTTTATTTTTGTACCACCACCCCTTGAACGTAATAAAAAAATTGACTCAAAATTGGGGTGCAATTCATATCTTCAAAGTGAAAGAAAAAATAGTAAAATAGATAGTGTTGTATCCGACCTAATTAGTAGTGTAACTTTTTTTTATTTTATATTACTATTATTTCTTATTTTATTTCATTAGTATCACTTTTTTTAATCTTGTTTTTGCATATTAGGGGAACTCTGAGTACCCAAACAAAAAAAAGGAGCATGTTTGAGCTTAAGTGTGGGGTGACGACCCTTGATATAAATTTAGAGAACGTGCTAATAGCTAGACTTAAAGGCCACAGGGAGTTTTCCTAACCCTTGTTTTATATTTTATTTAATGCTTTAGGGACATAAAATCTTTTTAAGTGCGGTGTGGAGGAATGAATTCCTAGTTTTTACTGTTTTACTGAGTTTTTGTTAGGATGGGTTCCTTGGCTTTTGTTTTCTGTTCTTTTCCTGAGGATAGTCCCTTTTGAACCGAGTGTATTTTATTTATTTATTTTAGGTAATTTTTTTAATTATTATTTTTGGAAAGAAAAAAACACCCTTTTGAGTTATATGATACTTACTTTTTGGGCCTAATTTTAAGTAGTACTTTCTTGTGAATGCTTGATTACTAGTGAAATTGCAAACCTTTTTGACATCTAGGTTCATGGTTGTAACCTTGTATATATCTTATTTGTTTTGTAGTTTATTATGATCCTTTCTCTATTAGAAGTAGAATTGATCCATCTTGATTGATACTTGTGTCATGTGTGGTGAGATTTTGTTTATTCCATGTTTTGCATCTCAGTCTAGAACTTGCCCTGCATGTTATTGAAGCGGAATAAAAAAGTGTTGCCTTGTTTAGGAGATTATAATAGACTTTCTTTGATTTGTCTTATAAATTTTAGCCTTTTTAGATATAATATCAATAGTTATCCATTTTGAGCTTGTATCCTTTTATTGGTACCCATATTTTTCCCTTGACTATTTTTGTTGAATCCCTAGTTTTTGCATCTTGCTTCCTTGATCATTAGCATAGACTTATTTTAATTATCAGTTATGAGAAAAAGGGATGGATGAGTGAAATGATAATCAATGATAGCTACAAAGTTCTTAAAAGTCCTCTTTGAAAGAATGTGAAAAAAATATATATAATTGAAATGTGAAATAAAAAAAAAAGAAATTACCTTGATGATGACCTGGTCCTTCCAAGGACATCGTGCACCTTGTTTATGTAAAATATGCAAGTCGAGGGTGGCTATTATGAAGGAAAAAAAAAAAAGAGAATAATGACTGAAACATTCTTGTGGTGATGAGAACTATTTGTGAAATAATTGTTGAAGAGAGGACTGAAAATAAAGAGAAGAAATATGGGTGATGAAGTCTAAAAATTGCAAGTGCTCAAGGAAGTGGAAGTCACTATTATATATATATATTTTTCTACCCATCCCCTAGCCTACATTACAATCCCGTTAAAGTTCTACTTGATTCTATTCAAGCATGCTTAATTAGTGGAGATGTACATAATGGGCAAACATATGGTTCTTTGTGCATACATGTGAATTTTATTTGTGAGTGTGAAAGTTGTTCTTCATATGAAGTCCTTAATTTATATTCAATCTTTTGAATTCAGTGTGTGGACTTTTTTATTTTGTGAGGGCACTTGTTTCATGTTAGATAGGTGATGTTATTAACTTTCTTTGATGAAAGTAGGTGAACGAACATAAATTTTATGAGTTCAAAGTCCTTCAAGTTAGGAGGTTAGAGGTTTGTTGTTCACTTAGATGTCTTGCATAATGATTGAGAAGTCTACTTGATATTTTAAAATGGGTATATGGCCTAATTGTTTGTATTAATAAAAGTGATAACATTGCTAGTATAATTATTTTTAGATGAGCTTTAATTCTTGCTCGAGGACGAACAAAAGTTTAAGTGTGGGGTGTTGATATGAGGCCAAAATACACATTTATATCATTATTTACCTCACATTTATTATTTATATATGTCCATTTTGAGCATAAATTTTATTGGTTGTGCTAAGTTGTGTATTTTATTTGTAGGATTTAATTGGTGGAAAAATGAAGAAATTTGAAGCTAAAACAAATTAAAAATAGAAGGTTGAATTGGGAAATCAAGCAGACAACTTAATGGATTAAAGTGAATAAAAAAATATAAGTGATATTGCTGCTGCGAATTGCAAAATAATTCATGAAAAAGTTGCAGCCTGCATTCCCTCAATGCACTGGTCAATTCGTTCATGCGGCACTACATGCGAAAAGAAAAGGAAAAAAAACATTCCAATTCTTTTTGGTTTTGGATTCCTAATTTGTTTGTACTCAATTATTTTATTTAGGGTTTTCTACAACTATAAATAAAAGGCATGAAAAATTATTATTGAGGAAGCGAAGAAAGAAGATACAAGACATAATATAAACTTTTTCTAGCTTTGGAGCTTTGTAAGAGCCTCCGTGGAGGCTGTAGAATTGTGGTTTATTCTTTCTTCTCCTTTATTATTTATTTGTATTCATGATTAATAAAAATATAATTTAGCTATTGTTTATAATTTTTTATGACTAACACAAACAAATTTAGTTTAATAAATTTTGATTGTGTTTTTGCGATAATCAGTAGCGAAGCTTAACAACTAGGTTTGTGGGAACCATGAGTGATTAACAATGTATGAATAGTAATTAAGAAATTTTCAAATAGGTTATTGCATGTATTGATAATTCTTTCGCTTAGAAGTCTTTTTAACGGTGGCCAACGTTAGAATTTGCGTTGTTGCTACTTGCCAGACTAAGGAGTAGTTAATAAGAAAAGAATTATCAACGTAGATTTAGTACATACTATCTAATAGGCTAATTTCAATTGGTGCGAAGTAGTAACTTAACCATACATTGAATATGATGCTTAATATGAGGAAAAGGTAAAGGTTTAGTAAATTATACACACATAGCCGGTCCAAGGTACGGGGTGAAATAAGATACATAACTTATCACTTTGCATGCATAACACTAGACAAGAATTGCTATTACTAAGATTACCGCGTTATGAGCTTACGGGGACCACATTCAAGAAAGGGTTTGAACACCCCATTCATAAAACTCATGAAAGTTATAGGCACTCATTATCAATCCGAACGACATAACTAAGAACTCATAATGCCCATAGCGGGTCCTAAATGCAATTTTTGGTATATACTCATGCCTAATCTTTAACTAATGGTAACCAGATCATAAATAAATCTTAGAGAAAACCAATGCACCTTACAACTAGTCAAAAGTATCATCTAGGTCGTGGATACTGATTTCAAATGGCTACCCTAATCAATTGCTGATACTTTATACACATCCTCGTACAAATATCATTTTTCTTAACAAACAAGACAGATGCACCCTATCGGGAGGCACTAGGACGAACAAATCCTTTATAAATAATCTTTTGGATTTTAGCCTTCAACACTCTCAATTTTTACGGAGCCATACGATATGGAGGAATGGAAATGTGACGAGTACTAGGTTCCAAATTAATGTAAAAGTCTATATCTCTATCCGGAGGCATACCAGACAAACAAGTAGGAAACACTTCTCTGAATTCCGACATCACATGAATAGACTTAATAAAAGGAGACTCATTCTCCACATCCCGAATATGAGCTAAATAAGCCAAACAATCCTGCTTCACTAGTTTCCTAGCCCTTATGGAGGATATGATCTTAACTGGCTTAGGCTTGTACACCCCTTCCCACTCTAACTTTTCCCTACCAGGGATCTCTAGAGTTACATACTTCCTATTACAATTAAAGACAACATAATAAGGGGACCACTGAATCATGCCTAAGATTATATTGGAGTCAGTCATATCCAAAATAATCAAATCACCCCAAGTCTTAAAATACATAAACAAGATAGGTTAAGTGCGATAGACATGGATGACTATGACAGACTCTCCAAGTGGGTAGAAATACGGGGGCATCAAGTATATCACAAATCATATAAAATTTTGAGGCAAATCGCACGGACACATAAGAATAAATAGAAAGATGATCAAACAACACATTAGCAATGTGATCACAAACAAGAATAGTACATGATCACTGTGTCATAAGACTCTACCTCGTTGTTGCTCGGAAAGGAATAACACTTAGCCCTGTCATCTTGATGGGCGATTTCCTTGCCTGGATGCGTCGTACCCCTGTGTTACCGTTTCCCTGACCTCCACGACTTTGCTGATTTCCTTCTCGCACATATTGGGAACGCCAGACTATTATTACCATTTCCCCCGAGTACCATTGATCTAGTTTGTTGCTGTTCCGAATCCAACATGCACGGGTGTGAACAATCTCTCCTCATATATTGAGGGTCTCCATAGTTATAACAAGTGCAAATTAAAGATGGACTGCTGCCAACTGAAGGTGCGGCTCCTTGGCTATCCTGAATCAAATTTTGAGGTGGATTTCCCGAGTAATTACCTGTAGAAGCGGGCATGGCCTAATGAATTGGTGGTGCTGCAAGTATCGGCCTCCCTGAACCTATGGAGTAGGAAACTTGAAAGTTACATGTGCTCCTAGATTTCTTAGCCAATGACAAGCCTATTTGTCTCTCCTCACCCATTCCACTTTCTCCATAAAATTTGTTACCTCATTAAACTTTTCCCTGCAAAAATCATGTACACAAAGAATACATGTAACTTATAATTCAATGATAGATCCTATCTTTCTCAATAGTAACCAATTGCATTTAGAAAAAGTTATACCATGTTTCTCCAAAGCCATGAACTCATCCTTTTAATGATCTCTGAAGATCCGAGGAACATACTTTTCCAAAAATAGAGAATGAAACTAGATCCAAGAGAGTGAGGGTAAAGTGGATGATTTGTATTCCACATATGCTTTCGACCACTGCTTAGCCTCACCATGAATTTGGAAGGTCACGAACTCTACTCTATGCTGACGGACGATACCTAACTTATGAAACATCTTATAACAATCTAAGATGAAATCATAGGCGTCCTGACTCTCATAACCATGGAACACTAGTTGTTTCAATTTCAAGAACTTAGTCAACATTTTGTGTTCATTTCTAGTCGTTACCGGACACAATAAAGGACAAAAAAAGGCATCAGTACCCAATGATGTATCTGCCCTTGGACTAGTAACAATAATGGGGTTGTTGGTTGGGGATTGAGAAGCTTGCACTGCTAGGAGGATTCCAGGTACAACACATCCCTTCAAACAGACATGCTCTATTGAGCTAACATTGGGTCTAAGGGAGGAATACCTACAGTCTCAGCCTGCACCTCCTCCTCTTGTCGAATATTCTCACATACTCAACCTTTACATTACCTTCAACATCTTCATGATAAAAAAGAGGATTCTCATTTATGGGAGCATTCTCAACCGAAACTCCACCCCTAAAGGGTGCTACCCTTCTTCGGCCTCTTCCCCTTGCTCTTCCTCTATGCCTTCCTCGACTGCAACCTTTTATTACGGACTCCTCAGCGGGCTCATAAATGGGAATTACGTGTCTGACGCCATTGAACAGAGAGTTAACAAAGTGCTGACCGAAGAGTGAGGAAAATTAGATACCAATTTAGATCACTAGATACCAATCGAAACCAAGTTATAGCAAGATATGAGACAAGAAAAAAGAGAGAGATTTCCTAAGGTCATATAGCCTCTCAAAGAAAATTACATATGTCTCTATACTTTTAGGCAAGACTCTAGTTGACTCATTTTGCTACATTGACACCAATGATCCTAGGGCTCTTATACAACCTTTGTCACGACCCAGACCGTCATGAGTTGAACCCACACTAACCTTACAGTTGGAGAACCATTAATACTATCAGTTAACCCCACACTAACATTTAAAGATACGGAAGCGAGTTAAAATGAAGGAACAAAAATAGAATTTATATAAACTCAAACAGTTTAAATAAATTTAATACTAAACATTGCACAAAACACTCCCAGAACCTAAAAGACAATGTACCAAAAATCTAAAGTTCACCAAGTCTAAGAAAATGGGTGCAACCCATCTAACAAGATAATAACTAAAGTACGAGTCTAAATCCGAAAGAGAGGACTAAACAAAAAAGGAGCTCAGGGCAGCTCGGAAGAACTGAATCACACTTGAATTTGGTCTTGATCATTGACCTCGTAAGCGAAGTCTGTCCGTTGACGCCTGAAGACACCTTACACTCAAGAACAAAATAGCAAGTGCAAAATTTGTACACGACTAGTGTACTGATAGGATTACACGACTATTATTGTAAACGAAACAAGCATATACCGAACATATATAATATCATTATTCATTTTAGGATCAATGTACAATTCCATATTCTCAATATTACTCACATATGAAAAGTCAATAGCCCTCTCATGAAAGCATAACCAAAATGTTATTGCGTTGGATCCTGACACCCGTTCCAAGTTAGTGTGTCGAATCGTGACACCTGTTCCAATATGTATGTCGGTAGGTGATATCTGATCTCAGTTAGTGTGTCGGAACATGACACCCGTTCTATTCAACATTCCATAATTAAAATCATAATGTACATTGTCACAATCATACAATCAATTGTTCATTATGACATACAATCTTTCATTCATATTCATTTATGATTAGTGTGATCAATAGTGCAACAGTCACATACTTGCATGTATTATAATGGATCAATTACTAACATACATCACACAAACATGAAATCACAACCATCACCTACCTCGAACAAAGATTGAATCCTCATTAGAATCTTAATTCTTCCCTTTCCAGATTTTTCCGCTTGTTCTTGGTCTACAAACAATTATTATAATGCACCGATGAATAATTAAGATATAATTTGCCTAAATTAAAACAACACAATAACCCATGATCGTAAGGTGTAGATAGGGATTTTTCCCGCCATCAACTTCAAGCTAAAATTGTTCTCCAATGATAATTACTTATAAATTTACGTTATACGAACTGAAAAATAGATTTAGGGGATGAAATCATTACCTTTAGCATCTACATTTGTGAAAAACCTTCAAGAGATCACCAAGATCGTCTCCTAACTCTTAAAAATGAAGTTTTTTCAGAATAATAATGTTTTGGGGTTTATTTTTGACTTAAGTCGTGAGTGTCACACCACAACGGACATATTCCCTCTACATCGACTCGCCCTGATGGTAATAATCTAGCCTTGACGTCTTGAACGAAGACAAAGAGTTGTATTAAGAATTTCAAATCTCTATTTCACAACACACCTTCAACCCATGACACTCATAAAGTTTCAGCTCACGTTAGGATCAGGTTCAGGAGTTCTACTTTCCCAAATTCGATTCCGTAAAGTCGTACAGGTTCCTTAATATCTTACTTATCCACTCATATAATCGAATTCATAACTATATCTATCATTCATTATCATATTTTCCTAGAACTCACTGGCTTCAATTTTGTCCAAATCTGGACTAGGTTAGGGAATTCAAAGTTACTACTGAAAAGTTGTCTGTTCTCAATTTTTTCTCTATTGGCTTTTCCTAACTACGGAATCAGTTCAATTACTACCCATAATAGTTACATTCATGGGTCATTTGACAAAGTTTATTAGAAAAAATAATGTATTTATTGATGTTATATATTATTAGTATCTTGTTTGATATGATTTTTTTTATCTGTACATTGTATTTAACATTAAAATGTATATAACTAATACATGAAAATTCATGATATTAATAATATAAAAGATTTTAAATTTATACAATATATTGATTAGAAAATATGAACCCTCAAATTTTTTCATCATATTTGTGAAGGATATTTTTGAAATAAATATTTTAATTTTTTTATATATGTTATGTTATTTTTATTATATCAAATTATATCGTATATAAAGAGGGAAAAGGGTAAAAAATGTCTTACAACTATGTGAAAGGAATAAAAATGTCATCCATTTATAGTTTGGATCAAAAATACCCTTTCCATCAATACTTGGGTTCTAAACGCCCTTACAACCAATACTTGGTCCAGAAATGCTCCTGTAGTTACTAAATGGGTCAAAATGTCATTTTCCGAATATATATATTATTTATTTTCTTTTTTAAACACATCTTCTTCCGAATTAAAATATTATTAAAATGACTAAAATTTTGGAAAAATCCTTTTGGCCAGAAAACTTTTCCATAATTTCGCAAGAATTGTAAAATAACATATTCACACTATAAACTAGTTTCTTTTTGGACAGTTTTTTGACCCTTTTAACTTTAAAACTCTTCAACTAAAAATGGAAAAGAGATCAGTATATTTTAAAATAAAGTTGATATTATAGACCTTTACATTTTTGATCAAATTCAGACTAAATTTTTCTTATTTTTTAGCATTATTCAAAAACTTTTATTTTTAAATCATTTTTTTGGAGATTAACCTTAACAAAAAAATATGAAAATCTCAGCCACATTAATGTAAAAATTTTTCAATAAGAGAATTTAAAACTATATATATATATGAATCTAAAATCGCTGATGTGGCCTGCCTCTAAGAGCTAGAAAAATATTTAATTTTTTATATTTTTTTACCGTTTTCAAATTTTAAAATACAAAAATATTACTTGAATATTGAAGATAATCACAATTAAAGTCATTAAATAATAATTACTCTAATGTCCGTTATCTATCTTTTCATATTCGTTTGTTACTAATTATTTTGCTAACTATAAATACTAAAACAAATGTTTTGCACTACACAACGTTTATATGACATTTTGGATATACATTTTGCATAAACTTGAGTGAATATTAATGCTATAATTTCTTCTAATATTAGCAGATTTATCCTTTAATTAACTGATGGTTTAAATGTGGCAAAATGATCTCATATTTATTTTGATAGTGAAAATTTCATTTGGTAGGAAACAAAAGTTTACTCAAATGAGAAGAGAATTAAGTTGGGAAGAAATATGAGAATTATTATTTTTGTATACTGAAAGTTGGGAGATGGAATTTGAAGCAATTCAATGTGATGGATTAAGTTCTTTTAATAGTAATATAAATTTCATTGAACTGTTATTTCTTTCGATTGAATTTTCCTCATATTATCTAAAGTCGTATATTTTAATGGCAATACACTTTGAAAGGTATATTTTCTAACGATATTTTTAATTATCGTTTTTATCATTAATATGTTTACATCATGTGAAGAAAATAGAGTTCTTAATATTTTGACATGTTAATGGTAATTCCTAATTTTTATCACATTTGAGACACATGAGAAATATAATTGGTTTCCAATTATATTTTTTTTGGTAAACTATATTCATGTATACTTAATGTTGGGCATATACAAGATAATATAACAATCTCCATATGAAGAACATTCATATTTGAACGAATATATTTATTGTTGTAATAATAAACAAAAAGTTATATAAATGAAGAATCATGCAAAAAAAAAATTTAATCGCATCAAATAAATTGAAATTTTGATTTGTTTGTATAAATAAATTAACTGAAAAATATTTATATGAATATTATTCTTTTATATCAGTAGAAATTAAAAGCTCAACATACCTAAAATCGATCACTAATAGCAAGATCATGAGAATGGACATCCACTAATTATGAAGTGTCATTTCTTTCTTTCTACTCTTTTGATGTTAAAAATGAGGACTATATAAAATATTTAAATGATATGAGAGGTCATTCAATAATATAAATTTATGACTATCTTTTTAGAAATCTAAAATAAATTTGACATGATAAATGGAGAAGAATGAGGAGAAAGCAATAATAAATTATAAAATAAAAAGGAAAAAGATATTGAACCAAATGGAAGAAATAAAAAGAAAAAGGCGGGAAGGAAAGAAAAAGGAAATGAAAAGGAAAATCTAATAATTATAAATAAATAATAATTTAATAAAATAAAAAGGAAATAAAATAAATTTATATCCTTAAATCACGTTATTTTTTATTTTATTTTTCTCCTTACTTATCCCTCTTAGTCTTTTTTAATTGAGAGTACGGAATTAAAGTATGAAAATGAATAATTCAAATTACAAAAGATATGCATATACACATATATAAAAGAAAAAATGTAATTAATTTTATTAAACGAGAATTAAAAATACAATCTCATAATATAAAGGTGAAATACTAAGGGTCTGTTTGGATTAATTTTTTGCTTATGACTTATAAGTCAAAAGCCATAAGTTCTAACTTATGACTTTAGGATTACTTTTGTTATTTAACTTTAAAATAAGTGCTTATGAATCCTTTTAATTTTATTCAAACACTTCAAAACTGTTTAAAAACTATTTTGGCTTTAAAATACCTAAAGAAAGTCAATCCAAACAAGCACTAAAACTACATAACGAAAAAATTTAAATAAAATATATTTTTATAAGTTATTTAAACATAGGTAAATAACGTATTCTATATTTGATATTTTTGATCGCACCTTTACTCCTTCCTTTTAGTTTTTCTACTTTTTTTTCTTTATTTACTATTTGTTGTTTTGGACCATAGATAATTCTAATTGCTTAATCATTGCTAACAAAAGTCATATGCGCTAGGAAGAAGTTACGGTATAATTTTTTTTCAATTAAGTGCTTTTATTTGCACACTAAATTCTACAAATTTACTTGTTCATTAAATTATGGATATAATATCCATCACACTTTTATTACTTAATTATGCTTTTTCTTTTTGATTTCTTTTATCTTACTTAAATATTTGCTTAAATAATTTATTTTTATAGTAAATTAGGTTTAATAGTCTTCCATTGCCCTTTTATCACGTATTTATTACACATTTATTTTGAATTATTATAGCATACTCTATCTAAAATTAAAATATGAGACTATGTATAAAACTAGATAATAAAAAAATGATGTGACACATTTCAATGGGAAATGATCCTATTTATTTTTTGGGGATCTTTTTGGCATTTCATCTATTTTTTTCATTTATATTTTATAAAATTATATTTACACCTCTTCAATTAAAGATGTCTAAATTTTAATTAATTTAAGAATGTTTATAACTCCTAACCTTTCATATTCATAATCTTCAAATATTTTAATATAAATTTACAACTCCTTAAAATCATAGTTATAATATCTTATTTTGAAAAATGTATGATGTTCATTTTCATTTCTCTATTTTTCATCTTTTATATATTTTGTTGACACTTCTTTTTGAATTTTTGTAATTATTATTATACAAAAGGAATGATTCTAGTACTACTCCACTTAAGTGTCAGGTTTATACTCCACCTGGGTGTCATGTTTATTGTGTTCATTATGTTGGTAATTTTTTTTAAAATTTTAATAATTAAGATAATAAGAATGATGTTGTATTATTTATTTATTTATCGTAGTGAAAAATTATGGTTTCTCTTTATTTTGTATTTTATGTAAAGTTGTGATTGTTATAAATTTATAATTTTATTTGGTTCAAAATAGTAACTTGTGACTTTATTGAACATAATTATTTGTGCTCTTGTTTTCAGTTCCTCAAAAATGTCTAAATAGTTATTTTTTTTCATGAATTTTCAATTTTAAAAAAAACTTTATTACAAGTTTTAAATAACACTAAAATCTACACAATAATATGTTGAGTTTCTTAAGTTTTTCATCTTTATTATATTTTTTTACTAAGAATTCTGTTTATTTTTATTTGTTTTTTACTTTTACAATTTCTCTAATTTTATTTTAGAATAATAAGCATGTCAATTAACTATTCATTTATAGTCGTTATTATAAAACTTAAGGATCATTATTTTCATTAGTCTCATAATCTTATTATGATAATCTCTAAATAATTAATAGTCATATTCTAGGCATTATTTGCTATTCCTATTATAGTCCTATGAATAAATGTATTGTAAGACTTTGGACAAATGATCACAGAAGTCTTTTAAATTATTGTATTTTTGGTACATATTTTATTCATCCTTTAATTTGACTCCAAGAATAAAACTATTGAATGGTGATCAACTTGTGGAAATGGATGTCAGACAAGAATTTGAAAGATTGAACTCGTTATGAAGATCAAAGTATTATGCATAAAATCAGGTATGTATTTTCTAAAATATTTTATGATTTAGAATAAAATCGTATTCAGTCAGTAACAATTATCAGGAACCGAATACATATACTACTATTGGTTGAATATGACATGCTATACAAAACTTCTTAAATGGAAGAAGGTATAAAATTTTAATAGCATGAGTTTGAATATTATTTTGATCGTTTTGAAAGACTCAAAGAATAAATCATGTTGTACTTCGGTTTATTATACCTGTAACGACCTGTTTAGTCGTTTCGAGCAGTAGAATTACTTTTGATTATAACTGACTGTGTCGACGGATCACACGACGGACCGTCATGGTCACGACGGCACGTCGAGGATCTCCGTTCCAAAACACTTAAACTCTGAAATTTGGGTACGGGGATCAACTCTCTGAACTTCGCGACAAAATTGCAGCACGGACCGTCACAAACCTTTTTACTGAAGTTGAGTCTCTGAACTCTGTGACGACCCTGCAAACGTCGCAGGCACGACGGGCCGTCACGAGTTGCGTAACCTCGACTGGGTCGGATTTCTTCTAAAAGTTTTAAGGGGTGTTTTGGACTATTCATGCGTATAATTAGGAAATTAGTGGGGTAAGTTTAATAATTTAATTACTTGGGGGTTAAAGGAGATAACCTTGAAATAAATAGTGGGTTACTTTTACCCATTTTTATAATTAATTATATGATAATTAGGGTAAAAGAAAAAGAGTCTGAAGAAGAAAAATAAAAAGAACAGAAAAAGGGAGAACGGGCGAGAAAAGGGAGAAGTGAAGAGGAAAGCAAAGGCATTGAGAAGTAGCTTGCTTGATCACGATTCTTCGGTGGAGGTAAGTTATGGTTTATGCTATTTCATAGTAAACTCTAAATAGCGATTGATATGTATTGGGTGGTACTGTAAAGTCTTCTATATGCTTAATTATGTTGTTGCATGTTTTTATTATGTAAATGGTGATGGATTATAATGATGATACTGTGGAATCTTAAAAACCTTAAATCCACTCTATTAATGATGATGCCTTGACATAAAAGAAGGCTTGATGAACTAAAAGAATGAGGTTAAGGGATCGGGTGTCATAAACCGACACATAGTATTAGGGGATCGGCTGTCACGAACTGACACGTAGTATTAAGGGATCGGGTGTCACGAACCGACACATAGTATTAGGGGATCGGGTGTCACGAACCGACACGTAGTATTAGGGGATCGGAGTGTCACGTTCCGACACAAGAGGAATAAAGAGAATGAATCTTGAATTATGGTAATATACTCAAACTTAAAGAACCTATTTCCTCAAATGAGTATGGTGTGGAGGCTTGAGTCCTCATAGGTGTGCTTAGCGTTGTGGCTGATGGTTCTTGTACTTGTTGTTGTCACCTGTTGAGTATTGTAGTTGATTTTATGTTATTATTCGATATATATTGCTTTCTATTTTGAGTTGGCCGATGATACCTACTCAGTATGTGTCCCTTGTATTGACCCTTACTTGTATTTTTCTCTTTGTTATTTGTGGAGTGCAGCAAACTTACCATCGACTTCGAATCGTCAGCAACTCTAGCCAGTCCTCAGCATATCAGATTTCAGGGTGAGCTATTATTCTTAGCTCGGACTGGATTCTCTCCTTCACGTCTTGATGTCTTGAAGCTCGGACATGGACCATTTCTTTTACTTATTTTAGTTTCTTAAATACTCTTAGATTAGAAATTTGAGGATAGATGTTCTTGGTGTGATGACTTCCAGATTTTGGGGATAATAGTTGATAAACTTTTAAGAGTTTATTTATTGATTATATTAATAAGATTTTGAGCCTTCCGCATTATATTTTGTTAATTATGGTTGAGATATTGGCAAATGTTGGGGTTAGATTTGTTGGTTCGCTCACATAGGAGGATAAGTGTGGGTGCCACTCGCGGCTCGTTTTGGGTCATGCCAAACTTGGTATCAGAGCATTAGGTTCGTTGGTCTCATCACACAAGAACGAGTCTAGTAGAGTCTTGAGGAACGGTAAGGGGACACCTTTACTTTTCTTTGAGAGGCTATAGGACTTTAGGAAAATTCCATTCTTCTTTGTTTCGTGCTATTACTTTGATCCAATTGGTATCTAGGTGATACAAATTGGTATCTTACATCCTCACTCTGTTTCGCAGATGGTTAGAACTAGAGCAACAACTGTGCCAACACCAACATCGGCAAGACATGATCCGTCCGAGCCAGCCACTGGGCTGTAGCTCGAAGAGGGGCAGTGGCTAGAGGCCGTGGTAGAGGTCGCGGGAGGACGTCCTCTAGAGGTAGAGGACAAACGCCTGGTCTAGCTAGTACTAGGGCGGTGACTCCTCCACCGACTGATGAGGTAGTAAGAGAGGTGAGGAAAGGGAAAATAAGCAAGTGCAAGATGAGGAATTACCACCCCAACCAGACACCTCCAGTGTTTTTTGCACCAGCACCTCAGGTTCCGGGAGTACAATATGCAGCTGCTGTGGCTCCCCGCATGGATTCCTCCTTGGAAGTAGGCATGTTTCCTCGATTGACTACAGGGCCTATAATGACGAGTGATCATCATGAACTTTTCACTAAATTCTTGAAGTTGAAACCTCCAGTCTTCAAGGGTGCTGAATCTGAGGACGCCTACGATTTTCTGGTTGATTGTCATGAACTGTTACACTAGATGGGCATAGTAGAATAATTTGGCGTTGAGTTTGTGACCTATCAATTTCAAAGGAACGCTAAAATGTGGTGGCGGCCATATGTTGAATGTCAACCAGCACAGGCACCACCTATGACTTGGGAATAATTTTCTAGCTTATTCATGGAGAAGTATATACCCCGGAATTTGAGGGATAGGAGGAGAGATGAGTTTCTGAGCCTAGAGCAAGGTAGGATGTCGGTTACTGCTTATGAGGCTAAGTTTCGTGCACTATCCAGGTATGCAACCCAGCTTTGCTTCAGTCCACAAGAGCAGATTCATCATTTTGTGAAGGGATTGAGGTCAGATTTGCAGATCCCAGCCTTATAGGTAGTTGCTGTAGCAAAATCCTTTCAAGAAGTGGTTGATTTTGTGATAGATGTGGAAGGGTGAAGCCGGACGACTTCACCCTGGCGTCGACATTTAAGAAGTTACATAAGGGAGGTGAGTTTAGTGGTTCTTACTCCAGAGGGCAGAGTTCAGGAGGTTACCCAGCCCGACCTATTCAGTCTTCACTGCAGGCTGTAGTTGGGGGTCCATCGCAGACCAGCCAACATTCCTCTGAGTTTGGAGGTTATCCCCAGACTTCGTCGTTCTCACAGAGACCTATGCTTGACCCTAGAGAGTGTTATGGATGTGGGGAGACTGGACATATTAGGAGATATTGTCAAAAACAGAGTTACAGACCCCCAATAGTCAGAGGTAGATGTGGTCATGGAAGAGGCCGTCATTCTAGAGGACGTGGTGGCCAAGGTAATGGTGGTCACCAAATCAACCGGGGTGGCGAGCAAGCTGGAGCTACTGCAGCGCAGCATGGTAGGGACAACGGGCAGACAGGTGATAGGGCCCATTGTTATGCTTTCCCCGGGAGGTCTGAAGCAGAGACATCTGATGCTGTTATCACATGTAATATTTTGGTTTGTGATTGCATTGCTTCTGTATTATTTGATCCTGGATCCACATTTTCATATGTATCTTCCTCATTTACTACTGGGCTCGATTTACATTATGATTTGCTTGAGATGCCTATTCGTGTCTCTACTCCTATGGGTGAGTATGTGATAGTTGAAAAGGTGTATAGGTCTTGTCTTGTGACTTTTGTGGGGAACAATACTCATGTAGACTTGATTATTCTAGAGATGGTTGATTTCGATGTAATTCTGGGTATGACTTGGCTTTCTCCAAATTTTGCAATCTTAGATTGTAATACCAAAACTGTGACATTGACCAAGCCTGGGACAGATCCGCTAGTGTGGGAGGGTGACTATACTTCCACCCCAGTTCGTATCATCTCCTTTCTTCGTGCTAAGAGAATGGTTAGTAAGGGTTGTTTAGATTTCTTGGCACATCTCAGGGATGATACTTCCCAAGTACCTTCGATTGAGTCTGTTTCGATAGTCCGTAAGTTTCTGGATGTGTTTCCTGCAAACCTTCCTGGTATGCCACCGGATAGGGATATTGATTTTTGTATTGATCTGGAGCCGGGTACTCGCCCCATTTCCATACCCCCTTATAGAATGGCTCCCGCTGAGTTAAGGGAATTAAAGGCCCAACTTCAGGAGTTGTTAGGTAAAGGCTTTATTAGAATAAGTGCATCCCCTTGGGGTGCTCCTGTTTTATTTGTGAAGAAGAAGAATGGAAGTTTGCGAATGTGCGTAGACTACAGGCAACTGAATAAGGTAACTATTAAGAACAAGTATCCTCTTCCTCGCATTGATGATTTGTTCGATCAGTTACAAGGTGCTTGTACCTTCTCAAAAATCGATTTGAGATCTGGTTATCATCAATTGAGAATACGGGAAACAGATGTGCCAAAGGCTGCTTTTTGAACCAGGTATGGGCATTATGAGTTCTTAGTAATGTCGTTTGGGCTTAAGAATGCCCCTGCTGCTTTCATGAGCCCGATGAACGGGATTTTTAAGCCATATCTGGATCTCTTTGTCATTGTGTTCATTGATGATATACTGATGTACTGAAAGAGCAGGAAAGAACATGAGGAACATTTTAGAATTGTATTGGAAGTATTAAGGGAGAAAAGGCTTTATGCCAAATTCTCCAAGTGTGAGTTTTGGCTAGATTCAGTGTCCTTCTTGGGGCATGTAGTTTCTAAGGATGAAGTGATGGTGGATCCTTCTAAGATTGAAGCAGTGAAAAGTTGGGTAAGACCTACTAATGTTACAGAAGTAAGGAGCTTTGTTGGTTTAGCTAGCTATTATCGTCAATTTGTCAAGGGATTTTCTTCGATTGCTTCCCAATTGACAAACTTGACTAAGCAGAATGTTCCATTTGTATGGTCGGACGAATGTGAAGAAAGCTTCCAGAACCTTAAGACCTTGTTGACTACTGCACCAATTTTGACCTTGCCAGTGGAAGGTAAGAATTTCACTGTTTATTGTGATGCATCTTATTCTGGGTTGGGTGCAGTGCTAATGCAAGGGAGGAATGTAATTGCTTATGCTTCAAGGCAATTAAAAGTGCATGAACGTAACTATCCGACCCATGATTTGGAGTTGGCTGCAGTCGTGTTTGCATTAAAGCAATGGAGACATTATCTATATGGGGTTAAGTGTAAAGTCTATACAGACCATCGTAGTTTGCAGTATGTCTTTACTCAGAAAGATTTAAATTTGAGACAGAGGAGGTGGATGGAACTACAGAAGGACTATGATAATACTATCTTGTATCACCCAGGAAAAGCTAATGTTGTAGCAGATGCTTTAAGTAGAAAAACAGGGAGCATGTGAAGTTTAGCCCACCTACAGGTTTCTAGACGCCCATTGGCTAGAGAGGTTCAGACTCTGGCTAATGACTTTATGAGGCTGGAAGTACTAGACAAGGGAGGATTATTGGCCTATGTGGAGGCAAGATCTTCCTTTCTTGACAAGATTAAGGGAAAATAGTTTACTGATGAGAAACTGATCCGAATTCGAGATATGGTATTACGAGGAGAGGCTAAAGAGGTAATAATTGATGAGGAAGGCGTTCTGAGAATTAAAGGAAGGGTATGTGTGCCCCGTGTTGATGATTTGATTCACGCTATTCTTACAGAGGTTCATAATTCAGGGTATTCTATACATCCTGGTGCAACCAAGATGTATCGTGACCTAAAGCAACATTTTTGGTGGAGTAGGATGAAGCGTGACATTGTTGATTTTGTTGCCCAATGCCCGAATTGTCAGCAGGTAAAGTATGAGCACCAGAGGCCTGGGGGGGACACTTCAGAGAATGCCCATTCCTGAATGGAAATGTGAAAGAATTGCAATGGATTTTGTGGTTGGTCTTCCAAAGACATTGGGTAAGTTTGATTCTATTTGGGTAATTATTGACAGATTAACTAAGTCTGCTCACTTCATTCCGGTTAAGGTGACTTACAATGCAGAGAAGTTAGCCAAACTCTATATCTCGAAAATTGTTCGATTGCATGGAGTTCCACTTTCAATCATATCAGATAGAGGCACGCAATTTACTTCTAAGTTTTGGAGAACATTGCATGCGGAATTAGGTACTAGGTTGGACCTTAGTACTACGTTTCACCCTCAGACCGATGGTCAGTCTGAGTGAACGATTCAGGTTTTGGAGGATATGCTTCGTGCATGTGTGATAGAATTTGGTGGTCATTGGGATAACTTCTTACCCTTAGCAGAATTCTCATACAATAATAGCTATCACTCAAGTATTGATATGGCCCCATTTGAGGCACTGTATGGGAGGAGATGTAGGTCTCCCATTGGTTGGTTTGATGTATTTGAGGTAAGACCATGGGGTACCGATCTCTTGAGAGAATCATTAGAGAAAGTGAAATTCATTCAAGAAAAGCTTTTAGCGGCTCAAAGTAGGTAGAAGGAATATGCAGATGGAAAGGTTAGAGACTTGGAGTTCATGGAGGGTGAACAAGTCTTGCTGAAGGTTTCACCCATGAAAGGGGTGATGTGGTTTGGTAAGCGAGGTAATCTTAGCCCAAGGTATATTGGTCCATTTGAAGTTCTGAAGCACGTGGGGGAGGTGGCTTATGAATTGTCATTACCTCAGGAGTGCACCCGGTATTTCATGTATCTATGCTGAAAAGATACCATGGGGATGAAAACTACATTATTCATTGGGATTCGGTTCTTCTTGATCAGAATTTGTCTTATGAGGAGGATCATGTTGCTATTCTAGATAGAGAAATCCGCAAGTTGAGATCAAGGGAGATTGCATCCATCGAAGTTTAATGGAAGAATCATCCAGTTGAAGAGTCCACTTGGGAGAAGGAGGCGGATATGCAAGAAAGATACCCACATCTTTTTACAGATTCAGGTACTCTTTCTCGCCCTTGTTTTTCTTCTTGTGATCGTTCGAGGACGAACGATGGGTAAATTGGTATCTATTGTAACGACCTGTTTAGTCGTTTCGAGCAGTAGAATAACTTTTGATAATAACTGACTGTGTCGACGAATCACACGACGGACCGTCATGGTCACGACGGCACGTCGAGGATCTCCGTTTCAAAACACTTAAACTTTGAAATTTGGGTACGGGGATCAACTCTCTGAACTTCACGACGAAATTGCAGCACGGACCGTCGTATATACGACGGGCCGTCACAAACCTTTTTACTGAAGTTGACTCTCTGAACTCTGTGACGACCCTGCAGGATGGACCGTCGCAGGCACGACGGGCCGTCACGAGTTACGTGTTGTTGCATGTTGTGATTATGTAAATGGTGATGGATTATAATGATGATACTGTGGAATCGTAAAAACCTTAACTCCATCTATTAAAGATGATGCCTTGACATAAAAGAAGGCTTGATGAACTAAAAGAATGAGGTTAGGGGATCGGGTTTCACGAACTGACACATAGTATTAGGGGATCGGGTATCACGAATCGACATGTAGTATTAGGGGATCGGGTGTCACGAATCGATACGTAGTATTAGGGGATCGGGTGTCACGAACTGACATGTAGTATTAGGGGATCGGAGTGTCACGTTTCGACACAAGAGGAATAAAGAGAATGAATCTTGAATTATGGTAATATACTAAAACTTAAAGAACCTATTTCCCCAAATGAGTATGGTGTAGAGGCTTGAGTCCTCATAGGTGTGCTTGGCGTTGTGGCTGATGGTTCTTGTACTTGTTGTTGTCACCTGTTGAGTATTGTAGTTGATTTTATGTTATTATTCGATATATATTGCTTTCTATTTTGAGTTGGCCAATGATACCTACTCAGTACGTGTTCCTTGTACTGACCCCTACTTGTATTTTTCTCTTTGTTATTTGTGGAGTGCAGCAAACGTACCATCGACTTCGACTCGTCCGCAACTTTAGCCAGTCCTCAGCATATCAGATTTCAGGGTGAACTTTTATTCCTAGCTCGGACTGGATTCTCTCCTTCACGTCTTGATGTCTTGAAGCTCGGACATGGACCATTTCTTTTACTTATTTTAGTTTCTTAAATACTCTTAGATTAGAAATTTGAGGATAGATGTTCTTGGTGTGATGACTTCCAGATTTTGGGGCTAATAGTTGATAAACTTTTAGGAGTTTATTTATTGGTTATATTAATAAGATTTTGAGCCTTCCGCATTATATTTTGTTAATTATGGTTGAAATATTGGCAAATGTTGGGGTTAGATTTGTTGGTTTGCTCACATAGGAGGATAAGTGTGGGTGCCACTCGCGGCTCGTTTTGGGTCGTGACAATACCGTTGGTTAAGGGTAAGACGATGGATTCAAGTTTCATCGCACCAAAAGGGTAAGACATCAGGTTAAAGTCCGGATGCACCATAATGAAAAATATTTGAGGATAAGACGGTAGATTCAAGTTCTATCGCATCAAAAGGGTAATACATCAATTAGAGTTTTGATGCACCGTGATTGAGTTCAAGTCCCATAGATATATGGTATAACACGCCTTATATGGGTAAGACATTGAGTTCTAGCCAATGCACCATAGCGATGATAAAACAACGACTAAGAAAAATAATATATTTTTGATGAAATGTCTTGAAATTCATCATATTGAATTTGCTCCATTCCTTGAAAAGAATGTGGTAGCAACATGTGATAACTCTGAAATGCGCCCGTTGACTTGCTCCATTCAATCATATGAATGTGGTAGTAGTGAATGATTAGTCTGAAAGATGACAAATAATTAATGATATGAATAAGGGCGTGGATGGACAAAATTATAATAGTCATCATTGTGGTAATGATAAAAGGAAGAACACTATGAGTTCTTCAAATAGTCCTTCAAAATGTGAAGACCATTTTTATCATCAAAATGGTATGAAAGGTCATTAGACTTGTGAATGTTGTCAACCCAATAATTTGACAAGTTTATAAATTCTCTATCATGATACAAGAAGATAAAGTGATGGTACACTTGATCTTTCAAAGTGATGTTGAGGTGTGTCATGGAAATATGATGAATTTTAAAGCCATGATAATGTGCTTATAATGCAAATTTATGAAGTACATATAAATAATTAGCCCATTCCTTGAAGAGAATGTGACTTGTGATGAGTATCGTGAATGCTCGACCATTCTATAAGAGAATGGGTCCAGATGTGACAAAATCATGATGGGTTGGATGTATGCACAACTCACCTCTATGGAAGGTTTGAGAAAGAATTATACCTGTCACTTCTCATCTCTACGGGAGATTTTAGAGGAAATAAATTTATTTGACAGAAATGGCTAATTGTATTGTACGTTTCATACGTCACTATGGTATGTTTATTGTGAACTACCGAAAGGGCAAAAAGAAAGAAATAGTTCTTGCTTATAAGGGTTGTGTTCATTATTTGTGTGGCAATACAAATTTGTCATTGGTTGTGTACCTATGGTACAACAAAAGTAAAGCAAGAAAGACGTCTTGCTCGTAATGATTTTGACCATGGCAATAATAATATAATTTCCTCCTTGAAGGAGATGCTCACCATAGGGATGGTGTCATGCAATATATGATAGTACACAAAATTAATTACAAGCTCTAACGAGTTGTGATATTATCAGAGGAATAATATTGGGGTTGTAGTAAGTCTTAAAAAGAAACTATTTATGTTTCGGATGAATTGAAAATAAATATTGAGACTATAAATCACTACAATCGAAGAGGGTTATACATATTTATGTAAAAGATTACCCCACTTTTCCTCTTGTTTGTTCCATACAAACATGTACATGCTGATGAAATCACATGTAAAAGTAAATTATATGTGTACTAAAATAAAGATCAGTTGGCATGACTGGCTGACCATTCCGATTAAATGTGATACAAACGTGATTGAGAATTCAGGTTATTTATATGATGAAGAAATAAAGCTTCTTCAAGAATTCTCTTGTGTTGCTTGTTCTCTTGATAAAATGATCATTGTACCAGCTAAGGTTGGGATTGTAATCCCCTAAAATTTTTGGAACATATAAAAGCGTGAATATGGGCCCATTTACCTGTCATGTGGATTATTTGCAACTATATGATTGATACATCTATGCGATGGTCACATGTATTTTGTTGTCAACTTACAAATTGGTTTTTGTAAGGTTGTTTGCTTGAATTGTTAAAATTAAGAGCACATTTCCAAACTATGAAATTATATTGATAATGCTGGTTGATTTAGCAGAAATTGTATGCCTCCAATTATAGCTAAATCATGGTTATGAGAACAAAACTCCAAAATAATATTTGGTATGGGATAATTTTATTTAACATGTAGCAACACAAGTATGCATCAAACCAACAAGGTTTCCCCATTAAAATTGGTTCAGGGTCAGCAACCATATAATTTTCATCTAAAATGTTAAAGTGCGGTTATGATTTTAATTGCTCCACCGCACAAAGATGAACTTCCTAATAAGGTTGAAATGAATGTTAGATTTTCTAACATTAGGGGGAGAGATGATTTTCAACTGAAAATTATGTGTGAGGTTAATTATGAATTATAATATCCTCGTTAAATAAATATGTGAACTTAAAGTTCAAGGGATAATTCAGTTGCATAATGTTGCAACTCAGTTGCCATATGAATGCACTGGCCCTATGATATAATTCAGCTGCAAATGCTCCAATGTGAAGTCCTTGAAGGACAGAGTCTGTGATACGTCGGAAGCGTAATAGACTAATCGATTCCAAATATAAAATTCCTCAAAGAAGGAAGGAGCAAATGATCAATATGGTCATGATAATGAGGCAAGTGCTATAAAAGAGAACATTGACATAAAACTTCATAAAATCTTGAAAAAGGTTCAGGTACCTGAAATAATGAAAAATGAAGAGATCTCGATAAGTTATGTCTTGTTAGAATCGATATCAAATAACCGTCGACGGTATCTTTGATATGAGGTGCACTCAATGATATAAATTGTGACGAGGATCTTGAATTCAAATCTGTCATATAGTGTGGACAGATAAAAGGTTGGCCAAGTAAAATGCATGATTCAAATATATTGTTTCACTTACAAAAGTGACGTTTTGGACATATAGTCCATAAATCAAGGTATAGTGTTGGTGGGGTACAAATAAATTATTATGTGATAGTATAACCATAAGATATCACATACGGTTTGTGCCTTGGGGCATAAAGATTTATCGCAAAAATCCCGACATTATTGGAGATGTTTTCCCCTTTGGTGGATGTAATGAGGTTTGTTTTGATATGGCAACATACGAAAAACTTGAATGCATGTAATGAATAATTGTAATGTCTAGCTAGACAATGAAAGTTATATGAAAATCCTTGAAACAATCGAGGTGTCTGAAGCATATAAGAGTTTGAAAGAAACTTTTTCGATAAGGCTTTAAGAATCCTTATATAGATTGAAATAGTCTAGAAAGAAAAGGGTACAAAAGAATGACCCTGATTGTCCTTGTATTTTTATGAAAAGGTCTTGGTAAAACAAAATTTTGTCTTGACCTATAGATTGATAATTTGACAAATGAAATATTTGTCTAACAGTGCACATACACTGAAAAGTTTTGATGCAATTTTATATGGATAAATCGCATTCATTAAGTACCCCAATGATTATGAGATCACTTGACATAAATGATGATTCAGTTTGATCTCAAAAGAAGAATGAAGAGTTTCTTGGTGATGAAACTCTATATCTTGGTGCAATCAGAGCACTAGTGCATCTTACTAACAATATTTAACCAGATATTTATTTGGCAGTTAATTTACTGGCAAGATTCAGTTTCTCCCCGATAAAAGGACATTGAAATGGTGTTGAGCACGTGATTGAATATCCTCGAAGGCCTATAATTATGGCTTTATTCTATTCCGAGGAATTCAAGACAAAATTGATTGTTTATGCAGATGCAGAATATTTATCTGATCCGCATAAAGCACGATCTCAAACACGCTATTTATTTTCATGTGGAGGCACAATAATATCCTGGCGATCAATGAAGCAAATGTTGCTATGCAGAAATAAAAGTCCTCCATGAAGCAAGTCGAAAGAGCATCTGGTTGAGATAAATGACACACCATATTCAAGAAATGTGTGGTTTTTCTTTGAAAAAGAATATACCAACCACAATGTACGAAGATTGGAGACATCATCACAAGAAATAAAGTGATGTTTTAATTAGGGGAGTATAATATGCGTTGCATTCTTTTTCCCTTGACCGAAGTTTTTTCCCTCTGGATTTTCCTGGCAAGGTTTTTAATGAGGCAACAAATAGTGCGTATCAAAAGATATGTGTACTCTTTTTCCTTCACTAGAATTTTTTCCCACAGGGTTTTTCCTAGTAAGGTTTTAACGAGGCACATTATTTATGGACATCCAAGGGGGAGTGGTATAAATACATTGAATTATGTGGATAGTCCATAAAGTTGGTACATGAACAACCATCCATATTCACTAGATTCATGAACCTTTTTGGATAAGAATGTATCTATTTATTATGATACTTAATATGGTGACTTTTGGAGTGGTTTCTCACTTTATAAATAGGATTGTTCATTCACTATTGTATGAGATACAGATGAGATTCGCATACACTTGAATAAGAAGAAAATTCCTCTTCTTCTATCTACTTCTCTTGTCTTCTTCTCTTTATGATTATATTCTTATGATTTTGATTTTATAACAGAGAATGATTATTTCTCAAAGTTGGAGAGAGATTCTTTACTTTTAAAGAAAAATTCAAAGCTCAAAGGTACTTTCTTAGTTCCATATTAATTGATCACTTTTTATTTTATATGATATTTTAGAAATCCAAAATAAGAAGATATTTTTACTAATCCATTCCTTATATCACCAAACTATCTACACTATCTGCTATCACATAATAATCTACCATCACTTGCGGAAAAAAATCCGATGAATTATGGTGTTTCTAAAAATGCACAACAAAATACCAATAAACCACATCATATCCACCATGTTCACTATCAATTAAAAATAATAACATTCTAAGAATGATGCATAATTTTTATTGTTTATTAAAGAAATAAATCCAGTCAATCGTTGCACCAGACTATTACCAAAGCATATAAATTTTATACTAAACCACAATAACATACAATTTAAATCAACGACTAATTACCAAAATGACAAAATACTGATTGTGAGAAAAAAAAACACTAAATCAATCATTGGTTGTTCAAATACGTGATGTGTCTCATTGCCTGTTGTGTTTTATTAGAATTGAAAATTTATTGGGATCCATATTTGAACAATAAATCAACGTACAAAGATGCTTTATTTTTTTTAAAGACCTTTCTTCGTGGGAGATAATATATAACAAATTTGAGTAAATTAGGAAAGGTAAAATAATCAGAGAAAATCAAGGAATATATGATAAGTGTGACTTACTAATTCTATGTTTTAATTTTTCTTTTTATAAATTCTAGTTTTGAAAAAAAAAATTATTAGTGAAAAAATAGTAAATATAGTAGCAATAAGATATTTTAGTTGTAAAAATAAGCTTTTTGCCCAGACCCCGGTTTATAACTCTGTTTGTCACTTGAGTTCTTCTATTTACGACTTTATCATCTGGACATTTAAAATTATTAAAAGACATTATTATAAACATCTTTACCCATTGACTAAGCTTATGTAACATTTTTACTATTGAGTCAGATAAAAAGTGTGATTACACGCGTTTAAAAGCGAATGAGTATCATTACTTTAAAATTAAAAATATAAAAACTAAAAGAAAAAGTATAATAATTAAAAAAATTAAAAAAATCTCATCCCTTGAAAATCTACTGTATGCTTCTTCGTCTTCCTCCGAGTTTCTCCCAACCCCACCATCACCACACACAACCACTCCTTCTATCTCTTTCCACACTTAATGACCATAAAATGAAATAGGATGAACAAGAGCTACACATAAGTTTTAGAAGTTAACTTGTTAAAATGTTGATAAATGTCTTTTAAAGTTTAGTTTAAAGGGTTTTGAGTTCAAAAGTCAAAGGACAATCATTATTTTTTGAAACTACTCTTTTGAGCTAATCTGCTGTCACAATCAAAATTCACATGTCGTGAAGACATATCTACGTTCCCAACCAATAGGTAAGTCAACCCAACATATTTTATCAATTTTTAATTAAACAGTGAGAAAAAGGTAAGCACTAAGTTAAAATTGTCAACATAAAGCTCATTATAAATACGAATCACCCAAGAATTGGTGTCATAAATACAAGAACTTCTAAAATACGATAAGTCTAAAACTAAAATGACAAATTCAACATAAGGAATATCCTATCCGAATACTTATTAACATAATAAGTAAAATATAGAGGGATGTGTGGGTCACGGAACAGCCAAGACGCTCACCACAACTTCAAGACACTCGAAACTCAGACTCAAATTGTTCACGAGATGTGCTTTTACTCGGAATCGAATCTGCACCACAAAGAGTGCAACAAATGTAGTATGAGTACGAAACCACGTGTACCCAGTATATCTCATGACCAACAACAAAGAAGTAGTGACAGGAGTTTATGTAAGAAAGATCAATTATTTAATTAAACAAGTCTATATTACACTTACCAGTTTCATCAAATAGAGCTAATCAACATAAACTACTTTCCAACCACCAAATAAAACACACTATCATCAACAATGAAGAATGTGATGTGATGAAATGCAATGCAATATGATACCATGAAATGATATGTATCATAATACCTGGTACTCTCTCAATAGTGTATACATGATACTCATTGATAATAATCGAGAGTTTATGACCCATGTGGGACTCGCGATGTCCATATACTGAAACAGACGATCTCCACGTGTCTGTGCGGACGATCTCAACTCACTTTCATAAAATCAAACAACTTTCGCACGAACAGTCTCCACGGGCTCAAATGACAATCTTAACATCTCACCATCCCAGCACGAATGATCTCCATGTGCCCAGTTTATACTCAATCTCATGTCAATGCATGTACACAATATTATTTCAATAAAGAGGATGATAATACATCTCAATCAATCTATATTAACATAATACATAACCACCTCAATTATCACAACTATATGGGTGCATAAAGAAAAACACAATCAGACAAAGAATTCAAGTCAAGTAATAAATCATCTAATGCCCATATGCTTTTGTATTCTCGGATTTCAACCCGAATTTTATAGTAATAAACTTTTCATTTATATCACCGGTACTCGTATCAATGCCCGTGACAACATTGGTATAATACCCCATCTTTCGCCCTTAACCATTGTCTATTCCATTTTTAATATTTAATTAGAAAAACATCCTTCAATAAGTCTAAAAGTCTTAACATATCTCAAAGTGTCGAACTCGTGCCACGAATCATCTAGATAGTTTCTTCGCTTATCGCAAAGTTTTGGAACATTCCCAATCTACCAATTATGCAACATTTATAAGTAAGTGAGTTTGTAGATATTCAAATTATTATATGTCTGTCATAGACCCTAAAACTCAATCATACTCTAATCAAGCTCTAAATTTTGATATAATTTATATGCCAAATTTATCATATTTACTAAATTTTAAGCCAAGAATATAACCTTAATCTCTACAAAATACCCAAAAATTCAATGTCACATCATATATTATACACCTATAATCAATTACCTATTTCAATATATAAAAAATAGTATCTTAATTTGATAAATAATTAAAATAAGAATTGATTCCACTAATTATCAGCACCACTCAAAACACAAGAAGTCTGCAACGTTACACAAAAAATGCATAATTTTCTAAAGGTCATTACTAATGCCAATCATTGGCATGATTGCCAATTATTGGGCTAAGATTCTTAGTAAATCATTTTTAATTTTATCAATAAAATTTTTAAAAAACTAAACCATGGCCATTTATATGAAATTATTATTTTAATGTAATAAAAGAGAAAGGTTTTTAAAACCCCTTTTGCACTACACTGCGAGACAGAAACCAAAAACCCCAACCCTGCATTGTTTTTCATTCTTGTAATCATTGTCTAATGATTGCCTCCTAATTATTATTACGTAAACAACCATCCCATTCAACCTAATAAATATACTAAATTTTGTCAAGCTTCTCAATACCAAGTGACAACAAAATAATACACCATTAATATATTCTTTCATACTAACAATTCATAATACTTATGTGCACTTATGCCGAAATTATAGTCAGCTAAAAAAAGATTTTTACCTAAAGTATTTGTTTTTCCGTCCTCTTCGCTCTGTATTCTACGTCTCACAATTTAGTTTCCAACTCTTTTGTTTTCCCTTCTCCTCTAAACTGACTCCACTAACATATTTTAATTACATGGGCCAAAAGTAAAGGGGTATTAAAAGAATTATGGACTTGTCACTATCTATTTACAATATTAATTATTTAATAAAAATTCCTCAACTAGATACTAGTATTCATTGAATATTTTAAAGTTTTCAATTTAAATTTTATGAAAAGAGTCAAAATAGTCCTAGTTCTCAAAACGACCAAGCGGGTCATTACATGTGTTATACTAGCTTTAGACGGCTCAATCCTTTTGTTCAAATGAGCGTCTAAGTCTGAATATCTGAACCAAATTGATCTATTTCTTGTGTGATATCAACTCTTCCTTCAGTTAGTTGGGTTGTCACGTATGTCATATGTTTTCTACTGTCGTGCTCCAAAAAAGGATAAAGATAAATACAAAGGAAAAAGTCATGCAAATATCGTGGAAGAGATGGAAGATGCAAATGACCTCTGCTCAATGATATCGTATTGCAACTTAGTTGGAAATCCCAAGGAGTCATTTCTCAAAACAGGTGACACTCGACATATTTGGTCTGCGAAAGAAGCCTCTGCAATATTTTTGTGTTGTTGAAGTTTGGCATTTTGTTTGAGGGATAAAATCATGTGTATATGACTCATACCTTTAGAACATCGATTGTAGGGATTAAACGTCCGGTACGACTCCCCAATGACCACCCTAAGGGTCCTTGAGGAGGACCCAAAGTTTGAACCCGAAAACTATCAAATGAGTGACCTACAGTAGGCCATCTACGACCTGTAAGTCCATTGAAGGTTTGTAAGTGTGATACTAAGTCAAGACTTAGCCTAGGTATCTTTAGATCCATTTACAAGTCTCAATCACAATCTACGAACTGACAGAACAACCTGTGAACCCACCTACGGTCCATAGGTGGCCACAGTGTTGATGTCAAGTTTTCGGCCAAGCCAAGGGTGGTTTGGTATATTTTATTCTTGCTAATTAAATGCATGGACAATTATTTTTAGTGTTTTTAGGTATTTTGAGTGTATTAAAACATTTAAACCCTCATTTACACTTTGAACACTTAAATCAAAACCTTTCCTTCCCAAAAAGGTTCTCTCTAGAACTCCATTGAAGAGTCATAGCTTTCAAGTCAATCTCTTCAAGTTTTCTCAAGATTTTTTCAAGGTAATTTCATGAATTCTCATCATTTAGGTATGTTGACCCTTTATCCTTGATTAGTCTTCCATTCAAGGAGACGATCCAAAATAGATTTTAAAACTTTTCAAAAGGTTAAAATCCTACATTCTTATCTAAGAATGGGATCATTGTTAAAATATTTTAAAGCATTTATATTGATGAATTTAAGGTTTGGTTGATGATTTTAAGTTAATTTTATATGGTATTATCCAAGTCATTTTAATTTTTAATATTTAGTTTATAATGATAACATGTGTAGCTATAATGTAAATATGTTAATTTTAGTTAGTAGAATTTTCGTTTAATGTTAGTGACATAAAAAAAATCGAATAAAAATGGAAGAAGAAAAAATATATAATAATAATAATAATAAAAATAAAAAGGAAAAGTTAAAAAATAAATGTGAGAAAGAATATAATAAAAAAAGGGGAAAAGAGAAAACAGAAAAAAATAAATAATAGAAAAAGAAGTATAAAAATAATATTAAAAAAACATGCAATTGAAGAGGAAAGAATTTTTTTTGAAAGTTTCTTTGTCCAAACAGAAAAAAAATAAGTTGAATAATAATAAAAAAAACAAATAAAACCTTGAAAATATAAAAATAATAATAATAATAATAATAAAATAATAATAATAGTAAAAGATGAGAAGGTAAAAAGAGAAAAAAAAGAAACGTAAAAAAATAGAATTAAAAAAATAATAATAACAAAAAAAAAGTACAATAAAGAATATTTTATTTTATTCTGCTTTGTTTGATTTAATTTATATGCGTATATATATTTTTAGTTAAAGGGCATAGATTAATAAAATAAGGTAGTTTTAATATATTTAAATTAATTAAAGAATGACGGTAAATACATTTGTTTTACCAATAGAATATTCAAAAAATTAGTTTAAGTCATAAAAGTCCATAAAGTGACCGTGCTAGAATCACGGGACTCTAGGGGATGCCTAATACCTTCCCCTCGGTCAATAGAATTCCTTACCCGAACTGGTTCGCAGACCAAACAAAGAGTCATTTACTTTTGATTAGGGATTAAACAAAAAAGGTGACTTCGAACACCGTAACTCAATTTCAAGTGGCAGCTCTGAAAAAATTGAAATAATCCCCTAATTAATAACGTCACTTAAATTGGAAAAACCCTTGCGCCGCTGCGCGAAAAAGGGGTGTGACAGCTCTGGCAACTCCAGTAGGGACTAGAATTCGAGTTTGTAAACATGGACTTCTACATGACTTTGATATTTATTTACGTACGTATCAATTTGTGGATATTGTGTTTATGACATAATATATTATTTCCATGATTATTTACCCTTTTGATAATATGTGAATTATCATATAACTATCTTTCCTCGCGCATCCATCTGAGTCTTCTGAGATATTTTAATCGGAGATGCGATTACGCTCCCGAGCCATGAGATGTCAGAGATGCGGCAACGCTCCTAAGAAGGATTCTATAGTAACACATGTCTTAGGATGAGAAGGACTAACAGTGAGGCCAGAAAGCCCTGCTACTGGTAAGCTGTCCCTTCTTTACTCGAGTAGTCCGCTCGTTTTACGGCCAGTCTAGACACCTTCCCTATTAGGTTGTTTACCTAGTAAAACAAGCCTTAACTATGACTATCCTATTAAGGATTCGATTTATTTGCATCATGCATAATGTTGAATTAATGAGGAGCTCGACACAGGGGTCGAACTTGTCAAGGAGAAGTATCCTTACTTAAGACTATCATTTACATTATTTGTGTTACTTGTTGAATTATTTGAAAGACTATACAAATGTTGATCGGCTTTAGATGAATGAATTATAACAAAAAAATTAATTAAAACGAAAAATATAAATTTAAAATTTTGACGTATTCCTTTTATTAAACACAATTTTCTCTATCAAAATTTATATTTATTTTACAAATAGAAAAATTTATCATTACCATCGAGTTTTTCTATATAAAACAAAAAAAAGGTTGGAAATTTAATTAACAAAAAATAAAATACAATTGAATATACTAATATTTTTTGGAAAAATTTTGAGGGCTACTTATATATTTTTTCTTCTTCTCATTCTTCCTTTAATAATCATATTTTTAAATAAATAAATAAAAATAAAACAAACATAAAAAAATAAAAAAATTACTTTTTTTCTGTGTATGATTTTAACGTTATTCTTATTAAAAAAATATTTTGTTAAGCCTAATTTGTCACTATCATAATATAGAAAAATATGAATCTATATAGAAAGGGAGATAAGAGACAAAGAGAGGATCAATCAGCTTGATTCATGATATTGGATAAGGCCCCGACACTCTCGAAGACATGGTATGAAAATATGACAAACCATGGACGAGGAATGATGTTCAAACGCTTGGAATTTCTACGAAGCCTTTTGTACGTTGAGCCACGACGGGATCTGATAGAAGCACTAGTGCATTTTTGGGACCCATTAAGGAATGTATTCCATTTTTCTGGTTGTGAACTCACCCCCACCCTTGAGGAGATAGGGGCATTCATTGGAAAGGGTACACATCTTCACAAAGGAGAGCCTATGATACCAAAACATATTAATGAGAGGAGGTTTCTAGAATTACTACATATAAATGAGAATGATATAGGTGGTTGTCTCGATAATGGATGGGTTCCGTTAGAATTTTTGTACAAAAGGTATGGCAAAAGTGATGGAAAGAAACTCCGTAATAATGAGTGACGTCTTACCAGGGAAGCACACAATTATGATACCTTCGTGGTGGCTTTTTTGGGGATCATGGTATTTCCAAAAAAAGGGAGGAAAGATTAGCATGAACTTGGCTGCAGTCATTACAACTTTTGAGAAAAAGCCTGATATCACCCTCGTACCAATGATTCTGGTAGACATCTATCGTGCTCTAACTATTTGCAAGGATGGAAAAGACTACGTTTAGGGACGCAATATGTTATTACAACTATGGATGATTGAACACATGCGTCATCCCCCTTATGTGGTGGACATTAAAGTAGAATGAAATGATTACATTGGAGGCCACAAAGAAAGAATCAAAGCTCATAGTTTTTTGAAGGGTATTGAAGCTTGGAAGCAAAACCTCAATAATCTGACTGCTGGCAAGATTGTGTGGAATTATCATTGGTTTCCGTCGGCCGAGGTGATATACATGTCTACTTTTCGATCATTCATTGTCCTAACGGTCTTCGAGGTGTCCAACCTTACATGCCACTTAGAGTTATGCGACAACTTGGGCGACGCCAATTTCTACCACCTAATGAAGATATGCGAGAATTCATGTATGAGTTTCATCCCGAGATACCTTTAAGGCAATATGAGATATTTACGATTTGGGGGGGGGGGTTGCATACTCTCAAGTCCCCACGATATGGTGAAGGATCGCACAAGAGGTGAGGTGGACCAAGCATACTTAGACATGGTTCATGATCAGCCCTTCCTAAGGTTATGCCAGAAGGGTCAATAAAAGGACCTATAGATCGAGAAGCGGAAATTGAGATTAAGAGTAAGGAAGATCGCCTCAAAGTCGAAAGAATCTATAAATATACTCTGGATATCCCAAGTAAAGACCTGGAAAACCCTAAAGAGGAGTTGGCCCAACGTGATGCGATATTTGAAGTTAAAGTTAGAAAACACCGCTCTACCATTTTAACCTTGCAAGAAGACTTGGGCATTGCCACAGGCGCTATGGAGCAACATGAAGAGGAGTATAATAAAGAAAAGGCCCAACTTATGTGCGCACAGTCTAGACTCCAAACTCAAGTTAAAGCCTCTATGGAACGGGAAAGTGAAACAGCAAGGCGTTTCAGTGCTTACCATGCAGACTGTGAGATTGAGAGAGGTCAAAGGATAGTAGACGATATGCACTCCACCTTCAAATTGAAGAGCTCCAAGAACAAAGGGAAAATTTAACGCATGAAGTCAATACTGCTGACCACTGGTTACACAATTGTTATGACAATATGGATGAAGCCAGAGACTGAATACTACAACTCAGAGATGAACTCAACAATGTTTATGCTAGATATTTACACCAGAACGATGAGAGGTTGGGCCGACAGGCCCATGCTTTGGCTCCATATCTACCAAACTACGCAAGATCTGATTCATGAGCCAAAAATGATACGTAGGCAACCAAGGGGGTTCGATCCAAATGTTTTTCTGTTCTTTTTTCTCTCTCTTTGAAAAAAAATCAAAAAAATAAAATAAAAAATAAAATAAAATAATAATGATAATCATAATAATAAAAGATAAATAAGTATATAAATAAATATAATAATAAAATAATAAACAACTAAGGAAGAGAAGAATACCTGTAAGCCGGGATGAAACATAAGGTTCTCCATATTAGATGTATGTATGTGGATGCAATGTGCATAATTTCTTAACACTAATCGGTTTGTTACTCCATTTAGAGAGAGAGAGAAATAAAGAGAGAGACACTAGCTTAAAGGTAGTTTGTTTGTGGTTAAACTGGCATCACATCCTTACAACACAAGATCTAAAGGGAAACATAAAATGACCCCCAAAGACGGAAATGAATCGAACAATGATGAGATCCAGAACCAGATGACTTCACAAGAAACAGGGACAACAAAAGAGATAAGGGCATTAAAGCAACAAATGGTAGAGATGTACGAGGCTTGGATGAGTGGACAACCTCCACCGTCTTTAATCTGGGACTATTTTAATACAAATATGTCTCGCCCTATCCAGGTGTCGACAAGTGATCCGATATATCCCCCTGGATTCGGCCCCTATGCTAAAACATCAATCTCTCTGGAACTTCTATGGTGCACCCTTCGAATACACTTATGATAAGTAATCCACTCTTTGTATCAACTGCCTTGACTAACAGCATCCTGCAGCCAACGATGGTGCCAAAATCCAACAGCGATCCTCTGCTCAAAGTTCGGCGTGATCACAGTTACACTTTTGAAGAGGCCATAAAAATTCTAATCTCTCATCCCCACATTCATCAATATATTTCCCCTGTCGAAATTGAGAAGATGGTCAAGAATGAGGAATATGAAGAAATGACTAAGAAAATGAAGAGTTTGGAACAGAGTATAAAAGATATGCAAGGACTAGGAGGCCACAAAGGCATCTCATTCAGTGACTTGTATATGTTTCCTCACGTCTATTTGTCTGCTGGTTTTAAAACTCCAAAGTTTGAAAAATACGATGGTCACGGAGACCCCATAGCTCATCTAAAGAGATATTGCAACCAATTGAGGGGCACAGAGGGCAAAGAAGAGTTACTTATGACGTATTTTGGGGAAAGATTAGTAGGGATTGCATCTGAATGGTTCATAGATCAGGATATCACCAACTGGAACACAATGATGATTTGGCTCGATGTTTTATACAACAATTCCAATATAATATTGACATTGTACCAGATCGCTCTTCGTTAGCCAACACGAGGAAAAAGACCACGGAAAATTTTCGTGAATATGCTATCAGATGGAGGGAACAAGCTTCTAGGGTTAAACCACCGATGAAGGAGCGAGAGATGATTGACGTTTTTCTCCAAGCACAAGAACCTGATTACATTCACTATCTGCTTTTTGTCGTCTTGAAGACATTCGCTGAAGTTATTAAGGTAGGGGAAATGGTGGAAAATGACATCAAGTTTGGAAAGATTGTAACTCAATCTGCCTTAAAATCCACAATGCAAGTGTTTCAAAATGGTTCTGGAAATATTGGAGGGAAGAAGAGATGGCAGGATTTGGCCACTATTGTATCAGTGCCTAGGACTCATGTCCAAGATAATTCCCCACACTATTATTTTCCTTCCCAAGCTCCACAATATTTTTTCCATACACTCCATATCATGTTTTTAATGCACAACCAATTGCACCCCCTTCTTATCCACAATGGCGTGCACCAACTCCACAACATCATCCACCACCCCCACAAGTTCATCAAAATACTGCTAGAATTCCTTTCCGTCCTAGACCAAAATACAAGAAGGGAAATGGCGTTAAAGATGAGTTTACTCCTATTGGGGAGTTCTATGATAGCTTGTTCGAAAAATTAAGCTTGTTGAATGTTTTGAGTCCTATTGGGAGAAAGATGTTGAATCCTCCCCCAAGAAATTTGGATTATTCATAACATTGCACATATTGTTCTAATGCCCCAGGGCACAACATAGAGAGATATTGGTATTTGAAAAGGGCCATTCAGGATTTGATCGATTCTAATCGAATTATACTTGAAAGTCCGAATGGACCCAACATCAATCAAAATGCATTGCCGAGGCATAATGAAACAAACATGCTAGAAATGATTAAGGTTCATGAAGAGTTTCCATCTCTGTATAAGCCAATCCTTAAGGTTGGAACTAGCATTGAGAAGTCGGCAAATGTTGTTGATTTGACAAAAATGATGCCCTTAGGGGCGGAAAGTAGGTTAGAAAAGTTGAGTCCATCAAACACACCACTCTTAACTATGAAAGGAGCCCTTGAAGATGTTTGGGAAATTCCGAGTAAGGCAAAATCATTTGACCCAAAAAGTCCAAACCAACCTATCTTGATCGTGCAAGGGGCCCATATTCCTCCTGTGATTATCAGGCCAGTATCCCAGCTCCCAATGACTAATCCCAAAGTTGTTCCTTGGAATTATGAGACTACTGTCATGACATACAAGGGCAAAGAAATTAATGAAGAAATAGATGAAGTAGGAGGAATAACCCGTTCAGGAAGATGTTATATCCCGAGGGAATTAAGGAAAACTAAAAATGACCAAATACAAAAAATGAGTCCAGTCACTGAAGGAGGGGCAGAGGAATTCCTAAGGAAGATGAAACTATCAGACTACTCCGTGGTGAAACAATAAAGAAAAACTCCAGCCCAAATTTCTTTGTTGTCTTTGCTGATACATTCTGATGAACATCGTAAGACAGTAATGAAAATTTTGAATGAAGCACATGTTCCTAGTAAAGTTACAGTGAGTCAGTTAGAGAAGATTGCTGGGAGAATATTTGAGGTAAATAGCGTCACCTTTTCAGATGATGAACTAGCCAAAGAAGGTAAAGGACATAACCAAGGCCTACATATCACTGTAAAGTGTTAGCTTTCATATGTCACTCGAGTTCTACTTGATGGAGGATCTAGAGCAAATATTTGTCCTTTATCAACTCTACAAAAATTAAATGTTAGTGCTGAAAGGGTCCGACCCAACAATGTATGTGTTAGACCTTTTGATGGGTAAAAAACAGATGTCATTGGTGAGATAGAGCTTGTACTGACCATAGGGCTTGTAGATTTCGGTGTGAATTTTCAAGTGTTGGATATAAATGCGTCCTACAATCTATTGTTGGGAGGCCATGGGTGCATAGGGCTAGAGCAATCCTTTCAACGTTGCATCAAATGATTAAGTTTGAATACGACCGACAAGAAGTGATTGTTCATGGTGAGGGGGATTTGTCGATCTACAAAGACTCTTTCTTCCCTTTTATCAAGGCGAATAATGAGAATGAGACATTGGTTTATCAAACTTTTGAGGTAGTGGTTATTGAGCATGTCCCCAAGGGGAGTGTCATTTCAAAACCAAAGATGTCCATCACGTTTGTAATGGTGGTGAATGAATTGCTGAAACATGGGTTTGAGCCGGGTAAAGGCTTATGAATCTGCTTGCAAGGGAGAGCTTATCCAGTGAGTCTATGAAAGAGCATCAGTACTTTTGGCTTAGGCTAACAACTTAGAGTCGAGGACAAAATGAATGTAAAGAAGCAGAAGAGAGATGTATGGTCACTTACCAAGCCTATACAACCAATCTACGAACATTTCATAAAAGCCCGCACAACAGAATCTTATCAATCATCTTTTCCAGAGCCAGTGACGAAAGTAAGCGAAGAAAGGATCAACTATTTTCAAGATTTATTTGTCGAGGTTGATATGGTGGAACTCGGAGAAGTCACTAGCGACAAAGATGTGCAATTCATTGGTTCTGATGTCAAGACAAACAATTGGGAGGCCACCCCTCTCCCCGTTAAAGAAGAGTCTTGGTAGTCTGTCTTGTTTTTTATTTTGTTATCCAATTCATTCAAGGATTGTAATTTGGATTTTATCTCGTCGTTTTATTTCGAACTCTCTATTTCCCTTTTCTATAGGATGTAATTGCATCTTTATTTCAGTCTAATATATTTGTTCGTTTTCTTTTATAAAATTCTTTCTATGCCGATTCTAGTGATATGACATGCATGCAGAATTTTTTGCCAGATCTTAAAATACAATCTAATCTTCGACCTAATATTGAAATAATAAGTTCAGAAATTGAATATGATGAAGACAGAGTATTTGAAGAAGTAAGGAGGGATTTCAATCATTTTGAAAATAAGTCAAATCCAAACATGAGTGAAATTTAGACGATAAATTTGGGGGATCAGGAAATTATTAAGGAGACTAAGATAAGTGTACATGTTCGACATCAAAAAGACGATATAATCCATGCCCTGTTTTATTACAAAGATGTTTTTGCGTCATCTTATGATGACATGCCTGGATTAAGCACTGACATGGTTGTTTACAAGTTGCCAATTGATCCTAATTTTCCTCCGATAAAGCAGAAGTTGAGAAAACTCAAAACCGACATGAGTTTAGTAATTAAAGAGGAGATCACAAAACAACTTGAGGCCAAAGTAATTCTAGTCGCTCAATATCCTTCTTGGTTAGCCAATATCGTACCCGTCCCTAAGAAAGACGACAAAGTTCAAATGTGTGTTGATTATCATGATTTGATTAAGGAAAGGCCAAAAGATGATTTTCCTTTGCCTAATATCCATATTTTATTGGATAATTGTTCTAAACATGAGGTTGCATCTTTTGTGGATTGTTAATGCGGGCTACTATCAGATTATTATGGATGATGAAGATGCAGAAAAACATCTTTTATCACTCCATGGGGTACATATTATTATCGTGTTATGCCTTTTGGATTAAAAAATGCAGGGGTAAATTATATGAGAGCAATGACAACCATGTTTCACGATATGATGCATAGAGAAATCGAAGTTTATGTGGATGATGTTATCATTAAATCTAAAAAATAGTCAAATCATATGAAAGACTTAAGGAGATTCATGTGAAAGGCTCTGCAGGTATGATCTCAAGCTTAATCCTACAAAATGTGTGTTTGGAGTACCATTGGGGAAGCTTTTGGGGTTTATAGTCAGTCGAAGAGGTATCGAGTTGGATCCTTCAAAAATAAAAGTAATTCAAGAATTTTCACCTCCAAGGAACAAAACTGAGGTTATGAGCCTTCTAGGAAGGTTAAACTACATCTGCAGATTCGTTGCTCAACTCACAACAACTGGTGAGCCTATCTTTAAGTTGTTGAAAAAGAATGCCACAGTCGAGTGGACCGAAGAATGTCGAGAAGCTTTTGAAAGAATTAAGAACTACCTATCAAATCCCCCTGTGTTGGTTCCTCCCGATCCGGGAAGACCTTTGATATTGTATATGTCAGTACTGGATAATTCTTTTGGTTGTGTACTGGGTCAACATGATGACACTCAGAAGAAAGAGCGGGCCATTTATTACATCAGCAAGAAGTTTACCGTTTACGAAGCAAAGTACACCCTTCTTGAAAGAACATTTTGTGCCCTAACTTGGGTAGCACAGAAGTTTAAACATTATCTTTCATCTTACACTACTTATCTCATTTCTCGTTTGGATCCATTGAAATATATTTTTCAAAAGCCCATGCCTACAGGCAGGCTTGCGAAATGGCAAATATTGCTCACAGAGTTTGACATTACCTATATAACGCGGACCGCAATGAAAGCTCAAGCATTGATAAATCATTTGGCTGCAAACCCTATTGATGAAGAATATGAACCACTTAAAACCTATTTTCCAGATGAAGAGATATATTGTATCGATGAATTTATTCACGATAACAATCAAGGTTGGAAGTTATTCTTTGATGGTGCCTCTAACAGGAAATGAGTTGGAATAGGAGCTGTTCTTATGTCTGAATCAGGGGAATATTACCCTATATCAGCCCAACTTAGATTCTATTGTACTAATAATCTGTCTGAGTATGAAGCATGCATTTTGTGCCTGAGGTTGACTGTTAACATGGGCATCCAAGAATTATTAGTGCTAGGAAACTCAGACTTACTAGTTCATCAAATTCAAGGAGAATGGGAAACTCGAGACCCAAAGCTCATACCATATCAACATTGTTTACAAGGTCTTTGTCAAAAATTCATATCGATAAAGTTTAGACACATTTCCAGAGTTTACAATGAGATTGCAGATGCATTGGACACTTTATCTTCGATGCTCCAACACCCTGATGACACTTATATCGACCCTTTATACATACAAATTCGTGATCAACATGCTTATTGCAACATGATTGAGGAGGAATTTGATGGTAAGCCTTGGTTTCATGATATCAAAACATATCTTCAGTCTGGAGAATGTCCGTCGGATGTAACGAGTAATCAAAAAAGGACTATTCGACGACTAGCAAGGGGTTTTTTTTAAGCGGAGGCATACTGTACAAGAAGACACCCAATTTAAGTCTTCTAAGGTGTGTAAATTCTCAAGAGGCTTCCACAATCATGACTGAAGTACACTCAGGAGTTTGTGGACCTCATATAAATGGATATGTTCTAGCCAAGAACATACTTCGAGCAGGATGTTATTGGCTCACCATGGAGCGGGATTCCATATGATTTGTTCGTAAATGTCATGAATGTCAAATACATGGTGATTTGATATATTGTCCCCCTTCTGAGTTGCATGCAATGTCTGCTCCATGGTCTTTCATGGCATAGGGAATGGATGTGATTGGACCGATAGAATCAAAAGCATCGAATGGTCACAGGTTTATCTTGGTGGCTATTGATTATTTACAAAGTGGGTGGAAGCAGTAACTTTCAAGTCAGTGACCAAGAAGGTCGTGGTGGATTTCATCCATTTCAACATCATCTGTGTCGGTTTGGTATTCCAAAGGTGATTATAACTGATAACGCCGCAAATGTCAATAGCCACTTAATGCAAGAGGTATGCTACCAATTTAAGATTGAGCATCGAAATTCGACTCCGTATCGCTCAAAGGCAAACAGGACTGTAGAAGCTGCTAACAAAAATATAAAAAAGATACTTCGTAAGATGGTGCAAAGTTCTCGACAATGACAAGAAAAGTTGCCTTTTGCTTTGTTGGGTTATCGCACTACGGTCCGTACGTTAGTGGGCGCTACCCTATTTTCACTGGTATACGGGACTGAGGCAGTTATACCTACAAAAATTGAGATCCCATCTTTAGGAATTGTTGTGGAGGCAGAAATTGATGGTGATGAGTGGACCAAAGCAGAGTTAGAGCAATTAAGTTTGATTGATGAGAAGCGTCTGCCATCAATATGTCATGGACAATTATATCATAAAAGAATGGCACGGGCATACAACAAAAAGGTGCGTCCCACACATTTTGAAGAGGGTCAATTAGTGTTGAGACACATTTTGCCACATCATGCCAAAATCAAAGGCAAATTTTCTCCAAATTGGAGAGGACCATTCGCTGTTAAAAGGGTATTACCCAATGGTGCTCTTTACTTAGCAGATATAGAAAGCAAAGTGACAGAAACGATCGTCAATGCTGATGTTGTGAAAAGATATTACATATGATTTGAGTTTCGATATTAGAAACCCTTATGTTTGGGCTCGACATTTCAAGGGTTGATTCAATGGAATCTCTAGGTTATGCTGTTTCCTTGAGTTTTACAAAAAAACACAAATTGCCTGAACTACGTTCGACCTGATTCTTGTTTCAGCAAGATACGTAGGCATCCCTAATGTTGGGTTCGGTTCAACCAAATACAAATCCAAAAATTTATATTGTAGTACACTGGGGCAAAAGTCGTTTGTTTATTCACTTGGTTTCTCATCTCAAAGCTCAAAATCAACCACATCATCTAAAGTAAAAAAAAAAGTCTTTGCATCAACCCTTGATATGTCGAGAGTAAGTTGGTTAAGGGTAGGAAAAAATCCTGAATGGGCACCATAAGACAAAAATGAGTAGAAAGAAATAAGAATGAGAGAGGCTTATTGGTAAAAATCCTAAGTGGGCACCGTAAGGCGAAAAAGAGTTGAATATAAGAGAGTCTTATTGGTGAAAATTCTGACATGCACCATAAGGCGGACGTGAGCTGGAGCAATTAACATGATAGAGTTTTAGCGGAAAAGACCTTCGTGAATATCACAAAGTGTATAAGGGTTTAAAATTATTTATAGATTCATTAAGTGTCAGGATTTCACATCAAGATTGAATGATCAATAATGGTTGATGAATAGATTGGATAGCCAAGTCTGGAAATCAATTAAAATTACATGGCATGATCAGTAGACTCGGCTCCCACACTCAGATAAGTGTTTCTTTCTTCTTCTTATTAAAAAAAAGAGTCTTCATCGAAAAAAGAGTCAACCACCTTTTTAAACTCACGAATTTTCTTTGTTGAAGCAGGGACACAAGTCATTTCAAGATTGAATATTCGAGGAACCTAGATATCCAATCTAGTCTACAGCGAGCGAAATGGAAACCCTACAATGAAGACTTGTGAAATATTAAATGAAAGTTGGCTAATATATTTCAAAACAACAATTACTTGAATGTTGGAATATTTTATTTATTTATTTATTGTTATTATTATTATTATTATTATTATTATTATTATTATTATTTTTCTCCTTGAAGGAACTGCCAAATAATGAAGATAGCATTCACAATGTTTCGTTGGTATTATTAGTTTGTTGAAAATTTTAGTAGTAGGACCCTCATGGATAATGGGATTAACAGGACCCTCTTGGATAATGAGACTAGCACAACCCTCCTGATAATGGGATTAGCAGGACCCTCCTAGATAATGATACTAACAGGATCCTCCTGGATAATGGGATTAGCAGGACCCTCCTGGATAATGAGATTAGCATGACCCTCCTGGATAATGGGAGTAGCAGGACCCTCCTGGATAATGGGACTAGCAGACCCTCCTAGATAATGGGACTAGCAGCACCCTCCTTGATATTGGGATTAGCAGGACCCCCCTGGATAATGGGATTAACAGGAACCTCCTTGATAATGGGACTAGCAGGAACCTTTTGGATAATGGGACGAGAAGGACCCTTCACATAATGGACTAGCACAACCCTCTTGGATAATGGGACTAGCAGGACCCTCCTGAATAATGGGACCAGCAGACCCTCCTAGATAATGGGACTAGTAGGACCCTCCTTGATAATAGGATTAGCAGGACCCTCCTGGATAATGGGATTAGTAGGACCATCCTCGATAATGGGATTAGCAGGAGCCTCCTGGATAATGGGACTAGAAGGACACTCTTCATAATGGATTAGCAGGACCCTCCTGGTAATGGGACTAGCAGGACCCTTATCGATAATGGGACTAGCAGGACCTTTGTCGATAATGAGACTAATAGGACTCTCCTAGATAATAGGATTAACAGGACCCTCCTGGATAATGGGACTAGCAGGACCCTCTTGATTAATGGGATTAGATTACTTTATCATAGGATAAACACTTCCTAGTCTAGATTTTTAGTTTTATTTTCTCCTAAAATAAACACTTCCTAGTCAGAGTTTATGTTTTATATTTATATTTGCTAATAACTCACAAAATTTTTCCAGTGAAGACTGGGGCAAAAATTTATTTTTTGTTGGTGGTGGTTTTTCAGGTTTCCTCAATCGAGACATGGATTTGAAATTGAAGAAAAAAGTTTCAATTTTTTTTAGAATAATCAATTCCATGATGGTTATAATTAGCTTCCTCTATGCATGTAGCAGCCTGACTTCCTCACGTCTTTTACTAGTCAACTTTTGATAAAGAAAACACGCAGCTATTCCAGAGCACTTTTCAAATTGTCATTTTTGAAGAATGTCAAAAGCTCCGCCTAAGTGGCAAGTTGAGCCTCCATTCCAGTTCTAGGTTAAGATATTCACCAAAAAATCAAGGTGATATCTTAAAGTCAAAATTCAAGTAAAGATTCAAGAAAAGCTGCATGGATAGAAGTTTGTACATTTGTTTTTCTTTTCACTATTAGCTTTCAATTTTATATTTTTTAAGTGTCGCGATCTAGAGCCTCAATGGAACCTCACTTAACTCCAACTCATCACCTCATCTCCTTGAACTACACGTGACCTGATTCCCTTATAACCTTGGATATGTAGGATGTCCAAAACAAGGACTCAGTCACATAAATTATGGTCTTTCAAATAAGAGTTTGGTCAAAACTTGTCACTTTGTCTACTTATTTGTCAGAAAACTCTTTGGTTGTTTCTAGTCAAAGAGGGGCAAACTGTAGATACGTAATTTTGACCGAATTTAAGTTTTATACCCTTTTTAGAGCTTAAATATTTTTTAAATATAAAGTAGATATTTTATTTAATAATTTTATTTTAAAGGATTTGAAAACAACAAAAATAGAGTTACCCTTTAAGTTACATTTTTTGTTTAATTTATTCAAAATTTAGCAAATAAATTATTGATTTTAATATTTTCTTCATTATATTTTTGATTTAGATATTTCATATTTTTTTATTATCAATGCCGAAATAACTAGTAATTATTATTATTATTATTATTATTATTATTATTTATTAACAATAAAAATTAATAATACTAACCTACCCATTACCACACTTAATCACTATTCACCACCACATTCCCACATACCATTACACTACCACCACCTACCATGAACAACTATAAAAAAACTAACCAAGAAGCCCCTATATTATTATATAAAAATAACATAACAAAAAAAAAGAAAATGGAAAAGGAGAGGAACGAGAATCAGAAAGGATAAAGGGAGAAGAGGAAAAGAGCAAGGAAAAAAAAGAGAAAATAAAAGGAAGAAAAGAGAAGAGCAAAAAAAAAAAAAAAAACAAAAAGGGAAAGAAAAAAAAAGAAGAAACAACAAAGAAAACTTTTCATTTTTTCCCCGAAGAACACACACACAAAGAAAAATACAACTAAAAATAGTGGATTTTGAGGTTTCAAGTTCGTGGCTCCTAAATTCTTTCTTTTCGTGAAATAATTTCCACAAGAGGTAATACTTATTTTTATTTTGTATTGATTTTATGTCATGATAATGCGAGAATGGATTGCAATATATTGAAGTTGTTAAATTTCGCATGTGTTTAAACCATTAATATTTATTGATGTTATTATTTGAAGTATGTTCAAATGTTCATATCTACTTTATTTTAGATCCTTTGTATAGTTATATTTAGTGTGAAATTATTATAACAAACCGTGATTTATTTTATATTTAAAAAACCCATAGTTTATTTTATAAGTAAAATTATTTTCCAAGTCATTTTAATTTTTAATATTTAGTTTATAATGATAACATGTGTATCTATTATGTAAATATATTAATTTTAGTTAGTAGGATTTTTGTTTAATGTTAGTGACGTAAAAAAATCGAATAAAAATGGAAGAAGAAAAAAAATATAATAATAATAATAAAAAGAAAAAGGAAAAATTAAAAAATAAATTGTGAGAAAGAATATAATAAAAAAAAGGGGAAAAGAGAAAACAGAAAAAAAGATAATAGAAAAAGAAGTATAAAACTAATATTAAAAAAACATGCAATTGAGGAGGAAAGATTTTTTTTGAAAGTTTCTTTGTCCAAACTTAAAAAAATTAAGCTGAATAATAATTAAAAAAAGCAAATAAAACCTTGAAAGTATAACAAATAAAAATAAAAATAATAAAATAATAATTATAGTAAAAGATCAGAAGGTAAAAAGAGAAAAAAAAGAAACGTAAAAAATAGAATAAAAATAAAAATAATAATAATAACAAAAGAAAAAGTACAACAAAGAATATCTTATTTTATTCTGCTTTGTTTGATTTAATTTATATGCGTATATATATTTTTAATTAAAGGGCATAGATTAATAAAATAAGGTAGTTTTAATATATTTAAATAAATTAAAGAATGAAGGTAAATACATTTGTTTTAACAATTAAATATTCAAAAAAGTAGTTTAAGTCATAAAAGTCCATAAAGTGACCGTGCTAGAACCACGAGACTCGAGGGATGCCTAATACTTTCCCATCGGTCAGTAGAATTCCTTACCCGAACTGGTTCGCAGATCAAACAAAGAGTCATTTCCTTTTGATTAGGGATTAAACAAAAAAGGTGACTTGGAACACCGTAACTCAATTCCAAGTGACGACTCTGAAAAATTAAAATAATCTCCTAATTAATAACGTCATTTAAATTGGAAAAACCCTTACGCCGCTGCGCAAAAAAGGAATGTTACAAAGGTGGGTAGCGTTCCTATGAATAACTACTAAGGCAATTTATACCATGTTTTGAACTGGTAGACCTAATGTTGGTAGCCCTTAATCATAAGTCTAGAAGCCTAAGTGAACGAATAACCTTGAAGCGGTAGATCTGATGGTGGTGGACTCCTTCTTGTGTGAAATTATTTACCTAGGAGCGCTAGACCTAATGGTGGTATCACTTTCTAAGGAAGATCAAATGAGCTATCCCTTATACCTTTAAGTGGTAGACATAATGGTTGTGGAGTCCTTCATGTGTATGTGTCTTTGGTCGGTAGACCTAATGTTGGTGGCCTTCTTAATCACACCTTTATATTGTGAATGAAAATACTCTATGGGAACTAAGGTTAAGCATGGTGGCTCTTTGCAACGACTAAGGTGAAAGTCCAATGAAAATATTTGGATATCCCATAAACTATGTGCCTATATAGGATGTGTATTAGTTCTAATCTTTTCAAGCAGAACACCTTTTTACGTTGTGGGGATAGAACACTAGATTCCGTGATTTATCTGTCATGGTCTATGTCGGTTAATGCCTATTCCCATCATGTGGGATGTGCACTCTACTTACTTGATAGGTACTACAACATGTAGGTAGTAGTATTGGATGCTATCTACACATGACACGAGTAAACTTTGAAGATGATGACTAGTGTTGATAGTCCTCTAAATGAAGCTAATAATGTCCCTATAATGTGATGCATATATCTCTTATATTTATGAAATGAGTTATTTAGTATGTCATGATGGAGTGTAAAGGTTCTTGTCTAAATGTGGCCTTGAGGAACACTTAGGTGAGGCATGGAGAGGTAGTACGGGCTGCCACTTTACGTCTTGCTTAAAGGTGTCTTAGGGTAACTTTAGATAGAGGTCGTAATATGATGAAATGCTTTATTTAATGTAAATATTCATGTATTGCATGTCGGTATAGGTTGAATCATGATTATTGAGGTGGTGGTGAAAAGATAAAGGTAATGGTTTAAATGAGATGTTGTGACTTGTATGTTGGTTTTGACTTATATTATGTTATTATTGTTCAATGTTCATGAAGTTTTACCAAAAGACATAAAAGTATGACTTTCAACAAAACTGTCCCCCTTTTAGCATGTTTTTTTTTTCATGGTCTCATATTTAGTGCTTAATTGTACTAACCCCATTCCTCTTCTATGTTTTATTACAAGTGTAGGTTGAGGTTGCTAGTGGATTCTATATTTGAAGGCTTGGACCTAGATTATTCTCCAAGACTTGGTAAGTCCTCATGGATTCAAAGACGAAAAGCTCTTATGTTTTCTTTTGATGTAAAAGACTCTTGGTAGTTCTTTTTTATTGTAAAGGGTCGTGTCCCTATGATGTTGATGTGGTGTATAAGATGACTATATTGAGGCTTAATATTCCTACGTTTTATACAAGAGTTTTCTATTGTTGACTTTATTAAAATTTTTTTAATTCTGCACTATTTTTATTGCTTATGTGACAAATGAATGCTAAGAGGCTTGTATGAGACACCTTTGACGTCAAGTGCGTCGTGTCGCGACTCAGGGGTGCTCTCGGATCGTGACATACTCTTACATACATTTATTTCTCTATCTCTTCTCATATTTTCATATCATTTGAAAGTTTAAGAATGACTAGGAGAATAAAATACTATTTTGTTTTGGGTAAAATATAAAGTTCGAAAATAAAAAAGGATGTTCTTTTGTCACGACCCAGACCATCGTGATTGACATTCAAAGGGTTGGAAGAACCATTACTAGAATCCAACTAACCATTAAACTACACATATAAAGATAAGGAAGAAGGTTTAAATGCAGAATTAAAGTAGAGTTCCCATAAACTCCAAAAGTTTAACAACTGATTGCAGAAATAACGCATAAAACCTAAAAGTCGATGTACCAAAACTCTAACAAATAACCATAGTCTAAATAAATGGGTAGAACCCAAACTAAATAGAAGAATTATCTAACAAACTAGTCTAAGTCAAAATAAATTGACAAAACCAAAGATAACTCACGGCAGCCAGACAGAACTGGCTCACCCTGGAATTTGATGATGATTATTGATATTCTAAACGAGGTATGTCAGTAGCTGCTTGAAGATGCCCTGTACTCAACAAAGAAAGAGCAAGTGTAGTATCAATACACAACCAAAGTGTACTGATAGGATCACACAGTTATCACACTAAGTGCAACATATATAAGTTATTATACATCGAACATATACAATATCAATATCACTTACGATCAACATACAATTTCTCAATATTAAGATATACGAATATGTCAAGTTATTGGTCCTCACACAAAACCCATACACAAACTGTTAGTGTACTGGTATGTGGTACCCGATCCAATTTAGAGTGATAGACGTGACACCCGATCTCATTTATGCACCGGAATGTGGCACTCAATCCAAGTTAGTGTGTTGGAACGTAACACCCTATCAATTAAACAAGCCACAATTAGAATCACAATCTACATTATGTCATACAATTATTAAATTATCCTCATTTACGATTAGTGTGAATAATATTGTAACATTCATATGCGTACATGCATTATAATGAAGCAATCAAATATATATAACACTAACATGAAATCACAATCATTACCTACCTCGAAGAAATATTGAATCCCCTAAAAAACTAGATTCTTCCCTTTCCGAATTCATTCCTCTTGTTCTTAGTCTACAAACAATCAACATAATGTTGGCATCAATAAACAAAACTTAATTACCACGAAGATAATCACTAACATCAACCCTAGGTCGAAACTTGATCCAACACCCAAATTAAGACTTTTTCCACCATCCAAACATTTTCGAAACTAATGCTCAACAATAATTACCCATGAATTAACATGTTACATATCAAAAAACGGATTTTAGGAGTGAAAACCATACATTTATTCTAAAGAGTGGTGAAAATATTCAAGAACTCGCCTATGATTGTTCCTTAGCTCTCGAAGTCAAAAAGTACAAAATGAAACATTTAATGATTTATTTCCGACTTAAGTCGTGTCTGTCTCTTCACAATTGTCCTCACCTAGATACATCGGCCCTGCCCTGTCACGCCACGAGATACCCCCTGGATGCGGACACGGGGCCTAGGATCACAAGTGACCCCAAGATAACCTTGCTGGCATAAGATGAACATACTAAGAATAATAATAACTTATGCGGAAGTTAACATAAAGTAAGCTTGAAATGATGGGGAATACCCATATACTTAAAACTTAATATGAAATCTAGGAGTTTAATAAAAGAGAAATATCACACTCAAATACATAGGTGTATCTAACAATGTCTGAAGATTAGCCTCTAAACTGACTATAAATTTTGGGACATGCCCCAACTAGATCTAGTAAAACTGAAACTAAAGACTAAAAGTGGTAGATATAAACATGTCATTAGTACCCATACAATGAAGAATCACCACTAATGCCGTTGAACTAAAGCTCGGGAACTGATTTATGTGTGATCTGACTGCTGGGTACTTGAATCGACATCACGAGAAGATGTAACGTAGAGTACGCGTCAGTACTTGAAAGGTACTGAGCATGAAATATAGAGTAAACCTGAAATAATATATAATTGAACAAATCAATAAAGCAATAATATAATCTTGACACGATAAAGATACTAATATACTGAACAAATGTAAACTGAATGCAACAATTAAGTTGTACATGTTGAACTGAAACTTGGTCAATAAAATAGAGTCCTACAGAACTATGGGAACTACTAATAACCAATAATAAAATCACATGAGCTAAATATGGAGTCCGATCTATACACCCCATCAAGAGGACCCAATACTCCCATCCGAATCCATGCTAACATGATCACTAAAGTGATGCCCACAAAGGGGACTTACAACCTATGTGGCTTTATAGTTTTGGGACTATAAGGGTGCCTGAACCTAGCCCAACTCGATATTATGATACTCCCAATAGATTAAATGACTAACACATTATGATTGAATTTCTGTTATAAACTAGATATGTCAAAATTGACATGCAAATTAGAATGCATATTAATATCCGAACTAGCATTTGTAATTCAAGAAATATAGAAATACATAACTAGAGTTATCAAACTTATACAACAAACAAAGTAATAATGTGATAACTTGATTTGGAGAATGTAAATAACTAATTCATGATAGCCTGTTGAAGTTATATAAACCCTAGGTCTAGTTGATAATACAGAATCAAGAATGAAACTGAAATCTAGACACCTACTGGGTGAAAGGAACTCACTAGTAAAATCTCACATACCCGGTGACAAATTCCAAGGAAAAATCTTTCAATTTCAGGGATGGATTGATAGATTCTTGTCACGTTCTTTAATTAGGGTTGTTTGACTAGTTAATCCTCTCTAGCGTTCTAATTTTCAAAGTTTTGATGAAAGATCTTATTCAGGTAAGTTCTATTTATGTTTCTAGGATAAAATTGACCAAAACCAAAAGTTAAGGGTTAAAATAATGTAATTTAGGTGTCCAACAAATTGGGAAAAAGACCAAAAAACCCTAACTTAAACTGTTGATGGGCTGACAACGACCACTTTCATGGACCATGAAAGGGACCACGGACAGTGAAGATGGTCATGGTCTGCACTTGGTTTAGCAGTTGGGGTTCAGGGATCTGTCCCACGAGCCCCTACTATGGCCCATGTGGAGGACCATATACTATGATGGTCCTTTTGGTCCTCACTTGGGTTCAGATTCGGCGACTTAGTTCTAGGGGTATACTAGTTAAGCTCCACGGACTCCATATGACCCGTCTTCATGACTATGAATCGTAAAGGTCCCCATGGTAATTATTTGGGCGAGGGGTGTCTTAGGGATAGTTTGCGGTCCTACTAGTTATGTACAATGAACACTACCACTGCCGGTTGTCAAGACCATGGTCCGCAATGGAGTCCATGGTCTGAGGTGGGGGCCTAGTGGAGTTTAACTCCAGAAATGAGGAAGGTCTACAGACCGTGTACCCCATCACGTTCCGTGAACTCTATCGTAGTTCACTACTTCAGGTAACTTTCTGAAGAGAAAAATCCAGGCTTGGTTTTTGAGGTGTTATGCCCTAGAGGAAAAATTCTTCCTTAGCGGTTTGCACGGAAACAAGGAGCAAATTTAAGAATTTTAACCCCTATTTCAGAACACAACTTCATCCCTTGATAGTCAGAATATATCCGTTCATGCCAAAATCAGTTTCGGGAGTTCCAATCACTCGAATTCAATTCCATAAATTCATATGTATTGTTTAACGTCCTAGTTATCTATTCACATGATCATATTCATAATTAGACATTATAATTGTTAGAAGATTTATCTACACCTCACTGAGTCCGATTTCATTCAAATATTAAATAGGTTGGAAAATTCCAAGTTACTACCAAAAAGTTTTCTAGCCCAAATTTTTTTCCTGTAGACTTTTCTATAACAATGAAACAAATCGTTACATCTTCAATGTGAAATAGATGTCTATTTTATATAGGTTTATGAAAAACATATGTTTGATTCTGTTGAAATTGAATTCAATTTATGTAGAGCATTTTGGATGAATTCTTTTGTAGTGACTCATTATTCGATCTCTTTTTTTTTTAAATCATACTTCATTTAAATCCCTTCTAACCACTTTTAAAATAGTAAAATTTATAATAAAACATCATAGCAAAGCTTTTCTTGTTGCGAATTCCTCTTCTATGTAAAAAATATACTTGAAAAAAAATGATAAGAATAAATGTAAATAGCAAAATAGATGAAAGATATGGGAAAATAAGAAACAAGAATGGAAATCAAGAAAGAATGTTTTGAACAGTTTGACATTTCTCTTAAGAAAAGATATTATTTAATTAAAAACTGACATGACAATTTACATCTGATGTGAATATAGATATGTTATCATATCAGTATGATTAAAAGACACACATGCTTCGAGATATTTAGCTAGCATTTTTATGGATTCTTAAATAGGTTTGTTAAATATTATTTAGATGAAATTTCACCATGTGTTTGGCTATAATAGTTGGGAAATATTGCACTTTTTTTAGAAGTATGATTTATACCCATATGTTTTAAAGAAACTATCAAAAGCTAACCATAAGTTGTATTACATAGCTAGAGAGAAAAATCAACATAACAAGATTCGTGCAACAATTCAATTAGGATATCTTTGCAGCAAATAACAAGTAGTGTACATGATACTGGAGCAATATGATTGTACGAAGTGAGTGCAACAAACATCATTTCGTATATGATTTTATTACTCTGGGTTGGTTATTCGTCATTTTCATAAAAAATCATATCATCCCTTTTGTATTCACTGAATGTTCCATCACTACTTTGGTGTGCACGTAAAAATTTATATAATACAACATATCCAACTACTATACAAGGTGTTTTTATAAAATATCAAAGTTTGATGTAGAATTTAAATTTTTAAAAGCTCCCAAATAGTAAGATCTCACTCAAATACTATTTCTTTTAGTATTTGGGAATTAGGCTTATTTGCCACAAAATAATGACAAATTATATGGATAAACAATATTTGCCAAAGTTTTTCCTAAATATTACTTGTGAAATCTATGACTAAACATGTCCCGAATTGAGAGACCCCCCTAGTCTCCACACATCGTACTCAACCTGTCAGAGGTCTTATACAAGCCCTTAGACACCATTCATCGCATATATATGAAAAGTGGTGCGAATGAAATTTTTTATCATAATATTCAAAATGTTTATAGAATATAAAAAAGAACTAAGTCTCGTCATATCCATCATAGAAACATAGAATATTATAGGGTCACAACCCTTACATTAAATTTAAAGAAACTAATAGTCTATTACAAAGACTTTGAAAAAGGAAACCAAAACATAAGTCATATCCTCAAATAAATGAGGACATACCGATCTTGAGAGAATTTTATTCCCAAGCTTCAACTTCTAAGAGAATCCTCACTTTCCACCTACACTTGTAGAAATAGAAAACATATGAAATTAGCACATTGAATGCACTAAGTGTGGTGAACATGCAAGAAAACCATGCAAAAATGGACATTTACTTTAAGACATACATTCATGCTATTTTTATTGAAATCTTTATCATAAGAGTTTAAGAGACATATACAATTCAAAAAATCATATATTAGAATATTTCAACATTCATCAATTAAGCCTGTTCATTACTTTATATTAGATCCCCTACCTAAGCTTTCTCTAAGATTCACCTAAGTAAGACAAGAAGAGACCGTCTATACACCCTCTTCAAACACATCTAGATGATTCTTAAATTCACCAGAGATAAGAACCTAACTATTCAATTGAAATTTACTAAGTCAACATTACTCATTAAACCATTTAACAGACTAGTAATCAATTAGAGGACTTCACATAATAATCTTGGAGGACCTAGGGAACTCATCCTAGAACATTCAAAGCCTAGTTGTGTCATGTTTATATAGCATCCCATTCCACTATGTACACTTTGTAGAACTTATCCAATACTAGAATGCTCATCCCATATAATGAGAATAGACACTAACCGACATAAACCACAAGGGACCCCACACCGTGGAAGGTGTTCTACTTTTCAAGGGTAGAAAAGTAATCATTCCATGTTGTCACATGGTTAAGGGGTATCAAGGGTTTCTTTGTACTCTAGTCTCATATAAAGTAGATCTACGACCACAGGTATATCCTCTCGGTGTTTTGCCTTTGTTCTCATAGAGTAAATCATTCCCTAGTGTATCAGAGAAGGCACCATCACTAAGTCCTACCAACTCAATATACAATTCTTCCAAGGATGTGTCAACTAGGGCTACCAACCAAGGACTTATTAGGATAACTCTTATCACATCCTTAAAGATGGTTTCATGTTGTTCTAGCCAACCTACCCCTAAGTCAATAATTCCACTCAAGAAGGATATCATTGTGGTCTTTCACTTCAAGGCTTCTTATTAAACTTCTTTTCATATTCAAAGTTTCACATTATTTACCTTCACTTAGAGTTCTAGACTCATATAGAAGGGACACCATGCTTAGGTCTACGGGTTCAAAACTAACTTTAGAAGACCTCATTTAATCATTCAAAGAAGGGCACCAATTTAGGTCTATCGATCCTAGATTTTCATTTCTACTTTCATTCAATAAAATTCAAGTACCAAGTAGGAATAATTAGTCTACTATACAAGATACCACATTATTCTCTAAATGCTCTCCCTAGTCCTTCATCATTATATATCAACAACTAGAGAAGAAGTATATTCAATCACATCACTATATCATTCATGCAAGATCATATAGACAATACAAGAGTACCTTCAATTATTACTTTTACATATAACATATCATGATCATACTATAGTTCACATAATAATGCTGACAAGGTTATGTTCATAACATGTAAACACAAGTAAACACCACCACCATAAGTGAACCATACCAAACGACAACAATTTAATATCAATTTAGTGCTTTAAAAAGTAATTAGGTCAACTCGGGACCTTCCAATAGACATATTCATCATCCCTTAACCTCTCCAATACAGTTTACATTATAAAGGATCTTTACAATAACACTGAATACAAGAATAGGCCTAAAGTTCCCCATATCAATGATCCATCAACACTTAATATAAATAACAACATATAAGGTAGACTATGAACAATTCTAACATCAATCAATACATAATTCAATAGTCCAATACAATCTACACATAAATTCACTATAATTAAGTCATGATCAAGTCAGCCACATTAGAGCCAAAAATAGGAATTCAAGGAATACATGGATTCATAGGAGTTTTGATGTTAAAAATCAATTAGCATTAATCAATCCATAAAACAACAATTTAAACCTTTTCATGCAAGAACCCATGCTTAGAATTCAAACTATAATTTAATGTTTTTGAAAAGCTTTTGGAAAAAGTTTACTATTTTACCCCTATTAATTATAAGGTGGATAAAAAGTTTTACATTTTTCAAAGTAATTCGTCATTTAATTGAGGGTATAATAGGTAAAAAACTTTATTTTCTTGATTTATCAAAACGGACAAATAATTAGGGACAACTATAAAAGAAAAAAAATGGACAAGTAATTGGGGACGAAGAGAGTAAATCTTAAGAACAACATATATGTTTATAAAAATACCCTTCACGAATATGAAAAGTAATGTATGAAACGTGTTCAAAGGATATTTTTGTCATTAGTCATTTTATTTTGGGATAAGTTATTTCGAGATTACTATACCATCCAAGGAAAAGGATAACTATCCCGGTACTAGTTATTAATCCGACGATAAATTATCTCTGACATGACAACCAAATAACAAATTAAGAATAACTATAATTTAATCTCAGAATTTTTTAATGTTATCCTTTACACCAGATGACCTACTAAAGTTATTAAAATACATTATTTTAAGGATCTGTTTTTTTAACAACCCTCAAAATGAACAAGGTTAAACTAGATCCTAACATATGTGTCATGATTTACTAAGGAGTAAAAAGGTGAATTATAGAATTAGAAGTTATTTTGAAGAGTTTTGAAGTTAAACGTCAAAGGATGACCAAGACGTGCGATAACTAGGCTTATGTGTGCTAGTATACCTTGACATGTTTTACGTGGTGTTTGATGTCTAAATTTATAGGAGAGGAACCTAATATATAAATAAATCTATGAAAGGTTGAAACGTACGGGCTAAGGACCTCCCTAAGGATCCTTGAGGAGGACCTACACCTTGGAAATAAAACTACCAAGACAGTCCTAAAAGATGCCCACAATCGACGTCCCATTGATCAAATGACGCCCCGTTGTTTGGGGACGTGGCTCCACACATAGTGGTGGGAGATTAGACCCAAAAAACGAAGGATTTGACCAAAACAACATCCATGCAGGATGCTCCCTCATCCAATCAACGACGAGTAAATTGGAACCGTCGATTGACAAGTGCAACTTTCCACATATGTCTCAGCCAAGGCAATGATGTTTTGGGAAATTTACCTAAGGTCCTAACTAAGTTATGTAAAGTTATTTTAGGAGTTTTTTGGTAAATTAAGTTAGTTTATAAGCAAAAAACCTAATTTAGAATTCATTATTCAAAATCAAAATCCAAGATCAAACGATGTTTTCTGTAGACTCCATTGAAGCTAGAACTTAAAGTAAAGCTAGGATTGAATTTATTCAATGATTCCTTTATAAAATTTTATGTACATCATCATTATTTTCTTAATATGTGTGTCATTTCTAAAGTTGGCAACTAAATAGTGATGGAGGGAGTATTATTTTTAATAGGAAAAATGCACAAGTACCCCCTCCACCTATGTCCGAAATATCAGAGACACACTTATACTATACTAAGGTCCTGTTACTCCCCTGAACATATTTTATAAGTAATTTTCTACCCCTTTTCAGCGTACGTGGCACTAATTTGAAAAAAACGCCAATTAGCATTTGGCACATAAGATAGTGCCACGTAGGACAACAAGGGGTAGAAATTAAAAATAAAATAAGTTCACGAGGGTAATAGCACCTTAGTATAATATATGTGTGTCTATGAAATTCAGGCATAGATTGAGGGGGTACTTGTGCATTAACCCCTTTTGATATAACAAATCAATCACTCAATAAAAATAAACCCTTTAACCATCAAAAGACAATATTTTAGACCTTTTTCTCATCCTAGGTGTGTGTGTGAGATACACTTATATACACATAGTATTTCATGTCATTTTATTGACACATGAGTAATTAAAAATTAGACAAATAAATAAAAATGAAAAGCATACCAATAAATTTAATTATATTCTCCATTTTCCTCTAAAATTGACCACAAATTCATGTTAAATGGATATAATTCTTATCAATTTCACTTGAATTTTACGTTATTGGTTCACAAACACAAACCCAACAAATCTCTATAAAATATCAAATTTATTTGGGAAAACGCACAAGTACCCCTCAATATATGCCCGAAATTCCAGAGACACACTTATACTATACTAAGGTCCTATTATCCCCCTGAACTTATTTTATAAGTAATTTCTACTTCTTTTTTGCCTATGTGACACTAGCTTGAAAAACAATGTCAATCCGCGTTGGGTCCATAAGATAGTGCCAAGTAGGACAAAAAGGGATAGAAAATTATTAATAAATAAGTTCGGGGGGGGGGGTAATTGGACCATAGCACAGTATAAGTGTGTCTCTGAGATTTCGGGCATATGTTAAGATGGTACTTATGCATTACCCCAATTTATTTCATAACTTTACAAAACTCATTTGTTATTCTTTAAGCTTCATCAAGCTTATCAATACAATTTTTCATTATTCAATACCTTGTACTTACAATAACAAAAAAATGCAAACAAAAATGAGATTTTAAAAAATAAATATTGCAAAACAAAAAAACTATGGGGGAAATTAATTTGACGCAAAAAGAATGAACTTTGAGAAAATATTTAGGGGTGTATATGTGGTGTAAAGAAAAATAACAAGGATAATGGTGGGTGAATCCAAAGAAAGAAGGAAAGAAGTGAAATGGGTATATGTAATTTGGTTGGGATGGGGGCAACGATGAGTTTGAAGAAGATGACTCCCTTATTTATTTATTTATTTATTTATTTATGTTTTAAATTTTAATATTCTTTTCATATTAATTTTATACATACTTGCTTTAAAACGCGTGGAATCACGCATCATTTTAAGTCAGCAATACTAATGTCATGTGTGTTCAGTCAACGATCAGAGATGTTTAATATATTGTGTTTCATCAAGTTTAAGGGTCAAGTTACAAAAAAGTAAGTATAAGAATTCAATGTATAAACAGAATCAAATAAAAGGGTTTACTAGACCATTCCACCTTACTAATTTTATGGTAACTTTAATTCAAATCAAATGAATCCTAAATGTTTCATTGGTAAAAACGTGAATGACAGGATCCCATTAATAAATGAAGTGAAGTAAAAGAGTGATTTGCATGTGCATAAATTAAATCTAACTAAAAAAGTTGGGTAAAACTATTAAAACTCTTTGAACTAAACAACCTAAATAGTATACTCTATTACTTCTATTGGGTATTGGAATGTGGAGACGTGCTTCAAGAGTAAATAAGATAAAAGAAGGATGTGTGTCCATTTATTGGAAATTGACAGTTTCAAAGTGTAAGAAAAATGAATTAAAGAAACTGACTTAGTACTAGGGTGTGAAAAAATCGAATTGATCGATAAATCGAATCGAAAAAAATTATTGGGTTATTCAGTTATTTAATTTTTAATGGGTTTATAAAAAATATTTATTAGGATATTGGTTTAATTTTGATTTTTACTATTGGGTTATTGGGTAAATAGAAAACCCAATAAGAAGGTAATAAATTATTATTTTATCTTTTCTAATTATTAAATATTAATAATTTAGCATATAATTAGACACTATAACTATATCAAATATTAGTATTCTACCAACTTTACACTAGACCGCTTTACTAATTTTTACTATGTACTCAAAATCTAAAGATTAAAGGTAAGGGGTTCACAATTGTAACTATTTGATATTAGTTTTAATTTTAGTATTAGTATTGTTGGACTATTTTATATTAGTTTTACTATTAGTCTTGTTGGACTATTTTATTTTAGTTTTAGTTTGTAATTGTAGGTTGTAGCATTTACGAATTTGTAAAGGTTCATATTTTGATTAACATTAAAAATTTCATACTATGTTTTGGTGGTAATATGTAAGTATAGTCTTCGTACTATATTTTTTCTTCTTAATGTAATTTCTCATTATATTTCTTGTTTCACTATATCAAAACATTTAGAGAAATGAGAAGACATATAGTATTTTACAGAGATTTTCTTATTGGGTAAATCAAAAACCGAATCGATAATGATAATTGATAAATCGAAAACCGATGAAAAATATTTTATTGATTTGTTATTGGGTTAGCATATTTAAAACCCAAAAACTGATAAAATGAACCTTAATACATAAAATCGAACCCAACCGATCGATACACCCACCTACATAGTACTCCCTCAACTTTTATTTAGTTGTTATTAATTTAGATTTTATGTTTTTTTAAAAAATCAGACAATTTTATAATTTTCGTCAACCTTTTTTTTTAATCATATTTCTCTTTACTAAAGTCAATTTACCTGATTTTCAAAATTAAATTAAATTACATTAATTTTGATATTTTTTTAAAAATAGATATTCAAAAGCTATATGATTAGTACTATAAATTAGAAGTATTTGCATATTAACATAATGATAAAATAAATCTTAAAATGTTGTTTAAGGTTTTTATTAGTTTGATTCTTTAAATAGAAGTTATGACAATTAAAAGAGGATAGGGGGAGTATATTCTTATTTAGTATTTTTAAAAAGTTAAATATTTAATATTTATATGAATTAATTAATTCAATCAATGAGCATGAATTAACTATTTTAATTTTTATGTTGGTCAAATGCATAATTTCAAGGCTAATAACTGTCAAAGATAAATACTTATTCTGTCCAATAATAATCCACTAATTGTTTAACACACTCTTTAAGAAACAATAAATAATAGAGATAATATTACTATTTTATACTTTGAATATATTAAATTTAATGTTATGGAAATTTGTAAGATGATACGTAATATTTAACAAGAAAGATAAAATGGATATAAAAGATTTTAATTTTTTAGAATGGACAAGTATTGCTAGACAATTATTTTTTGTATAGTGACGAACTATTGTTGGACGGAGGAAGTATGAAGAATAATGTCGTTTATGCATTTGATTTGTGAAATGACAAGTATTTAAGAATATATATATTTTATGAGGACGACATGTAAGAAGGAACGAAGAAAGTATTATAATAAGAGAAAAAGGATTATAAATAATAAGTGACTTTATAAAAATTTGTGAATTATATAAAAATTTTCCTACAAATTAGTCTGAAAATTTGCTGAAAAATAAGTTTCTTGAGGATTTTCATAATAATCCCAAGAAATATCTCCATGATTCACTCTTATGTTGTAGTGAATATATTTCTTTCGTCTATCTTTACTTTTGTATTGTATTATTTTGGAATTTCAAGCAAATTATAAAATCAATGAATAGTTATCACGTTATGTCTATTTTAGTCTTGCTATTAAGTATTATTTATTTTTCAATATTTAAATTTGTATACTATCTCAGTTTATTTTTACTTGTTCACTATACAATTTTGGAATATCCAACAATACTTGTATGAATATAAAATTAATGAATAATTTATCACGTCATGTTTATTTTATCATTGATATTATATATGTCACATGTGGGTTTACCCCTAGACGTAACTGGCGTCGTCATCTTTTTTAAGGATTAATACTTGCCTCTTAGTTTCATCTCGTCACATTCATAGATTGAGAAATGCGGAAAATTTAAAACTTTTGTTTTCTCTAGTTGGAGGTTTACATATACCTCCACATACACATAATATATATTCATATTGAGTATACATAGACCTTACATATAGGAAGGTTACATAACCTTCTACTTTTATTGCATACACACACACACACACACACATACACACACACACACACACATATATAGAAATAGTCCCAACGATTTTCTCATCTAATACCATCTAAACGGATATCACAAAATGGTCATAACCCTTACATTAATTTAACAAGACCATGTATAGGCCATACGAAAGTTAATATTCAAATAAAAAGGAAAGAACTGATAGAGTCAATAAGCTCATAACAAAATCCAAAGCTAGAAGATGGAATTGCTCTCGCAAGTTGAGGACCTACCCCACTTGGATGAAAGGAAGAATCCAAGCCTTCAACAATATCGCCTTTCGAACTCTTGAACGACCGGAACCTAAAATGTTTGGGATAAGGGAAGAAAATGTGGTCAGTACTCCACATGTACTAAGTATGAGATCTTATGCACACAAACAAACAAAACATGCTAAAAGGGACTTTTTATCAAATCATGTCATTCTACCCTTTTAGGGGCTTAATGCAAAGTCAAGTAAGTCATATTAATCAACGAAACATGCTTACTATCTCAACAAATAATACTTATCCCAACACAATTGAGATCATGATTTACTACAACCCTAACACCAAGGAATACTATTACAAGAATGAATAAGGGTTAAACATATCATAATAAGCAAGAAAACTACTCACATGTCCTTATCAAGTCAACAAGTGCAATGACCAAGCAAAGCCACATAACCTTACCCAATCAAGTATCCTTAACAAGAAAACATGACTAATGTCCAACTTTACATATCATAGCATTTGGGCTTGCATTTCATCGTGTATTATCATTATAATCCAAGGCATATTCATAAATAAACTACTCAACATATACTATCAACAATATAACATGGTCATCCTATATATATACATCATATATTATCATAACATAAACATATAAGAACCTCCTCCTTAGAATCCCCTCAAGACTAACTAGTGCAATGTTTAGGTAGAGTCCCATATCCTTACCAAGACTAATCTAGACCCCTTAGGTTTTACAAGTTAGCGTTCGAATCCTTTAATTCGTTTTACCTTTTGGGAATATATTGCCATAACCGACATAAACCACATGAGCTTGTGTGGAATCCGGTGTCATTAACCCTACACCAAAAGAAGGCGGACCATTTGCCAAGGTTGTACCAAACATAAAACATAGCAACTACCTGGATCCACTAGCTAGTGTTCCTATGGGGGCAACATTGTTCAAGAACTAGGAGATTTAGTTGGGACCCTCTTTATGATTCATGCATTATAGTCTCCAATCTCAATAGTAATGTAGTGTTCCTACCTTCCCTATGTGGGAATGGACACTTATCCTCGGTTCTAAGCTAGAGTCCATTTTTGAAATGTCTTTAAGCCCTTAATTATCAATCATTACTTAATTTAGGTCATAGGGTCTACCCCTTGTATAATCTTCATCATCAATAACTCAATAAGAATTGTATGAGTATAAGTCCTTTTATCACAATTCATATAAGTGAGGTTAACACTTTTAGAATTTCATAATATATTAATCCTCATTGATAGTTTTCACCATATTTATAACACATACACCTTAATCAACCTCACAACATAGTCAAGACATTTCCATTCAACATCATACCACTCTATAATCCTAGTATAAGGCATACTCCAATGTATCATGGCTTAACAATAATTAATAACAATTGGAATTAAAGATAGAGATTCTAAGACTTACCAAGTCTTTCTGATAGTCTATCATCAAGGTCTTACCATCAACCCAAAACTCAACCCAACTTGGGGAGTAACATCATATCACAATGATAACCAATAGAATAACAAGGCCAGTTGCATCTCTATAACACAATTTATCTTTAGATCAGAACTTGAGACAAGGTACATAGGCAAATTTAACATTAAAATTTATAACCTAAATTTCATCTCAAGAACTAGCATGATAGGCCTATAATTAATCTTAATTAACCATAATAGCGCAATAGGATATTAATCTAATCAACAACAAACTCAATTGAATAATCACCATAAAACATTGGTCAAGATCACTACCTAGGGATAGGGATAGAGGATCATATTCTTCAATTAGATCAAACCATCAACAATTATCATAAAAAAGTTGAATTATATGTAAATCTACTCAATATAACCCTAAGAATTCATTAACAACTCAATCCATGACATCAATTTCATAATTGAATGAAACCCATAAGAAAACTCAATATTTTTAAATCTATTTTGAAGGAACCCTTTGAGAAAAGAATCTAAAAGGTCAATAGTAACTATACCTTAATGTTTCTCAACAATTTGACGAAGAATCCACCTTTTTTTCCAGCCCCCAAACCCTAGTTCTTGCTAGTCTTCAATGGTGAGTTCATTGAGAGAGACAAATAAGAGAGAAGGAAGAGAGTTTATTTTGAGAGTTGTCTTTAGTTTAATGAGAGTTGAGGGTGTTTATAGAGGGACTTAATTAACTTAATAAGCATCCCTTTAATCTCTAACTAACCCCTAAACCACTTAATTAATTAAATGAAATCATTTAAAATTTATCAGTGAAACTCGACCCTCATCGACGAGACCTCGATTGATGGGGCGCTGCCACGACCGAAATCTAGACCCTAGATGATACCATCATTGTTGACCTCTTAGAGGTTTCATACAAACCTACATACGTCATCTTTACTTCATCTAGGTTAATTTTTACGAAAAATTTGAACTTTTGGTTATTTAACATCCGTATAAGACATTCGACTTAAACTCATAAAAGTTCATAATCAACCATCTAACATTAAGTTCATCAAACGAAAGAAATAGTTCATAGCTTTATTAAATATGGACTTCCAAAAAAGACACCAATACAAGATCTGAAATGAAGTGGGAAATGAAACACTAGTGGAACATGCTCCACTATCTAAGTCCTACATCTAAAATAGATAATAATAGTAGACAACCTCGAATGCATAAGGGCCTACCATGTTCGGGTGAAATCTCCACGTCCGGATAGTTGTAACATTGTACCATACGATTTAACGTCCAGGTGTGCCTGCACCTAAAAATAGATAATTGTATGGAATTAGTACACACTTGTACTAAGTATGGGTATATGCAAGCACACACCAAGTACATGCATTAGTCAGAATATTTCTTTCCTATAAACATGATTTATGGAAAGTCAAGTCAGTGGACTTGCCAAATTTGGATTAGGAAAGTCAATGGACCTGTCAAATTTGGATTGGGAAAGTCATGCAATGATTGTAACATGCATCATCAAATTTATCATTTTGCAAACAGCACATAACATATTTCACATATGATATCACGTAGTTCATATCATTCTTTCATATGACATGAGACCTTGGAATCATGGACTTGCCATTGGGACTTCTTAAAATGAGGGCTCAACATATGGGACCTCAACTAGAGAGCCTTCTTTAGCAAACACGGAGTCTCCTTCATTCATTCATACATTCTTCATTTTTCATTCTTTCATATACTAGTGTTATCACCTTTTATACCTAGGATGTACTTTAAGACTCTTATTGGGGTTGTTGTGCAATGACTAAGAATAACCAAGCGTCATTACTTAAGTCTAGCTTACCTCTTGATTATCCTATCCTTACACCTTTGGTATCATTCGTTTCATTATATGCATCATTTGAGGCTGTCCTCATTCATTTTTTGGGAACTATAACTTTAACCGACATAGATTATGTGAGCATCATGAAATCCAGCGTCTCCTCCACAATAAAAAGAGGTGGAATCACTGGCAAAATTGACCCAAAACATGCTAGCGTACATGGGAATTGAATACCGTTAGATCCCTATATTGGCATTATAGGTTCGAAGTCTAGGAGGTATAAGGAGACCCATACCCGGCATGCCGGACAGTCTCATCTCATGAGAGTTATGTGAACCTCCACCCTTCTTGAATGAAGGCATCACCACTCATAGCAAGCCTATCGGTGCTCAGTATAATGTTCCATTACATTAAACTCATACATCATGGAAGCTGGCTTCTAGCATGAGAACATCATAGCTCATTAGATGATTTCTCATCTCATAATTAGTATTAAGTATGCATTAACTTCAATACTTTCATTAGAGAGTTCATACAGACTGGTCTCTTCATTAACTTTACACTCTCATAGGTGAGTACGTTTTGGTAACATTCACTTAGACTCGTTTGAGATTGCTCTCATATTTCACATTATCCTCTTATCGTGTTGTCACCACATTCATTATCTTTAGCACATTTGCTCTTCATAATTACTCACCCATTTACATGAATGTTCATTTTATCATATGCCAATACACTTGGCTATTTAGTGTTTTTTACACTCTTACTTAACCCTTTTTAGGTTTTACATCATTTCAACACATACATCTTAGGTTCACTTACTTTTAAACTTATGCTACTCTTATGACTCAACACATACAAGACATGAGGCTTCATTCATAGTTTGTCTAAGTGATTCATGTTTATCCAAGATTATGTGGTATAAGACTTACGCATCTTGCATATATGCAAAAATACTGAATTTTATCTTTAGAGGCAGTATTCATTAAATATTTGTTTACGCATTACTTATGTGTTAATACGGAAATAGGCAAGGGAACCCGATTTCAAATCCCTTGAACAACATTTCATATTATTTTTAAACTTGATAATTTCATTTTTCAGATTCGGGAGACCCTTGTTTGATTCCCATAAACTCCATAATATTTCTTTCTTATTTTCCTCCCCCTTTTGTTGTGCAATGACTAAGAATAACCAAGCGTCATTACTTAAGTCTAGATTACCTCTTGATTATCCTATCCTTACACCTTTGGTATCATTCGTTTCATTATATGCATCATTTGAGGCTGTCCTCATTCATTATTTGGGAACTATAACTTTAACCGACATAGATTATGTGAGCATCATGAAATCCAGTGTCTCCCCCACAATAAAAAGAGGTGGAATCACCGGCAAAATTGACCCAAAACATGCTAGCGTACATGGGAATTGAATACCGTTAGATCCCTATATTGGCAGTATAGGTTCGAAGTCTAGGAGGTATAAGGAGACCCATACCCGGCATGCCGGACAGTCTTATCTCATGAGAGTTATGTGAACCACAACCCTTGAACAACATTTAATATTATTTTTAAACTTGATAATTTCATTTTTCAGATTCGGGAGACCCTTGTTTGATTCCCATAAACCCCATAATATTTCTCGATACTCTCTTGTATGGCCGAGAGGATGTGGGTTTGAATCCCACACTTTTTTTCACCGTTAATGTAGTGAGGTTTTGGGTTCAATCCCCACTGACCTCACATGTTTTAAATTTATTTTAAACTTCTGAAAAACTCAAGTGTTTTTGAAGAAACTCCATCACCAAGTGCTGGAAATTTGACTAAATTTTCTTGCCTATATTTAACAACATTCATACATTCGTTTTGTGGTATTTTCACAATTTGTTTGACGCGTTTTAAGTGTAGATTCATTGTTGTTTTAGCTTAAATTTTTCCACTTAGGATCACCCACCTTAGACTTCATTAAAAATCACAAATTACACATCTTATGCACTTTAATTCCAATTGTTAAACAAGCCATTTTAAGGCTTCAAAACGGAGAACAAGAACAATCATTTCACACATTCCACAACATCATTTTCGATTGACATCATTGAACATGCTTGCTATTTCCAAACAAAAAATCATAAAGAACATCATATTTGAAACTTAGATACCAGCAACCATACCAACAACATGATTTCTAACCTAATTTAGATTGAAATGAGAATGAGACCAGGGACAAGGAATTGGACAATAAAGGGGACAACCCTAGTTTCATACGTTGAATTTTGTAGAAAGAAATTTCTTTTGGAGGAAGTATTCCAAGAGATATAACTGTTCTTGGTGTTGTTCAACACTCAAAGTTTCTGCCCAGAATCACCACCAACCCAATGTCCAATACAGAAACTCCCATCTTACCAGTCGAGAATGTCACATTTAGCTTTACTTTAATGGATTGTTTTTTCTCATTTGTATTTTTATAAGTTATCCTTACCTTCTCATTCTGCCAAAAGGTGGTGGGTTCGAATTCCACTCCTCTCATTATTTTTATTATTTTAAAATTTCTCTTTACTCTCTTGTTTGTCCGAGAGGTTGTGAGTTCGCGTCCCACACCTCTCATTTTTTTAGCCTTCATGTAGTGAGGTTTTTGGTTCAATACCCACTGACCTCACATGTTTTAAATTTATTTTTAACTTCTCAAACCTCAAGTGTTCTGTAAGAAACTCCATCAACATGTGCTGGAAATTTGACTAAATTTTCTAGCCTTTATTTAACTACATTCATACATTCGTATTGTGGTATTTTCACAATTTGTTTGACGCATTTTTAAGTGTAGATTCATTGTTGTTTTAACTTAGATTTTTCCACTTAAGATCATCCACCTTAGACTTCATTTAAAAATCACAAATTACACATCTTTTGCACCTTAATTTCAATTATTAAACAAGCCATTTTAAGGCTTCAAAACGGAGAACAACAACAATCATTTTACAAAGTGACCACATCATTTTCGATTGACATCATTGAACATGCTTGCTATTTCCAAACACAAAATCACAAAGAACATCATATTTCACACTTAGATACCAGCAACCATACCAACAAAATGATTTCTAACCTAATTTAGATTGAAATCGGAAGGAGACTAGGGACAAGGAATTCGACAATAAAGGGGACAACCCTTGTTTTATACGTTGAATTTTCTAGAAAGAAATTTCTCTAGGAGGAGGGATTCCAAAAGAGAAAACCCATACATTTTCTTGTTTTTGTTCTACACTCACAGTTTCTTTCAAGAATAACCACTAACCCAACGTCCAATACAGAAACTCCGACCATACCCGTCGATAATGTCACGATTTGCTTTACTTTGATGGATTGTTTTTTGTCGTTTGTATTTTTATAAGTTCTTCAAGTGTGATGAAATTATGTTGTTATTTTTTATTTTCGTTGCTACTTTTTTAAGAGTGAAAACGTGAAAACAGATGTGAGAGGTAAATGGATAAGCGTGAAAGAGAGAAGTGTGAGATAGTGTCCCCTTAGAACTAGGACTTGTTGGCAAGACTTAGTCAAATTAATTACTAATTAATAATCATTAAATAAAAAACTGCTTTTCATATATTCTTAAATCATACATTAATTATTAATTTATTAAATTAATCTACCAAATTAATTAAAACAAATTAAATCATTGCTCCCACCTAGGTTCAAACCCGGGTGGAGCAAGATTTTTGTTTTTGGGCAATTTTGTCCCTCTCTACCCAAAATTCCCTCCACCACATCAATTAAATAATAATTACATATATACGGTAATTACGATATTACACTTAGCCTGGAAAAGACCATTTTACCCCTAGATCCTCCAAACCTAAGATTTTCCCTTTTTAAGTCCGGTAAAGACTCCTTCAAGTAAATCTTTGTATTTGAGAGCCCTACATGGTTGGACCCAAACATTCCTAGCTCTACTAAATCCCCAAGTTAGTTGGCTTGGATGGAGCAAGGGTTCCGAGGTTTGGTTCTACGCGCATCAATCGGTGTGAATCCGGTCTAATTGTTGGCATTCTAGACACATTAAGCATTACTTAGCATATCTACTTAGGGTTGTTATATTATCCTCCCCTTAGGAAAATTCGTCCCCGAGTGACACTTCTCCTTACTAACAATAAGTGATTCATCTATAGAATGTATGCATACATAAGTAATTCAATATTCCCCATTGGTGAATATCTGTTTCACATATTAACATGATGGTGCAGATCCTTGAAACCTACTAGTAGTTTCACCTTAATAGACTAAGGAACTCTTTCCCTAACTAGTCTCATCAAATCATACAACATAAGTAAACTTGTAAGTCATACAAAATCAGCAATCAACATGATGACTCAACCATATTAAACTCATACTAGTGCATAAACACTACACAATCAAATACCTGAAGGACTAATTAAGGCTACTCACCTGAGACTTCACCAGAGGTGCCTTCCCCTGCACTCCTAGACTTGAGTGCGAAGAATCGTTGCATCCTTGGAGACTCTTCACTTGGACCATTAGGTTGAACTCTCTCCTTCCCTTGTTCTTGACTTCTCCTTTTCAGACAATCCTTCATCATGTGACCTGGTTTGCACAATTGTAACAAGAGTTAGAGTCCATCATACATTCTCCCCTATGCAATATACCACCCTTCCTACAAGGTGGCCTCTCCTAGGCTGTAAAGTCTTATGCACTTCAAAGAGTAATCCCTTACTGACATCAAGCCTAGCTTATGATTGATGAATTCCTCAACCTTAGACTCCTTCATTTATTTGGGAAAGAACTACCCTGGAAAAGCCATCTTGAAAAGATCCCAAGTAATAGGACCTCCTTTTGAGGCTCTACGTTCCTACCACACCTTATACCAGGATTGAACTACATCCTTTAGATGGTAGGATGCCAACTCAAACTTCTCCACATCAAACCCAATAGTCTGAGCTTGTAAAGTGCTAGCTTGGGCCATCTATACCAAAGTTGTCCTTACTTCTCCATCTATCAGTCTATCTAAGTTAACAGGCAGCTCCATTCCAGCAGCTGGAGCCTGGGGAGAAACTTGAGCTATCCTAGTAGCCGCTCCTCCAATCTCCCTACCTTCTTTTCACCTTGTATTCATCTTTTGGAAACTTCAAGAGTTCATGTTAGATACGCTCTTAACACCAAGAAATCTGACATTAGAGAAGGCACGATAATATTAGAAGAAGGGAAATTTTCCTACGCATCATGCAGTCTCTAATCCAGGATAGTGGTGCACTTCACTACCATAACTAAGAAACTACTCGATGAGGTTGATGTGAACTTATTATCCTCAGAATTTAACCTAGCGCTCTGATACAAACTTTGTCACGACCATAATGTAGACCCTAGACGAGACCAACATCGTTGACCTATCGGAGGTTGCAGACAAGCCTACATACGTCATCTTTACTTCATCTAGGTTATTTTTTGCAAAAAATTTGAAATTTTTTTAATTTAACATTCGTATAAGACATTCTACTTAAATTCATGAATGTTCACAATCAACCATCTAACAATAATATCATCAAATGAAAGAAATAGTTCATAGTTGCATTAAATGTGAACTTGCCAAAACAGCACCAATACAAGATCTGAAATGAAGTGGGAAATAAAGTACTAGTGGAACATGCTCCACTAGGTAATTCTTATATCTAAGCTAGATAACAGTAGACAAGCTCGAAAGCATGAGGTCCTACCATGTACGGATGAAATCTCCACATCCGGATAGCTGTAACGTTGTACCGTACGATCTAATGTCCACCTGTACTTGCACATAAAAATATATAATTGTATGGAATTAGTTTACACTTGTACTAAGTATGGTTATATGCAAGCACACACCAAGGACATGCATGAGTAAGAATAGATCTTTTCTAACAACATGATTTATGGAAAGTCAAGTCAGTGGACTTACCAAATTTGGATTAGGAAAGTCAATGGACCTGCCAAATTTGGATTAGGAAAGTATTGCCATGAGTGTAACATGCATCATCAAATTTATCATTTTTCAAACAGCATATAACATATATAACATATCAAATCACGTAGTCCATATGATTCTTTCATATTCCATGAGACCTTGGAATCATGGACTTGACATTAGGACTTCCCAAGATGCGGGCTCAACATATGGGACCTCAACTAGGGAGCCTTCTTTAGCAAACACAGAGTCTGCTTTATTCATTCATACATACTTCATTTTTCATTTTTTCATATACTAGTGAAATCATAAGTCATACCTATGATGTAGTTTAAGACTCTCATTGGGTTTGTTGTGGAATGACCAAGAATAACCTAGCGTCATTACTTAAGTCTAGCTCACCTCTTGATTATCCTATCCTAACACCTTTGGTATCGTTCATTTCATTATGTGCATCATTTGAGGATGACTTCATTCATTCTTTGGGAATTTAATTTTTACCGACATAGATTATGTAAGCCTCATGAAATCCAGTGTCTCACCCACACTGGAAAGAGGTGGAATCACCACCAAAGTGACCCAAAATATGTTAGCGTACATGGGAATTGAACCCCCCTAGATCCTTATATTGGCAGTATAGGTTTTACGACTAGTAGATATAAGGAGACCCATACTCGGCATGCCGGAAAGTCTAATCTCATGAGAGTTACGTGAACCTCCACCCTTCCTGAAAGAAGGCATCACCGCTCATATCTAGCCTATAGGTGCTCAGTTAAAGTTCCATTACATTAAATCATACATCATGAAAGCTTGCTTGTAGCATGAGAACATCATAGCTCATTAGATGATTTCTCATCTCATCAGGAGTATTAAGTATTCATTAACTTCAATACTTTCGTTGGAGTGATCACAGAGACTGGTCTCTTCATTAACTTTACACTTCATAGGTGAGTACGTTTTGGTAACATTAACTTAGACTCATTTGAGATTGCTCTCATCTTTCACATAAGCCTCTTATCATGTTGTCACCACATTCATTATATTTAGAACATTTGCCCTTCATAATTACTCACCCCTTCACATGAATGCTCATTTTATCATATGCCAATGCACTTGGATATTTAGTGTGTTTCACACTCTTAATTAACCTCTTATAGGTTTTACATCATTTCATCACATATATCTTAGGTTCACTTACTTTAAAACTTATGATAGACTTATGAGTCAACACATACAAGCCATGACGCTTCATTCATAGTTTGTCTAAGTGGTTCATGTTTACCCAAGATTACGTGGTACAAGACTTACGTATCGTGGAGATATGCGAAGATAGTGATTTTGATCTTTAGAGGCAGCATTCATTAAATATTTGTTTACGTATAACTTATGTGTTAATAAGGAATTGGGCAAGAGAACCTAATTTCGAATCCCTTGAACAACACTTTATATTATTTTTAAACTTGATAATTGCATTTTTCAGATTCGGGAGACCCTAGTATGATTCCCATCAACCCCATAATATTTCTTTCTTGTTCCCCTCCCCTTTTGCGTTTTGAGGCAAGGAGGTTGTGGGATCAATCCCCCACAAGCTCATTATTTTTCTTTTAATTTATATCTTAACTTTCTCACTTATCCAAGAGGTTGTGGGTTCAATCCCCACTCTCCACATTTATTTTCTCCTTTATAATTCTCCTAACTTTCTCATCCATTCAAGAGGTTGTGGGTTCAATCCCCACTCTCCGCATTTTATTTTATCCTTTATTTTTCTCCTAACTCTCTCATCCTTTCAAGAGGTTGTGGGTTCGAATCTCCACAGCCTCACCTTATTTTAATATACATGTTATCCTTACCTTCTCATTCTGAAAAAAGGTGGTAGGTTCGAATCCCACTCCTCTCATTATTTTTATTATTTTAAAATTTCTCTTTACTCTCTTGTTTGTCCGAGAGGTTGTGGGTGCGCGTCCCACACCTCTCATTTTTTTAGCCTTCATGTAGTGAGGTTTTGGGTTCAATCCCCAATGTCCTCACATGTTTTAAATTTATTTTTAACTTCTCAAACCTCAAGTGTTCTGTAAGAAACTCCATCACCAAGTGCTGGAAATTTGACTAAATTTTCTAGCCATTATTTAACAACATTCATACATTCGTATTGTGGTATTTTCACAATTTGTTTGACACTTTTTTAAGTGTAGATTCATTTTTTTAACTTAGATTTTTCCACTTAAGATCATCCACCTTAGACTTCATTTAAATATCACAAATTACACATCTTATGCACCTTAATTCCAATTATTAAACAAGCCATTTTAAGGCTTGAAACGGAGAACAACAACAATCATTTTACATAGTGCACCACATCATTTTCGGTTGACATCATTGAATATTCTTACTATTTCCTAACACAAAATCACAAAGAACATCATATTTCACACTTAGATACCGGAAACCATACCAACAACATGATTTCTAACCTAATTTAGATTGAAATGAGAAGGAGACTAGGGACAAGGAATTCGACAATAAAGGGAACAACCCTAGCTTCATACGTTGAATTTTGTAGAAAGAAATTTCTCTTGGAGGATGGATTCCAAGAGATATAACTGTTCTTGGTGTTGTTCAACACTCAAAGTTTCTGCCCAGAATCACCAGCAACCCAACGTCCAATACAGAAACTCCCACCTTACCTGTCGAGAATGTCACATTGAGCTTTACATTGATGGATTGTTTTTGTTGTTTGTATTTTTATAAGTTCTTCAAGTGTGAAGAACTTTTGTTGTTATTTATGATTTTTATTGCTGTTTTGTTAACAGAGAAAACGTGAAAACAGATGCGAGAGGTAGATGGATAAGCGTGAAAGAGAGAAGTGTGAGGTAGTGTCCCGTTTGAACTAGGACTTGTTGGCAAGACTTAGTCAAATTAATTACTAATTAATAATCAATAAATAAAAATCTGTTTTTCATATTTTCTTAAATCAGCAATAAATTATTAATTTATTAAATTAATCTACCTAATAATTAAAACAAATTAAATTATTGCTCCCACCTAGGTTTGAACCAAGGTGGAGCAAGATTTTTCTTAATGGGCAATTTCGGCCCTCTCTACCAAAAATGCCCCTCAACCATATTAATTAAATAACTAATTACATATTTTGGGTAATTATTATACTATCCTTAGCCTGGAAAAAGACCATTTTACCCTTAGACCTTCCAAACCTAAGATTTTCCGTTTTTCTTAAGTCCGGTAAAGACTCCTTCAAATAAATCTTCGTATTCGAGAGCCCTATATTGTTGGACACAACCTTTCCTAGCTGAACTAACTCCCCAAGATATTTGGATTTTATGTAGCAAGGGTTCCGAGGTATGGTTCTACGCACATTAATCCGTTTGAACCTGGTCTAATTGTTAGCATTCTAGACACATTAAACATTACTTAGCATATCCATTTTTAGGGTTTTTAAACCGTCGGTGAGTTGACGAACAACCCCACCTCCATCCTGCACTCAATTGTCTAGGTCAGAGACTTTGAAGGAGAGTTCTTTCTACAATTGTTCCGAGTTTGGAATGATGGTGGTCTCTATGCCCCCTCGAGCCACTTACGCCTCGTCAACCCCTTTCGTCGCATGTAACAGTATCTAGGTAAACAAGATCCTTCAGGAATCTTTCTAAGTGCAGCATGACGTTTGCCTCGACGCGTCGTCGAGCCATCACGGATCGTCGTCTGTTAAGTCGATGCACATTGCCAGGCAGTGCGACATAAAACTGCAGGGTTTCTCCTCAAGGGCCCTTGGTTGTTCCTTGGGGAGTCATACGCAAACGTTTAAATCATGAAACAACTCAATCACACATTATATACCTTTCCACCCATTTTCGTAAATTTTTGACAACTAAAAGTTAGTAAAAAGTCTAAAGCACACTAACATCCCTTTCAAAAAACTTCCCAGACGTTTTTGGATGTTTTGATTCTTAAACCTTCTAAATGACCTATATTCATTAAAAATGGACTTAGAAATATTGTTTAGACTTTATGACACCTATATTAGGCTTTACCATAAGTCTTGGATTTTCAAGGTGTTACAACATAGCTATTCATTATTAATGTTTAAGTTACTTGTATCTAATATGAATGATTTGGAAAAATTAGATCTATAATTTAATCTTTCTTAATTCTTATGTCAAAATAATAATTTACAAAAGAAATATTTAATAAATGTGATTTGGTAAAGTAACATCTATCATTTAGGGCTCATTTGGTAGAGTGTATAACAACAATGCTTAATAGTGTATTAATAATGCATGTATTAATATTGTATGTATTAATTATGCTTGTATTTATTAAACATATATAATTTTTATACATTTTTTGGTTTGATACGTTAAAAATATCATCCTTTGCATATAAAAATTTGTTTACAAAGATACCCTCCACTATTATGATTAAAAAAAGATATAAAAAGGAATTTGAGGGGCAAATGAGTCTTTAATTGAGCTTATGAATTCATTAAAACTTTTGCACTGCTAATACCTTTAAATCCATGGTATATACATAAATAAATATACAATAGAGTATATAACTAATACAAGCATTAGTTATACATAGGTTAGAAAATATCATTCCCTCCATTTCAAAAAGAATAACCCTATTTCCTTTTTAGTTCGTTACCAAAAGAATGACCATTTTCCTTTTTTGACAACACTTAACTTTAACTTTCCACGTGACATGTTTAAGAGAACAAGATTAAATGAAATTTTTATACATTTGACATAGGCCAAAGTCATATGCGGCCCCTAAAACTTCTCTTGATTATTCATTTAGACACCTCAACTTGACCTACTACCTATTGAACACCTTTACCACTCCAAATTTGAACCGTACAACCATTTTTTACCTACATGGAAAATCATTTTTGAGTCACGCAAATGGGGCACGTGAATTGAACTTTCTCTCATTTTTACCCTGCCTTTAATACCTCCAACGTTAACTTTATATTTCAACGCTAATGTTGAAGTGAAATCCCCAATTCTTCTTCCCCAAAATCCATTTTAGAACCCTAAGTCTCCAATTCTCTCTTCTTCTCTAAATATCCAAGTTTCTCTCTTCTAAATCAATTCTCTTTTATCAAATGTCGCAAAGTTCAGTGAATATCAAGGAAGTTGATATATGTAGGTGTGGTTATTATTGTCGAGTGAAAACTTCGAGGACTCCATTGAACCCGGGTTATCGATTTTTCGGATGCAAAGCATCAAAGGTTTGTTATTTTTTTAACCAAAACTACTGTTGTTTTACTATTTGAAAAATCAACATTTTTGTATATTTATTACGCCTTACTACTGTTATGTGGTTTGTACGAAAACGGTGGATGTGGATATTTTAGATGGATTGATCCGTCGCTTAAAAATGTTGATGAATCATCCTCAATGAATATATTCATATACACTCAAATCTGATTGTTCGACTAAAGTGAAAAGTGAAAGAGCTTGAAGAAGAAAAATATTCTTTGAAATTTAAATTGAATGAAAATGAAGTGAAGTTGATGGTATTGAACAAGAACCTTAAGGATATTAAACTCCAAAGGGATTGGGAAAATGTCAAATTTAACCGAGTTGTGATTGTTTTTCTTTGTCTGCTAACTATTAAATGGTTCTGAATTATTTTGTAGTTCATAGTAGTTTAGGATTGTAGTACTTAATTGTTTTGTTTTCCAGTATTTAGGAGGCTATTCTAGATCAATTAATGATGTCTTAATTGGTATGTGGCCTTCATATTTTGTATCAAATTGGAAGTTTAAGTTGAATTGATCAACTCCCTATGTTCTGAAGTTTTGTTCTTGACTTGAATTGATCAATGTCGAATTGAATTGATCACTAGTCTTATTGACAAATACACAAGGCATGCATTGAGAGGTAGTGCAGTTTTTGTTCAAAAAGTGAGCTAATAACTCAAATCCTTGGCTAGAAAAAACATAACACAAAGTAATGCTTCAAAAATAAATAACACAAATGAATTACGAGGTAATAAAAAAATCATTGTCTTACAAAATACATAGTCTTGCTAACACAAAGACAACGTTCAAAAAATACATTAGACGAGTGTTCAAATAAACTAAAGAGTAAATTGTTTTTCAAAAAGACACCCTTTTAACATGGGCCAAAATCATAACACTTTCCCAAATGAACTACTTCTAGTTTTTCTTTTTAACTTACAGATGTTGCAACTGTGAGCTGCATCTTTTTCCTTACATTTTAGGCTAGGAGGTTTAAAACCAATTTCTATATTGGTTGGTGAAGCACTCTTAAATTTGGTTGGCTCATGTAAATTCTTCTCACTTGATGTACCAGGCTGCAATATAAGAAAGAAATTGTAAAATAAGGTTAGATTATAAGGCTAGTAGAACATACGCCAAAAAAGAGTAAACATATTAAGTGAATACATAGAATACTTGGGCTCCAGTTGTAGGATAAGAGTAAATACCAAAACCACTTGCAGGCCTTCTGGTTTCTCCAGTTGTAGCAACAAATGAGGCAGTACTGTATGGTCTCTTGTGAATTGGTAAAGGTGGCAATTGACTAGAAGAACTATCTCTTTCTGTAACAAATGGGGTTCCTCTTGCATTAGTTTTTTTTCTTCCCAATACTCTTCCATTCTCAACTTGAGCCCTATTTTGAGAAGGTCTTGGCGCAGATGTTTTGTCAGCATAACCAAAAGTTGGCTGATTGTGTAGTTGAATATGTGGTTCTGAAAGTAGAATGTGATGGACCTCCCTATGTAGATGGACCTCCCATTGTAGACTAAATAGAATAAATAAGTATATATGATAACTTGTAGAACAAACGTAAAATGCAAATGAATTTTTAACGGCTAACCATTATTATATATAATCTTATTGTTGTTTGACTAGTTCTTGACACAATTCTTGGCACAGCAGTGATATCAGGACAAGCAAAACTTTGTGTTCTAACCTGTTGAACAAAAATACATACATATGAATAACTTGCACAATAAAAATTAATTCATATGAATAAGTAAATCAAATCTTACTCCAGCCTAAGAATAACTTTGTTGGCGTGAATTTTCTTGACTTGTAGGTTGAGAAGTGCTCTCCCTCCCATGCTATGTCACCACAAAATAAAACATATTATTATAAACTTTAAGCAATTTACAAATGCGAATATGGCTAGTATTACTTACTCTTCCACACAAAACTTTGTTATGACTAGTTTTCTTGCAAATGGAACGTGTCGTCTTTACTCTTTTTTTTTTCATTTTTTGACTAATCCTTAATCTTTCTTCTCTTCTGGCTAGGTCTGCCTGGCATTTTTCTTGGTTTTTGAGGCTCTATTGATGGTTTTGTAGTTTTAGGCCACATCCTCATATGTGGAATAAATTGGATGAAATGGCTGTGAGCATTGAGAAATGTTTCCTTCATACACTAGTTCTCTACATGTTGATCAGGATCTTGATTCAAGTAATAATAAGCACAAACAGCTTGAGGGCAAGGAATACCTCTCAACATCCACAACCTACAATCACATTGCTTCTTCTCCAAGTCAAAAACAAATGAGCACTGACCATCACTAATCTCAAAACCATTCACCCCATTCCATTGAACATTAAAGTTATTTAAATACTCCTTGTTTCGTTCTAGTATTGCCCTTTCCATAGGTGCAATGTCTGATATCCATATATCAGCAAATTTGATCATATCTATGTGTTTATTCATCATTTTATGCCTAATATCATCTAACATGGTAATAATTGATTTATGTCTAGCATCTAAGATCCAGGAACTGAAAGTCTCACACATGTTATTTTCTATAACATCACACTTCGAGTGAGTCTGAAAAAAATCTCTACACCAATTTATTGGATCATATTGTAGTAAGTCCTCTGTAATTTCCTTCTTACCTAGATTAGACATTGCATATGTTTTATATGTTTTTGCAAAATATGATTTATGTAAAATTTTTGACATTTAAGAGAGTCGCCACTTAATTTTGAGAAAATTAAGAAAACTTGTTTTCAAAGACTTCAATAGGAAAAATCATTTGAAAACTTTAAAGGGGGTTCAAGGATTCCTATTTATATTTTAGGAAGGTTTTAAGCACCTAAAATATCCGCTTAATACGTTTATCCGACAACTAACTTTGCTTGGCTAAATAAATATCTAACTTAATTTTGATTTGAAAATTTGTTTAGGAATAAAATACTAACCTATTAACTAAGTGAACTAATTAGGCTCGCGAAACTATTTAAGTCATTTTTTATTTAGTTTAAATAGCACAAAAATAGCAGTGTCTTGCGGGAATTTGGAGTTTGTAACTTTAAAACTACCGACAAATAAAGCAAACTAAATTGAAAATTAGAGTGAGAGAGAGAGAGTTGGGTCTAAATTCTGGGTTATCTGTCCGCCTGGACCAGTATTTGGACCCTTTGTTTGTTTTGGGACCTCTAGGCCCATTGTACCTGTCCTATAATTCTAACAAAATAATAAACGATAAAAAAATAAAGGCTTAGGCCCAAAACTACAGAATATAAAATTTCAGAATAAAATAAAATAAAAAATAAACTTGGGCGTTCGTGTCCTTATTAATATAAAAGGCTTTTGGACACACACTAAACTTAAGGGAAAAACATTAAAAGTACCATGAAACCACGGTACATCATGTACCTGTCCTGAAATTCTAACAAAATAATAAGCAATAAAAAAAAGAAGGGCTTAGGCCCAAAACAATAGAATACAAAATTTCAGTTAAAAAAAATAAACTTGGGTCTCCATGGCCTAATCTCTTAACTTCTTCCACTTCGACTTTATCCAACTTCGAGATCTATTCGTCTGGTCTTATGGCCAACCAACTCGAGAGGAAGAATTGAGCCTTTACGACTCTCTTGAAATGCGGAAAAATAAGTTCATGATGAACTCAGATGGATTCACATGCAAAATTAAGAGGAAATCATAAGTAACACTTAAAAAAAATCACAATAGTAATGCAGTTGTGATACTTGTAAGTTGTGACAAAAGACAATAATTCAAAGAATATAATTTACAATTAGTCAAAGTAGACATACAAGACTTCTTTATAGAGTAAGATGACTAAATGTGTAGTAACTAATGGCATTCTAGCGCATAAAATCAATTGTAAAAGAATTCACACTAGCTAAATGCTCAGCCGGTAAAATGTTAAAACCACCTTAGGCCATTATATTCCATGTTTGAAAACTTTTTATCTTTCTTCTAAAAAAGCATACAATATCAATAACAAACATGAAAAAAAAGATAAATGAAAAAAAAATTATAAAAAGAAATTAATCTAACATATCAGATGGTTAAACCAAGCAAGAATAATAACCATAAGCAGATGCATATCTTTTCCAGTAAAGAACAAAAGGAATCTAATCCAGAAACGAAGTAACTGTTTATCATGTTAGAGACAAAAAGACTAAAAGAAGTTTTCAAATATTGTCTTATAAAGCACGACCCGGACAGATTCAAACGGATAATAGCGAAAAGTAGTTAGGACAAGCCGAGATTCAAGACAAATTCACGGGTGAATCAAAACTATATATAGGTAAAAATCAGATTGACCAACATTCATAAAAACATAAACAAAGAATAAAAAAAAACTAGCAAACAAAGAGGGAATATCGAGTTAAGAACTCATGCTATTTACAATGAAGAAAGAAAAATTTAGTCTCATCATAGGTTTGGAAACCAACTCTTAAATGAGTATATCCTGACAAGTGCTGCAAATTAAGTCATGATAACCGCAATAAAAAACATCGGGTAGCGACAAAAAAACAAAACTTGCAAGGATAAAACCCAACAGACCCATTTAGCCCTTCAAAAGCTTTATAGATATTCAGAGAGTAATACTACAACCATACTCATATGAACACATACTGAGATGTAAGGGAAATGAGAACATCACATTCAAAACGGAGTAAGATAAGAGTAACATTTTAACTAAGAAGAAAGGAAAACTAGACACAATTTGTCGAGAAGGTCAAGAAGGGAACATAACGGAATAATTCCTAAAGAAACAACAGTGAATAACAAGTATAGAAAGATTTTAGGTTGTTACAATATTCTACAAAAATAAATAATAAAAAAACAATGAATATTACTCCGTGAACTCGGTTTGAAACCAACGGCCAACAACCATGAAATAAAAAAGCTATTGAAATCGCAGTGTCAATAGGAGAAGAAACGAAAATGAAGTAGTAAAGAAAGGGACAATACCTTCTTCCGGGCAGCCGAACTGAGACAAGACTAGCTAGAAAGAGCGGTGACTTCAACACAAACAGATTAACTGACAGTGAACAGAAAACTCTACCAAAACTCTACCAAATCTCAACCCAATTGAACTGGGAGGGAGTACCGGCAATGAAATCACAGAGAAACTATTAACATATTTAGTATGTATATTGACTACTTTTGTTAAGGTGTCTTTCTTCGTTCTGTTTCTTACTCAATGCTTTCAAAGAAACTTCCAAACCAAATTTCAACTTCCCCAAAACTTTTTTCCCGGATTCTCCTCTGGAAAATTTATGGAAATATTGAGCCAACAAAAAATATATTTCTTTTTTTCTTTGCCTAAAAAATTCAAAATCCAAAAATTGCCCCTCTCAAGAACAGAAAGAGACCTTATATAGGTAGAGAAATTATGTCAAAGTTATGGGGAAAATCCAAATTCGGTCCGGGTTCAAAGCCCATCTAAATCAAATTTGAATTCTTTTCCCCTAACAAGGCAATATCTCTTTCTGAAATCTGCCCTATTTCAGAAACAGAAAGGTGGGTGAATGATTGAGATAAAGACGAACGTCCTTGGAAGCTACGTGGCTCGATCTCAGGCCACAAGGACAGAATCACGTGTTGGCGAGGACGAAATCGCAGGTCTGCCATGGCCAAAAGCACTGTACATGGAAGTAAGAGCCTGCAGAAAGAGATGTTGGGGGGGAGATGGGTTTCATCTTCTACCCGCGCCACTACCCGCGCAATTCAGATTGTCGTGTATCACTGGTATCACCGCTTGAAAAATCAATTAGGGAAGTCGAGGGAAATTAAGTATTGTTGCCCACACATTGGAAGGGTCGCTGGGTTTTGATATTGCAAGAACTGACTTTTCTCTATTGGGAACAAGACAAGGTTGGGTTGGATTGGGTTAGGAGTTGTGTATCATATTGAGGTTAGGTTAGAGGATAAATAGGAGGGATGAATGTTATTGGGCTGAGGGAATAAAATGGGAGAGTATTGGGCTACTGGAATTATGAAACTCGTCAATTAGTTTCTATCGGGGAGGGTCAAAATTAGGTGTCAACAAATGTCCCTCATTTTACTTGGATTGATGCAAGCAATTCAAGAAAAATGAAATTGGCCAATGCAATTTTGACCGACCACACATTTTTCCTTAATAAAGGATTTGAGTAGGACTTCAAAAATTATGGGTGAACCCCGAAAATGGGTTTCCTACATATCATCAGACTACAAGAGAATTCAAGCCACTTGTAGTTCGATACGCTAGATTTAACGCACAAGTTTGAAAGAGTTTAAAGGTTATCATGACACCGGATTATGAGCAGATTGCAATGCCTAGGAGTAAGATTTAAAATCGCATGTTTGAATAAAGCCGAGTTTTCGACATTGAGCCCACCTACATATCCTTAAAACATAGCAATCAGGGTGTTTGTAATTCGACTCAATCCTGTTGAAAAGGAAATCTGTTATGCTAGATAACCTTTGGCTTTGTACGAGTGACAAATTAAGTCGAGTATGAAAAAGAAGTGTGTAATCTCTTAGTCATGAATGTGGTGTGCTTTACTCCCATAATTAAGAACTTACACGGACATAATTTTAAAAAATCTTGGTGCACTGTCACCCAGATTGAAAATTTTCTTCCAGTAGATCGAAATTTTTGGGTATGGAATTGAAACTAACAAAAGTTGAAGAAAAACTCGCATGCCTTCTAATAGGGGTGTGGTTTGATTGTGGTGGAAGTCGCTCCTCTGTTCGCTTCTTGAGAGTTTGACATTCCTCTTTGGACTGGGTCCCAGTTTGCTCTTATGAAAAAGTTCCACATTGTGCTACATCCTTTTTGATGTTGTCCGCACCTGTGGTTGTTTTGGAGAACTCATCCTTTCGGATGCTCTCGACACAGACTGAGATAAAAACTCGTTAGCTTAAAAATGCTATTCAAATGGGAGTTAGCGTCTTTTACTGTGTTGACACTTAATTGTTCTCTTCGATATTTGACGTCAACTCAATCGGTTTGACATAAAGAAAATGAAGCTTATTTCTTATGCTTGCAATATAATCTTCAATATACTCTTGATTTAATGTCAAAATAAGTAAATATTGATGCAGTGTGGTAGTATTTCTCTTGATGTCTTCTTTGATGCTCTTCTTGATGTTTACTTTTATCAAAATAAAAGAAATACATTTGATGTCGATGGATAAATAATTCTCTTGGCATGCACTATTTCCTTTTCTGGCAGTGCATGCCTTCTTGCGGGACATGAATATCTTTACACGATACGTAAATTTCTGCGAGGTATGAAATCTTCCCATGATGCATAACTTTCCGTGAGGCATGAAATCCTCTTGTGATGCATAAATTTTAACGAGGCATAGAATCTTCTCGTGATACATAAATTTCTGCAAGGTATGAGATCTTCTCACTATGCATAAATTTTGACAAGGCATGGAATCTTCTCATTTCATAAATTTCTGCGAGGTATGAAATCTTCTCGCGATGCATAAATTTCAGCGAGGCATAAAATCTTTTAATGATGCATAAATTTTGACGAGAAATGGAATTTTCTCGTGATGCATAAATTTCTACGAGGCATGGAATCTTCTCGTGATGCATAAATTTCTGCGAGGTATGAAATCTTCTCGCAATGCTTGGATATTAACTCGCAATGCATGATCTTACGTGATGCATGAGTATTGACTCACGGTGCATGATTTTCTGTGATGCATAGATATTGACTCGCGATGCATGATCTTCTGCGATGCATGAATATTGACTCGCGTTGCATGGTTTTCTGTGATGCATGAATATTGACTGGCGATGCATAGTCTTCCACGATGCATGAATAATCATATCGTCTCCAACGATGATAACAGTAAGACGACTTCCATATAGTGTATCATCTTAGTCGATAACAATATAACTGACCCCTCCTGGTAATACATAGATATTTGACATTATGATGCAAATGACGTCCTTTACGGAAACCATAAACTCTTCCAGGTGATTTTCACTTGATTTACCTTCGACTAGCTGGACGTTCATTATAAATTTTATGTTGTTGGAAATTTATTGAAATAAACAATTCATATTCCCAAATCTCCGACATAAACGATATAAAATGCTTCATGCTTCTAGGAAAACTATTGATTTTGGGGTAGTTTTCTCCTCCTTAGACTTCTCCATATTAATCCATCGGAAGAATTTGTTGATTTCAGAGCAAAGCTATAAACCTGCGTCCACAAAAAAATTGTCAGTTTTAAAAACAAACTGATTTGTATCAATTTCTTCAGTTGTCTGCTTCTTGTCCTGCTATCTTCGGTTGATTTCCCGATCTCCCAACTCTTGATAAATGAGACAAATTTATGGCAAAACAAATGAAACATAAAAGGGAAAATTTAAGAATATTAAATTTTTGAGAAATAGTATCTGAAAAAGGTCACTACCATGTCATGTCCTATTGGTCTTAACAAATATTTTTATGAGTCTTATGCATGGAGGTTTATCTGATTATTCACCGGGGAGTTTCCATAGTTACTCCTGACTTGTAGATGAATCCATGCTAAAATTTTGAGGCCATCCTTAAAATTTCTGTCCCAGTTATCTGTCTTGCTTATCTTTCCATTGTAACTGAGTAGATTGTGGAATTTTTACGATCTTCTAAAATATTTTTTCCCAGTTTAAAATCTCAAAATATCTTCATCCTTGACTTGCTGAGGAAGCATCTTCTTCTCCAGAATTTTTAAGACCCTCTCAAAAATTCTGTCCCAGTTTCTATTGTAAGGTGGAATAGAATTATTATGGGAGATATGACCGAACCCTTCTGGCGCCTATGTATCTCGTTAAGGCAGGAATCAGGTCAAACATAGTTCCCCTTCAAAGGGTAAAAATAATAAAAATTACAAAGAAATCGACCGAGGCTGACAGAGGCCGCCCACGTATCTCATTCTTGAGAATTCAGTTCGAACGTAGTTCAACAAAAGAGGGACAAACATTTTAGCAAATCAAATACAAGCAAACAACATGATTACAAGTAGATAACATAAATGCAAACCGAAGCTTCACACATAGTATCTACTGGCGGCATCTGATTTGATAGGTTTAGGCCACACGGTGCCATCCATCTCTGACGAGACCAAAGCACATCTAGATAATACTTTGCGAACCATATAAGGACCTTGACAATTTAGCGTAAATTTTCTTTTGTATTCTTCTTGATGAGGAAAAATGCTCTTAAGGACCAACTCACCAACTTCGAAATTTTTGGTTTTTACTCTCTTGTGAAAATCACGAATCATTCTCTGTGATACAATTGACCATGACAAGCAGCGACCATTCTCTTCTCGTTAATCAAAGTTAACTGATCTATTGTCTTTCTAACCCATTTGGCGTCCTCCACAGCTCCGTTCATTTGAGGGCGATAAGTAGTTGAGTTTCGGTGAGTAATCTTTAATTGCTCATATATATATATCTCATCAAGTGACAGTTCTGATTTGCACCATTATCAGTAATGATGGATTCTTGTACTCCAAACCTGCATATCAGATTGTTGCGAACAAAATCAGCCACAACTTTCTTGGTTGCCGACTTGTAAGAAGCTGCTTCTACCCACTTGGTGAAATAATCAATAGCAACCAAAGTGAATCTTTGTCCATTTGAAGTGGATGGCTCTATCGGGCCGATGACATCCATACCCCAAGCTACAAATGGCAAAGGTGAACTCATAGCATTAAGTTCGTGAGGTGGCACTTGGATCAAATTGCCATGCACTTGACATTTATGAAATTTTTGCACAAACATGCAACAATCATTCTTCATAGTCATCCAAAAATACCCGGCTCGAAGAATATTTCTTGACAAAGTGAACTCATTCATATGCATGCCACAAACTCCAGCATGTATCTGTTCAACAAGTTTCGCAGCATCGACATATCTGAGAAGACCCAAATCTGGAGTCCTCCTATAAAGGATTTCCCCACTAAGAAATAAATTGATAGTCATACGGCATATCGACTTCTTCTCGTTTGATGTAGCATCTTCAGGATAAGTTCCAGACTCCAAATACTTCTTTATATTAAAATACCAATGCAAATCATCTGGTTCTGCTTCAACATGGGAACAATGGACTAGATGTTCTTTCAACTCTATATCAAGAGGATCAATATAATCTGTATCCGGATGTTTAATCATTGAAGCGATGGTGGCAAGAGCATCGGCAAATTCATTCTGTATTCTGGGAGTATGTCTGAACTCAATCTTACGAAATCTTTTGCACAACTTCTGCACATACTGTATGTAAGGTATAATCTTTAGGTTCTTCATAGCCCATTCTCCTTAAATTTAATTAATCAAAATATCTAAATCTATAATAACCAACAACTCGTAGACATTATGTCAATGACCATTTTCAAACCAAGAATACAAGCTTCGTATTCGTCCATGTTGTTCGTGCAAATAAATTAGGGCTTATCCGCCATAGGATAGTGCTAACAAGATTCTGACACTAAGACTACTCCAATACCTTTACCTTGATGATTTTCCACTCCATCAAAGAATAATCTCCAACCTGGATATGCTTCAGAAATATCCTTACCCACAAATGACACTTCTTCATCGTTAAAATAAGTCTTAAGTGGTTCATACTCTTCATCAACGGGATTTTCTGCAGGATGATCAGCCAAATCCTGTGCCTTTATCTTTTTTTGAGTCACATACACAATGTCAAATTCATTCAAAAACATTTTACACTTAGCTAACTTTCTGATCAGCATTTCCTTCTAGAAGATATACTTCAGTGGATCCATTCTGTAAATGAGGTATGTAGTATAAGAAGACAAATAATGTCTCAGCTTCTGGGCAATAAAAGTCAAAGTACAACACGTTCTCTCCAACAAAGTGTAACGGGACTCGTATGGAGTAAACTTCTTACTTATATAATATATAGCCCTTTCCTTATTTCCTGTCTCGTCGTGTTGACCAAGTATGCATTCGAATGCACTATCTGATATAGACAAGTACAGAAACAAAGGACTTCCCTCTCACAGAGGAACCAATACCGGTGGATTGGACAAACAGTTCTTGATAGCATCAAAATCAGAGTGACACTCTTCAGTCCACTTTGTCGGGGCGTTTTTCTTCAACATCTTGAAAATAGGGTCACACACCAGGTTAATTGAGTTATGAATCGACTGATGTAGTTTAAACTTCACTAAGAGAATCATCAGCTCTTTTGTCATCTTCGGCGGAGGTAACTCTTGAATTACTTTTATATTAGAATAGTCGAGCTCAATACGCCTTTTGCTGACTATAAATCCCAACAACTTTCCGGCTGAAACTCCAAAAGCACATTTGGCGGGATTTAACTTCAAGTTGTACCGACGCAGATGATCAAAGAGCTTCTTTAAATGAGCCAAATGGTCCAAACTCTCATGGGACTTTATTATGACATCTTCCACATACACCTCAATCTCCTTATGAATCATGTCATGAAATATGGTCGTCATAGCCCTCAAATAGGTAGCACCAACATTGTTGAGGCCAAACGGCATCACCGTGTAGTGATATACACTCTAAGGTGTAATGAAAGTTGTTTTTTTGCATCATCCTCGTCCATCAAAATCTGATTATAACCTACGTAACAGTCCATAAATAATTGCATTTCATGCGTAGCATAGTTATCAATCAACATATGAATATTTTGCCAAGGAAAATTATCATTCGGGCTAGGTTTTTTGAGATCTCTGTAGTAGAACCAAATTCTGATTTTCCTATCTTTTTTGGCGACCGGAATAACATTAGCCAACTAAGTCGGGTATGTGTTACTTCCACCAATCGAGAATCTATATGCTTGGTGATCTCTTATTTAATATTTAAACTCAATTCAAGGTTGAACTTTTGAGCCTTTTGCTTCATCGGATTGAACCCCAGATTAATCGGTAGTTTACGAGATACAACATCAGTACTAAGCTCTTGCATGTCACCGACTTCCCAAACTAACACATCAATATACTTAGAAAGAAAAAGAATTATGCCCTTTCTTTGAGTTTCATTGAAATGGATGTTGATCTTAACCTCTTTAACCCACTCTGGGTCTTCTAGATTTACCTTTTTCATTTCCTCTAAATTCAGCTTCAGATGTTTTTCAAACTGCCGACATTCCTTGGAGACATACTCCGGTTCTTCACTCTCCTCTTTGTAATCATCAACCTCATAATCACCTGCCTCATTTTGTTCATTCAGATCATGACATGACATGACATTGGAAGGTTTAAAACATACATTACTGAATCCATAAACAAACAAAGTTAGACAATCAACAAATGAGTAAATAAATAAATTTTATAAACAAAAGAGGCTTATTCAAATTGTCCGTGGCATAGGGCCATGTTGCCTTCTTTGAACATCACGATGGAAATTGGATAATTCAAATAGTTAAGAAAAATGCAAAATGATAGGTCTCGGGCCTCTTCTGTACTGCCACCGATTTAAATATGCATAAAACGATGCCCTTATACAAAGGCGTTTGGGGGATCAGGATGGGCGTGGAGGTCCAGTTCTGCAGCATCTCTCCTGGCTCAGCATCGTAGAATCTAGTCAGCTCGACCTCTTCTTCAATGATAGCATCAATTTCTTCAAAAAGTCCACAGATTCTTTCCCCAAAGTCTTCATGCTCGGCATACTCACGTACATGAAATGATTGATGCAGATGTGGGTTCGTCTTAGCCAATGCTTGATGATTCTTCTTCTTCGTCTTCATATCATCATCTTTGGGGATGTACCCCAAACCATATCTGGATCCTTTGACAAGGACCGGAAAAGGCTCGATAATTCAATGGGAATTTCTTCCCAGTCCAAAACCCGATTCAAAACCATTCTGCAGCATCACAGTGGCTATCTTCTTATACACGACAGGCGTGGGAGTCTGTGGGGCCGAGTCTTCATCGGTGGTATTTACCAGCTCCACCATGTAAAAATTTGTACCTCACGATACTTTTTAAATAATTTGCTCTTGTCTGCCAGAGTGACTCCTTTCGCCATGAATAATCAACTCTTTGTTCTTCTAAACTAGCTTCATCTTCTAATGCATAGTAGAAGGTACAACTCTATCCATATGGATGAAAGGCCTTACAAGAAGAAGGTTATAGCTGGTATCAATATCCAATACTTGAAACTGTGCACTGAATTCTGCTCGACCCATTTGAATAATCAGATTCACCGCTCCCAACGTATCTCTTTGAACCCCATCAAAGGCCCTTACGTTGACTTGGTTTTGTTCCTGTTTCCCAAGGTCAAACCTTAACTACCTTAGTGTCGACAACGGATAAATATTTCGATTAGATCCGTCATTCACCAAAACAAAATTTATGACTTTTTCGCGGCATACGACAGTAATGTGCCACACATTGTTGTGTGACCTCCCTTAAAAAGGCAACTCATAATTACAAAAGCTAATTCGATGCCCCCGAATAAACTGGTGGATCATATTGTCCACCTTATCACTGCTTGTGCCTGTGGGTACATATGAACCATCAAGATCCTTCATCAAAGACTCCATGTGCGATAAAAAACTCATCAGTATGGACCATACGGATATTTGGGCTGGAGTCTTTTCCAAATGCTTGACAATAGTATAATTTTTCTACTGCATTCTTCTCCAGAAATCCTCTGCCTCACCCTCGCTTATTGTAATTTTAGCTTGATCCTTCTTTGACCTCCGAGAGAAAGCTCCCCAGGAGTATAAAATCTTCCGAATCGGATTATACCTTGTGTAGCAGTAGTTTCTATCACAAATTTTGGCTTAGTAAGAGTTTTTTAGGCACCAAATAAATAACCTTTGCGGGTGTCAAGATAACGAACTCTTTCTTCTCTTTGATGCTCAAGGAAAATACAACCTTTTTCAACTCATCACAAACAATTGGAGTTATCACTTTCGTCCCACACCAATAATCGTCTGTTTTTATCTTGTTGAGGTTGTCGCTTCTATCATTCAGCAACGAATTGGTATTCACACTAGGTGTAGCTGGTTGGAAAGAAACCACCTCTTGGTAGATTAAACCTTAATATTGTGCTTGAGGTTGATGTAGTCCTCAGTATCATGCCCAACACTGGTCGTATGATAAGCATATCTCTGATCTTGCCTATTGAATTTTTAATTGATATCCACGGGTTAGGGCCCCACTGGGTGGATATATCCAGCCGCAGCCAGTTGTTCGTACAACATTGTTTGTCTTTCTGCGAGCGTGGTAAAATTTCTTGAATGTTTCTTCTCGAATTTGGGTCGGAGAGGTTCATAAATGCCTTGTTGGGATGAACAAACATGTTGATAACTTCTGGTATTTGGACGGGGATCTTGGCTTCTAGGATATGGATTTGTTTGGTAGTTTGGCGATGGATCTTGGTAATTACGAGGGGAATTTTTGTATAGTGGACCTTGGACTTGATAAAAAAGAGGGGTCCTTTATAGCTCGACTGCACGTTATCACAGTTGGGAGTAACACCTTGATAATAAGGAGAAGGAATTTTGTAGGGTGGAGGATGATTTGGGTAAATTGGAGATGGACTTTGGTAATTGAGGGGTGGACTTTGGTATAGTGGAGTTTGTACGTTTGGATGAGTGGCAGTAGCATTCTGGTAAATTGGAGGATTATTAGGATAACTAGCTTGCGTGTAGCAAGCTTGGTAGGAATTTTGGGAAGGCCGAGAATGACCTTGGGAATATGACAAGCTTCTAGGAGTTTTCCTCCCCCCATATGAAACAACAACTATTTCTTCTGTTTTCTTCTTCAACGTTCCTGATGATCCGGGTGATGCAACAACACGGGCTATCTTCTCCGTTTTCAACCCGTCTTCGATAGTCTCGCTAACTTTAACTATCTTGGTAAATTTTTCTCCTATAAGCAACAAGATTCAATCATAATACTTGGGATCTTTCACCCGTACGAATACTTCTACGATTTCCTTATCAAATATGGGCGGTCTCACCCTTGCCGCTTCTTTTGTCCACCTATAGGCAAACTCTTTATAGATCTCAGTTCTTTTTTTCTTTGTCTTTTGGAAAGAGTATCGATCTGGAATAATTTTTACATTGTAAGAGAATAGATCGATAAAATCTTTGGCCGATGCATTCCACCTGGGCCATTGCTTGGTTTCATGCGAGATGAACCATTCAAGAGCTTCTCCACATAGGCATCGGCTGAAGAGCCACATCAATAGAGCTTCATCCCTTCCAACTCCCACGATCCTGTCATAGTAGGCTCTTAAATGAGGCATAGGGTTGCATACTCCTCCGAAGGTGTCAAACTTCGAGATCTTAAGCCCTTCTTGAAGGTCCAAATTTGGATGAATACGTAAGTCTTCATAACTAAGATCGGCGGCATCAGGGAAGCATTGAGGCTCTTTCATGGATTTTTTAATCTTTTCTTTTATGTCGACCCTTACCTCTTCCTTTGACCTCCTCTCCTTTTCCTGTTCCTCATAATGGTCAAGCTCAGAACCATGCACATCATGCGCGGTAGGGACGAGAATTTGGAAAGTTGCTCTTTTTGGTAAGGGTGGGGCTACAGAGGGACTCTGAGCATTTTGAATGGTTTGATAATTCTGTGGGTACGTCAGAGGATTTGTATTCTGATTTAAGTGGTGGTGGGGTGATTGGGTATTGAAAGTATTTTAGTTTTGATTTTGCGGTGGTGGAGTTATTTGATGGTGGGTATTTTGAGGATAGGGTGGCATTTGGGGGTGGTTGTTTTGAGGAGGAGGTGCAGTTTGGTAGGATGCAGAAGCATATTGGGGATTTTGTGTAGTCAGATCAATAACTGATGGATTCTGAGCAGGTGTATATGGTTGGTTCTTGGCTGAATCCATATTTGAGGAAGGTAATTAGATTGGAGTTCTCCCATCAACAGCGTTAGTGGCAAAACCCGATGGAGGTTGATCCTGTCTCCTTTGCATTTCCACCCTCATCTTTGCAATCTGCTACATCAGCTGCAGAATAAACTCATTCTGGTCTGCTACAGTTGGTTGAGCCACCACAGCATCAGTAAGGCTTACGTCATCATTAGTATCCCCCGTAACAATCTTTTCTTTGTCCGAGCATTGTCTAGGGAATGAATGTGCAGGACCTTTTGGTCTGGTGAAATAGGGATCATCTGCCAGCTTTTGATCGACACTAATTAGTTTCAAAGTACCTGAGAAGTAAAACAACTCAAAGGAAGACTTGTCAGTGAAAATTCAGGATACAAAATGCATAATATCACACAGAGAGCGGATAAACAGACAAATTGCTTGTTTGAGGATATCTTTAACTCATGAGTAAGGACGGAAACACATTTTGTTAACAAGCAGGAGATTGCTTGTTTAAGTTTTGACACTATCTTAGAAAGGATAAATCACGTTGAGCTAAGGTCTTCTTGCAGCCACTCTTTGATGTCCGTTGATCTAACTTTTGTATCTTCTCGTTAGATGTAGGGGAGAATGGAAATTTTTAAAGATAGGGGCCGGGCTTGGAGAGGCTGCCTACGTATCTTGCTAGGAGAATTAAGGACCAAGGTAGTTCAAGTACAGGATAAAATATTTTTATTCATTCGTTAATTACGATTACAAGGAAATTAAAGGGCAACAATAGAGCTTTTAAAAGATAAAACGATGACGACACGTTAGTCATTTCTCTTCTTGGTGCAACATTAGTCTCCTCCTTTCAGATGTCATGAGAATGGATGTTTGTAGACGATTTCCTTGTCGGCGTCTTCTCAGTCGGTTCAGGGTGAGCATTATCGGGACCAGTATTAGCTCCTTGCTCATAGACGGGGTATTCTCGCACATTTTCTGAAGCTTATCAATCATGTTGCTATGGAAGGATTTGTTCTTCTTTCTTAGTGCGGCCATCCTTTCTCTCATGGAGGTGAATTCTTCAATTTCCATTGTCAGCTCTTCATCAAGTGACATGTTTTTATCTAACAGTGTGGCGGTCTCCGATTCTCGCTTCTCTTTCTTGCACTTTCAACCGAAGCATGTCTAACTTCTCTCGCAATTCCGCTGTCTCCCTCTCAACAACTTTATTTCTCTTCATCTGTGATGCCAGATCCTCATCCAGCGTCATTGTGCAACTTTGTAGATGGCGGTGGCCATGTAGACTCTGAGCCCTCCCTCCTTGGCTTCTTGAATTTCGCGAGTGATCTTTTCAATCTTTCTTTGTAGTTCTTCTCCAGCGATTTCCATCTGAATGTTCTTACCCTTGCCCATAGCAGCGATATTATCCTTTCCTGAGACGGTAGAATAGTGTTTTAGGATTTGTGGTACAAAAGGTCTCTTTTGAGTGAGAAACTTAAGACTTCGAAATTTTGATCGGACATTTTGTAATAGTTACTTTTGTATATTTTGTAGAAAATTTCTTGATAGGAGTGGATTTACAATATCCTTATTCATAGAAACATAACACATAAGCAGTTAACCACTTATATATCGTGTCCTAACACATATAGAGAGACCCTTTTGTGCAAAGGGTAGGCCTAGCGCATTTGAATGATGTACGTGTGAATTTGAACAAAATAAATGATTTCCCCCAAAATAAATTTCACTAGTGAATAATAATGCTCACAAAGGGGAAAATAAAGGATAAAATAGTAAACACAAGCCAAAACAGGGGCCATTTGAAACTGCAAAAAATACTAGCCCACACAGTGGCTAAAAATAACATTACATATAAAAACCTATGCAGGGGCAAAGTCCACTATGTTGTGCCTGATGGTCATGCTCCATCTCCGTGCCCTTGAGTCTTGTATTGTAGAAATATATACCTTAGCATAAGCAAGAATCCTTCCCTAGACATCTTTTGTCTTTCAAGCTTTTGTATCACATCCTTTCGATTTTCTCTTTGACCCAGGTATCGAAATCATTATAACCACACTTCAGTGTTTCCACTTCTCGAGTCACCCTCTTAAGAGTATATTGGTTCTCGACAAGCTTAGCGTTCACCTCTTGGACTCTTTCTTTACCTCTTGTAGATCGACCACTACTTTGTCTTCTCTGTCCGTTACACTGCGAAAGCTAAGCGGGGTTTGGGAGGAGACGTCTTGTATGCCCTTCTTCGTTGATTATTTGTAACCCTTGTCATATAGAGCATTGAATCGGTTAGGGGCGATGGTGTATTTATCCATAGACTTGAAACTTTTCCATTCTCTGAACGTTTCAGTTGTGTCGTGCACTCTTTCATCTCCTATATCGTATACATAAGCACCATAGTACGCTTCTTAAGATAGAACTTGTGTCCTCCAGAACTGTCGCAAAACTCAAAAGGGTGCATAAGGGCGAATTCCCTAAATACTTGGGAGAGAAAGCACAATCTAACTGCGGCTCTCCACAATGACTTCTTTGGAGATGAAATGGTCAAGCATCCATTGGAGATCTTCTTCTATCGATTTAGAAAAAATTTGAGCCCATCTCCTTCTTGTTCTCCGATTGTCCATATTCGACAAGTACAACATGTTATTCAAATCTTTAAGGGTGTTTTTGTTGTCAAGAGTATGCAGCTCCCGAGTCCCATCACCATTCGCTAAATAGCTAAGGATCCACCACTGAAGGAGTAAGTTGCATCCTTGGAAGTTTCGATGTTCCTATTTACACTTTGCCAAGGATCGATACATGTCAGACAGGATGACCAGAGCTATAGGGTAGTATTTTGTTATTCCTTGGTTCTCGTACCCTTTGAACAAAAGGTGCTCGAGTGCTACAATTGGGGTATTTATGCTTAGACTTGGTCCATGTGGGAAGACCATCGTTCCCAACAATATTATAGCGAATGCCAGCGGACGGATTTCATTCCATTCTCTGTAAGAGACCTTGAACTCTCGGTTGTAAGTGGAGTAGAAACTCGCATGTATAAATCTTATATTAAGATCTCTGAATTCTATAAGTGATTCTATGCACCAGTAGGCAAAGTCTTTCCCCAACCCGAGCTAGTCCGCAATATCTCTATAGAAGGCTTATTAGAGATAAAAATGTCTTCTTGTTTTCTTGCCTTTCTTTCTATCTCAGTTTCTACCATATCTATGCAGTCTCTGATCTCCTCCAAAGTCGGGGTAATTTTGGCGGTTCCAAATCGGAACACCATTCGTTAGCTATCCAAATATCCCGTGAAGACTTCAACTAGTTCTTTCCATCCGTACATGTTGATCAATTATGTCGGAGCACCAGATACTTATTGAGGGTCTTTCTATGATCTCCGTCGATATTGTCATACCACATTGTGAATTGAGGTGGCGCTGCTATGACCATATCAAACTTTGGGAAATTATCCATATCTACAAAAAAATTTAGTTAGGTTTTACCCAACCCAAATTGATTTTCACACGTACATCATTCAAATGTAAAATAATATGATGTGTCATGAGGTCGGAGACCTTAGAAACGATTTTGGCGGTTTTATACTAAATAGACTTAATACATCTTGGCTATTAAGCCAACTTATCCTAATGCTTAATTCTTGGTTTTAGTTTCACTCTAACCTAGGCTTACTAGAATAAGTTTCATGTTGACAGTTACCCGAGTCAGACAAACATCGGGGTGAAGCTACCAAATAATGTCGGATGACCGCATTCCAACTATTTGTTTCATACTTCCAAATAATTTTTTTTGTGTATTTCTGAAAGAAGCCATCGAAAGCCATGTAACTTCCATTTTCTTAATGCATACTACTTGCTGATTGGAGGAAATATGCCATGAAAAATGCAACAATTTATAATAATAAAGTAAACAATTAAGCAGTTACAGCCAAATAGTGTTAGCTTTAACATTAGAAACCTCCAAATTCTCCTGCAGAGTCACTATTTCTGTTTTACATGTTTTTGGAAAATAATATTTTTTGTAAAAGTTTCGACTTTTTAAAGAGTCGCCACTTAATTGTGAGAAAATTATGAAAAATTGTTTTCAAAGACTTAAACTGGAAAAATCATTTGAAAACTTTAAAAAGGGTGCGGCGATTCCTATTTATATTTTAGGAAGGTTTTAAGCATCTAAAATATCCGCTTAATACGGTAATCCGACAACTAACTTTGATTGTCTAAAAAGAAATTTAACTTAATTTTGATTTGAAAATTTGTTTACGAATATAATACTAACCTATTATCTAAGTGAATTAATAAGGCTCACAAAACTATTTAAGTTATTTTTTTAAGTCTCTATTTAGTTTAAATTGTAAAAATATAGCGGTGTCTTGCGGGGCTTTGGAGTTTCTAACTTTAAAACTACCGACAAATAAAGCAAAATAAAAAGAAAATAAGAGAGAGAGAGAGAGAGAAAGAGTTGGGTCCAAATCTGGATTATCAGTCAACCTGGACCGGTATTTGGACCCTTTGTTTAATTCGGACCGGTATTCGGAGCTTAATCAATAATAAAATTAACTAGGGCTTAAGCGTTCCCCACAGGTTCCTAACTTGATAATTCTAACTATAACAATTCTTTCCTAGTATCTTGCATGTAAAGTGATAAGTTATGTATCTCTAAATCCTTGGTCCGGTATCTAGAAAATTTCACTCCGCACCTTGGTCCGGCTACGTGTGTTGCTATACTAACTCTTACCTTTACCTCATATTAAGCATTGTATTCGAAATTTAACGAAGTTATTACGTCATTCCAACTGACACTAGCCTATTAGTTAGTGTACACTAAATCTATGTTGATAATTCTTTTCTTATTATCTACCTTCTTGGACCGGCAAGTAGCATTAAGGCAATTTCTAACGTTGGCCATCCGTTTAAAAGACTTCTAAACAACAGAATTATCAACACATGTAAGACACTATTTTAGAATTGCTATTTTAGTAGATTTTACCTCATTATTAACCCATGGTTCCCACAACCCAAGTTATGGAGTTTAGTTACCTATAGTCATAATCACACTATGCATATATTTAATATAAGAATTCATGCACTTACATTAGGAGAAAGAATAAAATTCAGAAATTCACTTGATTAATTAACAAGAGCACCGACAATCAATTCAAGAAAAAGTGTATCAATTACTGAAATTAATCCTTCAATACTTAAACAAGAGAACTAAAGATTATCAGAAAGTCTAATCGTCTAACCCCCAAAACGAGGTTTTTTGAACTCTTTATAATTAAAACAAAAACCTAATAAAAGAGGGATTCTAATAATTGAAAATCTGTCAGAACGCATCTGAGTTGACGGTCTGCATGACGGACCGTCGTGGTCATGACGGGCTGTCCTAGGATCCATCGTCCCATACTTCACAAATTCTTTAGCTGCTTTCTTCATTACACTCAACGATGAGGTATGATGGACCGTTCCAAGAAGGACGGTCCGTCAAGGGTCTCCGTTCCATAATACTTTAACTTCTTGGAATTTGAGTATTGGGACTACTCTCTGATCATTACGATGAACCAGTAGGACGGACCGACGTGGCTATGATGGTCCATCATGGATTTCTGTAATCCCACACTAGATCAGACTTTCCCATCTTCCTTCAACAGCTTCTCTCCTCACTACGATGCCACCTATGGACCTTTACAGACTCGACGTACTATCACAGACTCGAAGGACCATCATAAGCTCCGTAGGTGGTCTCTTCAGCATTTCTTGCTCAAAAACTTCCGCGTTCATCTTTGGATAGATTTCCTACAAATAAGGAGAAACTTTCATAAAAAACAATACAAAAAGGCTTTTGGAAACACACTAAACTTAAGGAAAAAGAATTAAATGTACCTTCAAACAAAGGTACATCATTACCCTCAACTTAAATTCATTATTTTCCTCTAGCGACACACTATTACTCAGTACAAAATCTTTGTACAAGAGTATCAATATTTTAACTTTCGAAATCATTTGGCTATCCATCCCGATCACTCTCATCATGTTTATGCATGTTATCACTATTAGGCTTGAATTATGTAGAGCCAGACCATGAAACAGACTCACCATGCATTGACACCTATCCTCTTCAATTCCTCACCGAGGTGGTAATATTTCCGGTATTGCAACTAGTGTCCTCACTTCAAAAAAACATCCTCATTTTTCACTCAATGATTTTAGTTTGAGTATAAGGATTAATTTTCAACACTCACTCTCAAAACAAATTCACAACTCATTTATACATATTGCAATAAGCTTGCCCTAATTTTTATTGTTTTATGTTCTCCATACATTTCTGAGGATCACGATAGGACATTATTAGCTTGTAACACAGGCTCAGGGTCAGATAGGGTATATATAGGTATACTTTAGTGACTTGTTGCCCTCCTTGACATATCGGCTAAACGTACCACCTTTTTATCATTTTATTTTGCCAATTTCTCATTTTTTTTATTTTGTTGTTTTCCCATTCTTATCCTTATATGTAAGTGACTTTTCTTTTTTTCTTTTTTTAGTCACTTATGTTTTGTTCTTTTTTTCTCTTCATTCTTTCAACCCCACTCTCAGGAGTGTTCCTAATAACAGCCACCCTCAACTCATGACTTTGCCATAAGTCAAGGTTCACAATACCCATAGTTGCGTCAAGGCCACGACAAGGTTGTTTTATGCATTATCCACCCTCAACTTATGCTTTTGGCATAAACTGAGGTGCACATGTCCAATGAGGGACTAGGACCAACACATTGTTCCTAGAGAAGATCAGTTGGGGTGAAAAAGAAAGATTTGTATTTCTCAAATCCGTTGGATCAATACAGGATTAACTTTTTTTTTTTGTAATTTGGGCTCAAGATTGACTGTTTTGAATAAAGGTCTATGATCCTTTCCTAATTTTCATTTTGGCTTACTTTTAGCAAGACTAACTAGGCAAGTTCCAGCTTAGTCTCAATGGTGGATCCTTTGAATTTTCCTCAACTCACTTGACATTCATTACATTCCAGATTATTAGACACCTAGTTCGAGTCTTAGATTAAAGGTCATGCAGTAGTGTATCTCTATGTCATGTATAGAGCCACACAATTATCAATTACTATGCTTAGTCATACATCATTTTCATATCGGATATCATATTTGTTTTATCCATCATGCTACAGAGTTCTACTATGTACACAAGATATAACATGCCAGTTCAACAATAAAAGTAATCAGTCATTTGGGGGAAAAAACACATGAAAGAAAACCCCAAAAGAGGATCGTGAATTGGGCTACTGAGAATTCACCCTATCACTCACTTTCCATATACCCCACCACCAACAAAAAGATATGCAATTGTCCCCAATGCATAAAAAAATTGGAACACGGAGTGGTAGGTGAAGCAAACCTGAGGCGCAAAGCACCGGCGATCAGCAAGCAGGTGGGTCCGGTTCCCCGAAACCCACTACCTCTGTAGTCTAGACACCCTCAGTAGTGTCTTCATAAACAACAGTACTATCAGTCGTACCTCCCACTATCTCCACATCTCTGGAGCTAGATGCCCCGGCAGCTAACTCTACAACCCTAATCTTACGTGCCTCCTCATCAGCAATCGAGTCTCTCCTTGCAGACTCCATTTCACAGTGCTCCTTCTTTCTTGCGCTAGCCTCATCCTCCTCTCTACCCCTGTGTCTCTTGGCATGCGCTTGAGGTGAAGGTGGTAGAATCTCAGAGTGGCGAATAAAGCACCCAACATTATGTCCTCAGCCGGCTCTACAGAAGGTGCCTCAGACTGAGGCACCCTAGCCTCTAGGATCATATCAAGATTTGATCGCAAACTCTCAACCGCAGCCTGAAGGGTCGACACGTCCACCAGAGGGGCTGGTGGGTTAGCACTCGCAACTCAAAAGTGTCTAAGCGCTGATGAACCTCCACAATCTTGCTCTATGTGTTTTGTGCCATCATACGCTCCAAGCGCTCCTCCACCTCAGGAATAGACCTCTGCATCCAAGGATGGATATGATGCAGAAGTGTGGCCATCTGAGCCTCTAGTTTCTAGACCTTGGTAAGCACGACCAGAGCGGGGGAAGGGGCTGAGCGAGAGGAGCTTGGGGAAGTGCTACTATCAAGGATAGACTTGACTGGGGTAGTGTTAGTGGGTGCTGAAGTATCATGCGTAGCCGTTCAATCATGTGCTACTGTATCACCCAAATTCTCACTAAGTAAAGGCCACTCTAGACGGGTCCCTCTGTGTCGAACCAGCTCATTAGCCTCATCCTTGACAAGGCCGATATAAACATAGATCTGTGGAGTCTTGAGCTGATCAATGTGCCAGATGGGCACACCTGCGGACCTGCATAATGAAAATATCATGCACGGAAAAGGGTAAGTAGTGGTGACCTTGAAATACCACTCGTGCATGCCCGCCTGAAGAAGCCAAGCGAAGTCAACCTCAAACCCGGCCATCATCACTGCCATTAGTACTGTGCAATCCCATCGAACAATATTATCTACAGCCGTGGGGGAGAGGCTGTGGTGGACAATAAACCATAGAAACTTAGCTTTGAAGGTCAAGTAAGCCTTCCTTATGGCTCCCTTCGCCTCCATTACCCAGTCGGCAACCTCTCCATCAATAGGTAAGTGTTGGGCCATCCATCTTTTGGTGGTCTCTCTCAACAATGGCTCATGCAAGAATTGGCTATCTTTAACAATTTTGCAACCGGTATTCGAACTCGGCGGTGAGAGGGGTCCTGGTGGTATCAACATCCTTATCGTACATGTACCGGCAGATGGCTGGCACAGAGATGTCGACCTATATGCCGTGTACTCTGATGTACTCAAGTGGGTCCTGTTTCGCAGGGGTAGCTCGCCTGTCGATTTATGATCAGAGAGTAGCCATATAAGAATTGTAGAACTCTTGGACTAACTCCTCACTATAGCGTCCCAAAGAACGAGTTTTCCATTCTACTCGGTGTCTACTGAAAAGAGTGTGGATATCTGGCGTCTGAATACACTTGGTAATGCCCGTCTACACACCACCGATTAGGCTAGTCAGTAACAAGGGCAGGAACTTCAGTAGGTGAGCCAGGAGTAGAATCAGGACTGTCAGACGAGGAAGACTGTGCAGCCGTGGCAGGTGCATAGACTTCTGCGGACCTGGAGGCTTCCTTCGACCACGAGACTCTTAAGGAACCTGACGCTCCTTCTTCTTGTGTAGCTGACCCAGAAGGTGTGCCGCTCAGTGTGCACTCCTCATCAGATTGCGAGGCAGTGACTACTTTGGAGGCCACCTTTTTAGGCGTAGATCTGGTTGTACGTGCAGCTCGTGCTTGAGTGGCAGTGCCTGGGGGCACGTACTCGAGATCATGCTCATCATCAAAACCTACAACCAATCGGGCAGACGGGGAAAAAAACTTTGAACGCCCACGTCCGTAAACTCGATCTTGTTTCGGTGCCATTAGAGATAGTACTTGTAAAGAATCATTATTAGTACTAGAAGGAGAAAAAAAGAAAATAAAAAATGAAATAACATACACATAAGAGCAAAGATGTAATGACATCTTTGTAGTAGCAGTGAAACACGAAGGACCAGGTGAAAACCTGTCGTGAGTAGGACGGACCGTCATGGGGTCCGTCATTCTTACTTCAACAATGTTTATTTGGAGACTCTTAGAAGGAAAGTCTCTGATAGTCATGACGGATAAGCAGTACGGATTGTCGTGATAATAAAAGTCCATCACCGATGTCCATCGTGGGGCACTTAGAAAAAGTATGGAGACCCTTAGGAGAGGGGTCTCTGACCTTCATGATGGTTGTGTAGGACGGACCGTCAATGGTACGATGATCCGTCTTAGATGTCCGTTAGTGGACACTTAGAAAAAATGGAGACCCTTAGGACAGGGGTCTCTAACATCCATGACGGTTGTGCAGGACAGACCGTCGAGGGTACGATGGTCCGTCATAGATGTCCGTTACTGGATAGTTAGAAAACAAAAGAAGACCCTTATGGCAAGGGTCTCTGACAACTATGACGGGTGTAAAGGCAGACTATCGTGGGAACGACGGTCCGTCGTAGATGTCTGTTAGAGGACGCTTAGAAAAAGTTTGAGATCCTCAAGAATAAGGTCTCAAAAACCATAACGGTTTTGCAGGATGGACCATCGTGGGAATGACGGTCCGTCGCATATGTCTGTTGGTGGACACTTAGAGAAAACGAATAGTGAGGTGTTGGGACAGACCCTATGACAGTCCGTTGTGGGTATAATGGTTCGTCATTGAGGTCTCGTTCTATCATTTAGTGACAGAACTGAGGATTCCACAATCATCCCTTGTGATTCAAACAGAATACTTGATATTAACCTACATGTTTCTAACCCAAAGACCTAGAAAACTAGCAATACTATAACACCAATTTCTAGAATTTTAACAAGGCAATTCAAGGGATTCTCAACCTAGGTTAGAAAAAATTGGATCCAAGAGCAAAGACCCACCAAAAAAAAATAGGCCAATAGTAATTGAAACAAAAAATGTAGTGTAAATGGGTAGAGATCAGAGACAGATACCTCAGAAGAGGAGAAAACAAGCAAGTGAGGCACTCAACTATCAAGAGCAGAAGCACAATAGCAGACTCCGACCAGTAGAAAGTAGATTTAGGGATTTGGGGATTTGGGGAAGTGATGTGGATCAGTTGATAGAGAAGAAGATGAGAAAGGTAGAAAGTTGGATAGGGAGGAAATGGGAGAAAGAGGGAAAGAAGTGGTTTAAATGAAGTGGTTGGGGGTTTAAAAGGTTGAAAACTTTTAAAATTTCCCAGCTGGGTCGGGTCGGATAGCTTGTTAATGATGCAATGAGTCCCCAACTATGGTTCATCGCAGATGTGAGGGTCCGTCATGGGTTCTGTTGTGGGTGCCCTAAATTTGAAAATAAATGAAAAACGTACATGGCATAACGGATTCATATGACATTCCGTCACAAGCGTGGTGATGTGCTACATACAAATTTAAAACCAATTAGTAGAAAATGTTACAATAACTAGAAAGAAAACTATAGTTGTGTAAGAGGATATGTATTGGGCTGCCTCAAAACCAGCGCCTTATTTAACGTCGGGGTACGACTAAAGACACTTGATTAGTCAGACTTCATCAAGATGGTATGCCTCGATCACTTCATTTGCTTATTCAGCATGCCCAAAATAGATTTTTATTCATTGTCCATTAACCTTAAACTACACACCCTCCTTGGTTTCCAATTCAACTGCTCCATGAGGGAATAGTTGGGTAATCAAGTAAGGACCAGTCCATTTGGACTTGAGCTTGCCCGGAAACAAACACAACCTAGAATTGTATAAAAGCACCAAATCCCCAACCATAAACTCTCATTTTTCAATTTTTAGATCATGCTACTTCTTCATCTTTTATTTGTAGGATACAGAAGATACTGATTGGAGCTCACCACTCTTCCTCATTGCTTACAAATATTGAAGGTCCCTTCTTTATTGTTCAACCAAAATTTCATCTACCCCTTTTCCATATCAACTAAGGCTCTAGCCGTAGCAAGGAATGGCCTCCCAAGAATAATATGCACTTGAAAATTGACTTCACAATCAAGAATAACAAAATCTTCCAGAAATATGAATGACTCCACTTTTACTAGCACATCGTGGAGTATCCCTGTAGGCCTTTTTACTATTCGATCAGCCATCAGTGGCCGCGTCATAATGGGCTTTGGATCACCCAAATCCAACTTCTTGTAAATTTAGAGGGGCATGAGATTTATGCTTGCCCCTAGATCACATAATGCTTTCTCATAATGTAATAACCTGATTCTACAAGGAATAGTGAACTCGCCTGGATCTTCTTACTTTTGTACTAGTGATCTTGTAGAAATAGCACTACAATGCTGTATTATATAATCATCCTCAAAAGTGACCGATCTTTTCTTTGTAACCAGATCTTTCATAAAATTGGCATAACCGGGCATTTGTTCTAGAGCTTCTACCAAAGGGACATTGATAGAAAGCTGCTTCAACATTGTTATAAAACGCCAATATTTACCATCCTCGGTATTTTTCAATAATCTTTGAGGAAAGGGGGGTGGTGGTCTAGGCATGGGAGTTACCTTTTTAGGCACTTCAACATCTTTTCCAGTGTTATCTTCTACTTCACCACTAACCTCTACCACTTTATCATTATCTTTTATCATTTTTTCCTCATTAGACGACATAGATGGATCAATGGTTTGCTTACCACCCCAAGTAGTGATTGTTATACAGTGTCCATCATTTTTCATATTTTAGATAGTGTTGCTAGGAAGAGTGCCCAATTGCCATGTGTTCACAGTCACAGATAATTGGGCCATTTGCAACTCAAGCTCCTTAATCAATATTGCGTGTGTATCAACTTTGTTCCCAATATTCGCTAAATCACTCCTTACATTTTTAATGTGCTCATCACTAGAATCGAACCTCCTCATCATTTTGTGCAACATATCCTCAACTCGCGCCATACTACCTCCACCATCCCTAGGAGCAGCTTCACGATTTTGAGGAGGAACATAGGGCCCATTTCTATCATTTCTGGTACCATAGTTACCCATGTTGAAGTTGTTTTTATGGTTGTAATTTCCATCTCAAACAGAATTCCCCTCACGATTATATTTATCATAGTTCCGACCTTGGTTTCCTTGACCTTGGCACCAATTCTCCTGATTTGAGCCTTGGGCATTCCGTCGAACCCCCCCTCCCCCCTCCCCCCCCCCCCGTCTGCTCATTTACCGCATAGGAATCCTCCTCATAATAATATTCATAATTTGGTGGTGGTGGTTTAGATAAGAAGTTAACTGCATTTATATTTTCTGCACCCCTAGTGACATGTTTTAATACAAACCTAAGCTTAGTTCTCATCTGAGCCATCTCTTCATGAATCTAATTTGTGGCTGGGTTTTGTGTGGATTGCACTGTGAAGTTATTTCTTCCAGTATCTGGTTTCCTAGTACTCCAAGCTTTACTATTCCGGGATATTTTCTTTAACTCTTTGGCAATCTCAGCATAAGGACACTCCCCATAAAAACCACCCTCTATAGTATCCAATACCGCTTTATTATTATCGTCTTCTACCGCTAGAAGTATTCCTTCAGTAACTCATCATCTATGCAGTGATTGGGAATATTTCTCAAAAATGAAGTGAATTTATCCTAAGAGCTGGTAACTGACTCTCCAGTAGTTCCACAAAAGTGTTCACTCTGTCTTTTTAATTTAGTTTCTTAGAGACAGGGTAGTAACGTTCTAAGAAAACGTCCCTTAGTTGGTTGCAAGTGAATATTGAGTTATAAGGGAGATCAGTGAACCAAATAGCAGCATCTCCCGTCAGTGAGAGAGGAAATACTCTTAGCCCTATTACATTCAAATTCAAATCAGGCCTCCCTACACAACTATTACACACTGCCCTTACCTTAGCTATATGGGCATGTGGGTTCTCATGAGGTAGCCCTGAAAACAAACCTCTAGTAGTGAGTACATCAAACTACTAGTTACCATAAACGTATGGCCTTATGGTAGAGGGTTCAAGACAAGTGGTCCATCAAAGTCTGCAATATTATCATAACCTCTATAGTATTCTTGAGGACGTGGAGCGTGATTTTGTCCCCTTTTTTGATTTTCACCAGGATCATTGGGTAATAACTGACCATGAGCATCAACTGGAGCTGGGATGTTCTGGTTTGGATCATCATCGTTAATATCCATGTTTCAATTCATATTGGGTAATGTACACTGTTATTTGTGGTCATAGGAAAACAAGGGTTCTCTTCATCTCCGTGTATTTTGCATACAAATAAGTTAGTTCTACAAGAATAAAAAACAATAGAAAAGTAAAATCTAGAAAATATTGACTAAACTTTAATAATAAGTTTAAGTTAATCTAAAATGTACTTACCCCGGCAGCGGCGCCAAAATTTGATACGCTCAAACTTACTTCTCAAATAAGAGGTAAAACGGTCGCTCAAGTAAAGAACCCAATTAATGAGGTTGGGGTCGATCTCACGAGTAAAACAGTTAAGACTTAAATTTATTCTATTATTACTATTATTTAGTCTACTATTTCCTTAGAAAACAAAAGACAGAAAAGGGGAGGTTTTTAACTCGAAATTAATGAAAATAATTAACTATATTAAAGTAACAAAACAATTCTTTCCTAGTATGTTGCATGTAAAGTGATAAGTTGTGTATCTCTAAATCCTTTGTCCGGCATCTAGAAAGTTTCACTCCGCACCTTGGTCCGGCTACGTCTGTTGCTATACTAACCCTTACATTTACCTCATATTAAGCATTGTATTCGATATTTGACTAAATTATTACCTCGTACCAACCAACACTAGCCTATTAGATAGTGTACACTAGATCTATGTTGATAATTTTTTCCTATTATCTATCTCCTTGGTCCGGCAAGTAGCATTAAGACGAGTTCTAACGTTGGTCATCCGTTAAAAAGACTTGTAAACAAAAGAATTATCAATACATGCAACACACTATTCTAAAATTGCTATTTTAGTTAGATTTCACCTCATTATTTACTCATGGTTCCCACAACGCTAGTTATGGAGTTTAGTTGCCCATGATCATAAGCACACTATTCATATAGTTAATATAAGAATTTATGCACTTACTTTAATGAGAAAGAATAAAATCCAGAAATTCACTTGATTAATCAACAAGAGCACCAACAATAAATTCCAGAGAAAGTGTATCAAATACAGAAATTAATCCTTCAATACTTGAACAAGATAACTAAAGATCATCAAAAAGTCTAACCGTATAACCAAAAGTCTAACCAAAAGTCTAACCCCAATAACGAAGTTTTTCAAACTATTTATAATAAAAACAAAAACCTAATAAAAGAAGGATTCTAATTATTGAAAATATGACAAAAAGCGTCTTAGTCGACGGACCGCATGATGGACCACCGTGATCACGACGGGCCGTCATGGCCTCTGTTATACTATACTTCACAAATTCTTCTTCTGCTTTCTTCATTACCCTCAACAAACAAGTATGACCGATCGTTCCAAACACAATGTTCCATCGAGGGTCTCCGTTCCATAATATTTTATCTTCTTAAAATTTGGGTACTGGGACTACTCTCTGATCATTATGACGAACCAGCAGGATGGACAGTCGTGGCTATGACGGTCCGTCATGGACTTTCGTAATCCCACACTGGGTAAGACTTCCCAATCTTCCTTCAGCAGCCTCTCTCCTCACTACGATGCCACCTATGGACCATCACAGACTCGACGGACCGTCATAAATTTCGTAGGTGGTCTCTTCTGCATATCTCGCTGCATAACTTCCGCGTTCCTCTTTAGACAGATTTCCTACAAATAAGGAGAAACATACATAAAAATACAAAAAGTCCTTTGGACACACACTAAACTTATGGAAAAAGCATTAAAAGTACCATGAAACCACGGTACATCATGTACCTATCCTAAAATTCTAACAAAATAATAAGCGATAAAAAAACAAGGTCTTATGCCCAAAACAACAGAATACAAAATTTAAGGAAAAAAAATAAAAAATAAAAATAAACTTGGGCAATCGTGGCCTAATCTCTTCACTTCTTCCACTTTGACTTCATTCAACTACGAATGTATTCGTTTGTTCTTATGTCCAACGGACTCAAGAGGAAGAATTGAGCCTTTACGGCTCTCTTGAAATGCGGAAAAATAATTTCATGATGAACACGGATGGATTTACATGCCACATTAATAGGAAATCATAAGTAACACTTAAAATAATTGACAACAGTAATGCAGTAGTGATACTTGTAAGTTGTGCCAGTAGACAGTAATTCAAAGAAAATAATTTACAAATAGTCAAATTAGACATACAAGACTTCTTTATAGAATAAGATGACAAAATGGGTAGTCACTGATGGCATGCTAGCGAATGATTGTAAAAGAATTCACACTAGATAAATGCTCAGCCGGTAAAATGGAAAGAACCACCTTATCTCCTGATGTTTCTTCTATAAAATCATGCAATATCAATAACAAACTTGAAAAATAATTTTTAAAAAAAATATAAATGAAATAAAAATTAAAAAAATAATAATAACAAGAAAAATAATAATAATACATAAAGCTAACCTATCAGATAGTTAAACAAAGTAAGAAGAACAACCATAACCAAATACACATCTCTTCCTAGAAAGAGCAAAAGGAAGCTAATCGAGAAATGAAGTAATTGTTTATCATGTTAGATACAAAAAGACTCAAAGCATTTTATGAATATTGGCTTATAAATCACGATCCGTACAAATCCGAACAGATAATAGCGAAAACTAGTTAGAACAAGCCTAGATTCAAGACAAATTCACTGGTGAATCAAAACTATAGATAGGTAAAAATCAGATTGACCAACATTTATAAAAAGAAAAAAAAGAAAAAAAAACTAGCAAATCAAGAGGGAATATCGAGCTAAGAACTCATGCTATTTACAATGAAGAACGCAAAATTTGTTCTCATTGTAGGTTTGGAAACCAAATCTTAACTAAGAAGATCGTGATAACTGCTGCAAATTTAAGGTGTGATAACCGCAATAGAAAACTTTGGGTAGCGAAAAAACAAAAAACACTTGCAAGGATAAAAACCAACAGACCCATTTAGCCCTTCAAAAGCTTTATAGATATTCAGAGAGTAATACTACAACTATACTCATATGACAACATACTGAGATGGAAGGGAAATGAGAACATCACATTAAAAATGGAGTAAGATAAGAGCAACATTTTAACTAAGGAAAAAAGAAATATAGAAACAATTTGTCGAGAAAGTCAAGAAGGGAACATAACGGAATAATTCCTAAAGAAACAACAAGGAAACATCGGCAGTGAATAACAAGTATCAAAAGCTTTAAGGTTGTTACAATAGCCTAGCAAAATAAAAAAAACTATGAATAATACTCCGTGACCTCGGTTTGAAACCAACGGCCAACAACAACGAAATAAAAAACTATAGAAATTGGAGTATCAATAGGAGAAGAAATGAAGATAAGTAAAGAAAGGGAAAATACCTTCTTCAGGGAAGCCGAACTGAGACAAGACGAGCTAGAAAGAGCGGTGACATCAACACAAACGGAACAACCGACAATGAACAGAGAACTTGACCAAATCTCAACCCAACTGAACTGGGAGGGAGTACCGACAAGGAAAATCACGAAGGATCTATTAACGTATTTGTAAGTATATTGACTAATATTATTACGGTGTCTTTCTTCCTTCTGTTTCTTACTCAATGCTTTCAAAGAAACTTCCAAACCAAATTTCAACTTCCCCAAAATTTCTCTCTTGGATTCTCCACTAGAAAATTTTTGGAAATATTGAGCCAACAAAAATATATTTCTTTTTTCTTTCTTTTGAGCTTTGCCTATAAAAATCAAAATCAAAAAATCACCTTTCTCGAGAACAGAAAGAAACCTTATATCGGTGGAGAAATTAGGTCAAATTTATGGGGCAAATCCCAATTCAGTTCGGGTTCAAAGCCCATCTAAATAAAATTTGAATTCTTTTGCCTTAACAGAGAAACATCTTTTTCTGAAAATCTTCCCCATTCCGGAAACGGAAAGGGGGGCGGATGGTTGAGATGAAGACAGACATCCTTGGCAGCTCTTTGGCTCGATCTCAGGCCACAAGGACAAAATCGCGTGTTGGTGAGGAATAAATCGCAGGTCTACCATGGCCAAAAGCACTGTACACGCTAGTATGAGTCTGCAGAAAGAGACGTTGGGGGAAGGGGTTTCACCTGGTACGCACTCCAGTACCCGCGCCATTCGGAATTGTCGTTATCACTGGCCTCACTGCTTGAAAAATCAATTAGGGAAGTCGAGGGAAATTGACCGTTGTTGACCACGCATTGGAAGGGTCTCTAGGTTTTGATATTTTAAGAACTGACTTTTATCTTTTGGAAAAAAGACAAGGTCGGGTTGGGTCGGGTTAGGAGTTGTGCATCAGATTGAGGTTGGGTTAGAGGATGAATTGGTGGGCTGGATGTTATTGGGCTAAAGGAATGAAATGGGAGAGTATTGGACTACTAGAAATAATTGGGAAAGGCCCAAAACAATTTCTTGTAAGAAAAAAATCTGATTTGGAATAGAAGTCCACATAAATTTCTAATTACAACTAAATTGCAATCGATTGACTTATATATATATATATATATATATATATACATATATACATATATATATTACTAAAAAATTATTAAATGGCAATTTTTTTTGAAATAATTTGCAAAATATTTTGAACTTTAAGAGGAATAATTATTTTAAATCGTTTTTAGAATTAATAAGTTTGTCAATCAGTTATTATCAGGGATGGTCAAAATTGGGTGTCAACAGCATAAACTTCTTCACCAAACTTGACTTCAAATGAGGCCTTTGAGCATTTCCAAAACTGTTTCCTTCGTTCTTCTCCTTTCCAGTTCACATGCCAATTATTCAATATATGTTTAGCACGCATCCTTTTCCCCAGCATTTGGTAAAAATTCTAACAAGAGAAGAATAAGTCCCTAACAAAAAATATATACAAAATAAGTAATTGTATTATTTAAATTAAAACTAAAATATAAGAAATTGTGTAATCAATACCTTTTGCATATCTGACATCACAATCAAACCTTCAGCAGTTCCCAAATTTAGATCAGCAATTAAATAACTTATGAACCAGCTCCAACTATGTTTTGTTTCTGTATCCACAATTGCCCAAGCAATGGGATATATTTGATTGTTCCCATTCTTTCCAACAGCAACTAACCCTTACAAGCTCCTTGAGAAAACAACCATCAAATCCAATTATATTCCTACACCCCTCCAACCATCCTTTCTTAAATGCATGAAAGCACACATAAAAATACACAAAAACGTTCTTCTCTTGTTCAGTTTCCTTATCAATTTTTACTTAAAAAGAGCTTTCAGGATTGATTTGTTTGATCATATCTACATAGTCACATAATCTGGCAAAATTCCAGATTCCAATCACCCATGTCTTCCCTCATAATTTTCTGTTTAGTCCTGTAACAGAGAGTCTTACCAACATAAAGACCCAATGTCTTTCTAACCAAATCTTAAATTTCCTAAATCCTTATGTATGGTGGAGTTATAATTCTGTTATTAAACATTCTAACAATTAACTTTGAATTACACAACTTATTCATGTTTAATGGAATACACTTGTGAATAGGATGATAGTTCTTCATAATGAAATCACTTGAGTCCCTGTCAATGGAAGCATATAACAACCACTTATAGTTAACATATTTTGCACTTCACCTTTACTCTATGTTTTTGATAGGTCTTAGCTTTAACTGTCTTTTGTACTCTACAACATAATCTATCACTGCTTTCCTGAGCTGATTTGTACCTTCAACGAACACTACCTACCCTTTTTTCTTCTCCTTCTAGCATGTATGTCTACTTCCCTTACAACATCCACATCTAGTTGTTCATCACTATGATCACATCAATAGTCAGAGCTATCAATATAATCTTCATCTCCACCTAATTTTCCTGCATATTTGCCTGTTTTGTTTTTTTCAATATCCTCAAAGCCTCTATCTATACCACAAGCCTCTCTAATTGGTATTTCTTCAAATTCAGTAGCCTTTTTCTCAGCTTTTTGTTTCTTCTTTGTTCTCTAAAAGCTCTAAACTCCTTATCATATCTGAATCATCTTCCGAAAGTATACCTAGATCTGAATCACTACTCATGAAATCAAATGCATCTTCTCCACCTAGGTTATCATCCACACCCTCTCCACCTATATTAACATGCTCACCCTCACCACCCTCATCACTAAAGTTACAAGCCTCACCTTATCCACCTAAGTTAACAGCCTCACCATCTTCAACATTAGTTAGATAGACTCTAGGTCCCTCAGTGTCAAGTAAGGGTCTATCTAATACATGACAAACATATACTTCAAAAGTGTCCTCATGTTTTAAGTCTTTAATAAGGTGTTGTAAATGTTGGTGAGTTGTAATTAGGATATATTTTTCATTCAATAAATCAGTCACATAAAAGACTCCAAAAGTTTCATACCCTAATTCTTTAGTATAATACAATATTTCCAAAATGGAAAAGTGGTCCTTGATGATATACCTGAGTGCAAACACTCAATTTCCAACATAAGTAGGGACAAATATCTCAGATAAGATTCCACTATGGTAAATCTTCGTAAATATGATTTCCTTCATTGTCAATTGTTAGCCCTACAAAATATCAAACAAACCCTAGATTTAACGGAATATACTCATACAAACAACTAAAAAACAAAGCTTTAAAGCATACTTTCTGGTAATAGTAAAGAATGGACATAATATTTGCAAACCCAACATTCAAGCTTTATGGAATTCATATAACAGAGCATGCAAAAAAACAATCAAACTTACAGGAGGAAAGATCGTATCACGAAGAAGAGGAACCAAACACGAATCGAACTTCAATCTGGAATCAATCGTGGGATGGAGAGCATGAAATCAAAAAGTTAGAGAGAGAGAGAGAGAGAGAGAAGTGTTCTATGAAAGTTAACGATTTGGGAATTTTTCCCAATTTAGACATTAACAAATACACATGAGATCCACGTGGAATTTTTTAAAATTGTCATTCAATACACGTCGGATACACGTGGGGAGGTTAACTAGACGCGCCACACAATTAATGAAAAGTGATAAAAATGGATGTACGATGCAAATCTAGTGTAGTTGAAGTGTTCAATAGGTAGTAGGTCAAGTTTAGGTGTCTAAATGAATAATCAGGACAATTTTGAGGGGCCGCATATGATTTTAGACTTTAACATAACTTTAATTTAGAACCTTAAGATTAAAAATTTTTCTTTTTTTTCTTAAATTTGGTTCCAAGTCAAACTATACCATCCTTTTTGAAACGGTGGGAGTACCAAACAAGGTACAAGTAATACACAAGGCTAATGCATACATTTTTTTAAATACACTATATAAAACGACTCTCAACTCTTTTTAATCATGTACCAAGTAAATGCATTCTCAGTCCACACACACACACACACACACATACGCACACATCCACACACACACACACACATACACAATAACACAAACACACACACACACACACATACACACACACACACACACACGCACGTACGTACGCGCACACACACACACACATACACACACACACACACACTTGAGGCTTGAGTTGTGTCGGGCTGGGTCGGCCCATATAAGTCATTGACCCTTGAGGATTGAGTTGGGTCGGGCTGGGTCGGCGTCGACACATGGGTCAGAACTGTTCATTTAAAGGTAAGTTACAACAATCTCACTTGTATATAAGTTAATTACTTATTTAATTTATGTTGTTATAGTACGAATCTTCTCACACTTTGGTACATGTAGATACTTATATATGAGAAAAATAAACTTAAAATTAGGTTAATTTATTCTAGATACGCTCTATCCTAGTGGATTCACATGTATCTAGAATACATCGATAAATTTACACCCTCGCCTCCCTTCCATATCACTCATCACTCTCTTATCTTGCTAGCGTATATGAAATATATCACACCAAATACATGTATCTTGTGTATCTAGTATCCTTGGTACATGCTAAACACTAGATTTTTTGCTAGTGTTATTGAAACAACACCATTATTTGTCATATTTAAATTTGAAAATTTCCTCATTTCTGGATGTTATAGAATTTTAAGATTTAAAAGAAAAATATAAAAAAGAAAAGGAAATAAAAAAAACCTCTTCCTGTTCATCTTATCTTCGTTATCTCTCAATCTATTCAAAGTACTGATTCCTAGTTTTATTGTTATTTTTTAGTTCGAGCAGCCCATATTTCAAGCAAACAGAGCCGTGGTTTTTTTGCTATAAATAGTGCTCTTAAACATTCTCAAAACTACGTCCTTTGGAAAATCTGTCTAGAGGGAGTCGATAGCGGAGTAAAAGCGTAGAAAGCACGAGTGTGCTGCCCTAGAGAAGGTCTGTATTTCTCCTCCATCCTCTTATTTAATTGATAGAGCAGAAGTAGTCTTTTGAATCTATTGCAACTTGTTTAATTTTTGTTTCAACTATTTGTTAAAAAAAAATTAATATCTTAAATGACTAATCGTAAAAGAAAAATTATTGGTTCATCAAATCGTCACATACATGATGAATTTTGTTGCTTATCGAATTTCTATTTTTGAAACTAGTTAGAATCTGCTTTACTCTTGTTCTGCTTCAAAATCAGCACCTAAAATTAGCTAAACTTACCTTTAGTTTTATTAGTTTAACATTCCTAAAAACATTCTTTTGTTTGGTTAAGGGATTGCAAAAATTCTTCTTTCTTTTCTTAAACTTCGTGTCAAGTCACAATTTTGAGATTATGAAACCTTAAATGATAATTATAACAATTTTGAGATTATGTTATATGTCAAAAGATATTTAATTTTCTAGAAAGATTTTTCTAGAAAGAAACCTTTTTAGATATTTTTTATTTTCAGGAAATATGGGAACATGTTTCATTAAGACTTCAATAAACACTTTTTAAGTTTTTTCTTGAAATCCCTCTTTTCTTTCAAATATGAAAATTTAATGCATTTAGTTTAATTTTTTAAACAAAATGTTTCAAACTCATGAATGAATTTTCTTTTAATTGACCCTGTTTTAAGTTGGGAAAGTCATTTATTTTTCCTGCTTGAAATTAATATTTTTGATAAATTTTATAACTTAAGTTAGCTTGTCATGATATTACTTTTATCTTTTTAAAACCAAATAGCACCTAGTTATAACAGATATTTTAAATTCTATAGTTACTTCAAAACAATTTTTAAATTTAACATAAGTTTGATCCGGAATCATTGTTAACGGATCTTAAAGGATATTTAATGTATTCCCATTAGAATAACTAGAAACCTTACCTAGTATCACATAAGTTAACTAACCATTTATTGGAGTTAATGTTAGCATTACATTAGTTACATATTTAGGTGTCCTAATTGACCGTCAAAGTAATTAGGTGGCGACTCCTTAAGTAAATAAATTTAGGAATCACCAATTTTTTGTACTCTATTTGATGAAAGGTAAAATGGGGTATAACATGGGTACTTTCAGTTTCTTTTCAGTTCATTTAGTTGAACTACTTATTTATTCCATTTGGTTTTATAACATAGCGTGCATTCAGTGTACTAATGTCATTTATCGTTGCACATTTAATAATGCAATTTCAAGAAATCAAGATAGCAAACGTTCAATGAAATCACTTTACATCGGCAGTTGATGAGACCTCCTCTCTTCTGTACTGACATGCTACAACTAATCAAGATTTTATAGGTAATATCGCCCCATCTGTGATTCCTTTGCTGGTTCGTACCAATGTTGTCTTTGCTTCAAAATGAGCTTAGCATAAAAATATTGTGTTTGAGTGTGTGTGGGGGGGGGGGGGGAGGGGTTTTTAGGAATTGAAGTAGAATAAAAAGTACCTAAAAGACAGGAAAATGCAGCTAATAATATGATTAGATCGACATGTGCCCTATTGTGTGAATGATGCTTGGAGGGCTATCCAAGTCAGAGGTCAACATGAGATACATGGAGTGGTGGAAGGACCCAAACGTTGTGTCAGACAATACATTTAAGCGTGTAACCAAGGGAAAAGATTCTAAAACTCATAGAAGCATTCCAAGGCTTTCAGGAGGACACTACAAAAGGTTGAATGCCTCTGTAGGTTGTAAATTTGTGTAGAAAGTTACAAGAAACAGACACTTGAGATAAATGTGATCATCATTGTGGAAGTAACTATCCTATGTCACATATACTAATGACTTGACAATGTTCAGATAGATTAATTACAGAGACTTACAAGATGTGACCTATCCTTTGCACAAAAGAAAAGCAATATTATCCACAATTCCCCACTAATGCAAAGATAAAGAATAAAATTAACTCACGGGCAAAAGAAAGGAACATGTATTTAAGTATCAATATCTTTCAATTTGAATTATCACGTAGTTAAATGAGGCAAAAAAACATATCGACAAAGTAAAGTACTCTTTAAATACATGGACATAATTCGAGATCCCCACATCCCATACCATATACTTGATTTTATACAAACTCCGTGATCCAATAAAGTACTTTTATGGTCATCCACACACACCTTTGGTCTTATGAGTTCTGTACAGATATGACCCAAGCCTTTCATAAAAGGTGACAACACCTTTACACTGAGGTAGGTGATTCCATCAAGTCTATCTCAAATAGATCACCTTAAAGCTGTAGTATCATTAAGATAAAATAAGTTCAACCTTTAAAACGTTGCCTCACACCATAGGGTGATAGGGATATAAAATGTCGTGTATTTTGAGATCTAAAGGATCCACATCAATGGGCTTTACCTCAATCCCCTTGAAGTTTCAAGAATCATTTTCCTTGTCAAGCCCTTGGTCATAGAATTCACCAAATTTCTTTTAGACCTTTACATATTCAAAGGAAATAACACCCAGTTTCAACAACTTTTTAACTGCATGTCTGATGTGAATGTCTTCTTTTCCATTATACACAGAATTTTTGGCTATTACAAAGAGGCGAATCCAGGATTTGAACATAATAGGTGCACCTCTAAGAGTGGCTCAAGGGTAAGGCTATGAGTGACTTAAGAGTAAGGTTAGTGGAGCATCCTGCTTACTTTATTATTTTATTTCACTTTAATCAGTAATGAAAATTGTAGTTAAAGAAATTAAGAAAAGAACAATCAACTTTTTATCAAAAATATATTAGCACTTTGAATAAAAAACTCAAATATTCATATTAATAAATAAATTTCTCAAAGATCCTTTTTAGATTGCAAATCAAAATTCATCTATAAATTGCAAAAAATTTCTCTAAATCAAGAAATTAGTTGAGAAGAATTATGTTTATTAAAAAGTCTATCCATTTTAAATCATAAGAATCAACAACGAATCTTACAAAAAAATACGCTTATAAGAAGAACCTACAAATTTATACTAGATAATAAGAGTGGGACTGTAATTATACGGTGAATAATACTTGTAAGCTAGATTTTCTAGGAGTCTTATATTTTGTTTAGAATTGTGTTGGGTAAAGTTAGTTTACTGTGGTGGGACTTTTATTTGTTTTTAAATTCAATCAATTAAAGAGAAAAAGCTGAATTTGAAGTTAAAAAAATATTAGCTTCAGTGAGATTCAATCTTGGGCGTGTCCGCTTCATAGAGGAAACTTCAACCAATGCACCATCAACAACTTTTTGTTCTCAGGGTGCATACTTATATATATATTATTAGTTTACTGACTAACTATACATATACATACAATTTTTTTTCAAAAGTTATCGGGTTCACGTTCACACTCACGGCTGTACATGGGTCCTCCCTTGCTATTATAGTTATTGTATGTGAGTCACAATGAAGAGATACAGGTGAAGCTTGTGCTTCCCATACTAGAATATCCGCCAAAAGATTTCTCAACCACTAAGCTTCGTGCCCTGCCAACTCGAGAGTAATGATTTAAGGTTCAATGGTAGAACGTTCTATACAAGTTTATTTGGAAGATTTCCACCAAATATCACATGCACCCAAAGTAAATATATAGCCACTGGTGGAGCTAACTTCATCATTTTCAATTAACCACTTTGCGTCATAAAATCTATCTGAAAGAATGTGAAAATTATTAAAATTCAAATACTAATCAATTGTAACTTTTAATACCTTAGCCAGAAATGAAGAGACTTCAAACATTCGCAAATAGGATTATGAGTATCTCTACTCAATCTACTAATAACATAAGCTATATTAGGCCAATACCATTCATGATAAACATTGTTGTCACGCCTAGAAGCTACCCCAAGGATATAAAAATAGGACCTAGGAACACGGGTGACCCGAAGCTTACCTTGTTGGCATATCATAACCATACTTAAAGATAAACTTAAACAAGAAATACTATGCGGAAGCTAAATCGTCATGTAAACTGAAATGGTGGGGATTACCCATAAACTATATGTATAGATGCAAAACTTAGAGTTTAACAACAACTGAAAGGTCAAAATCAAATGCTACAGCTAAATTTAAGTATGTTTGAAATAAAGCCTCTACTGACTAGAAATGACAGGACATGCCCCAACTAGATCTAGTAAAAACTTAAACTAAAGACTAAAATTGAAGGAAACATGTTTGTGTTCCTTGGAGAATGAGGGACTCACCACTGATACTACTGAGCTAAAGATTAAGAACCTATCTATGTGTGATCTAGAAGCCGAGAACCTGAACGAACGCTATGAGAAGATGTAGCGTAGAGTATGCGTCAGTACTTGAAAGGTACTAAGCATGCAGGTTAGAACAAAGTTAAACAATAAACATAACTTAACCAACGCATATAAGACAACAATGATATGAGATAATCATGATATTATACTGAGAATACTGAACATGAACTAACTGAAGGCAATGACAAAGTTTATAACACGCTGAGACTTAACTTTTATTGTAGGTTATAACATGGTCAATGAAATAAAATCTAACAGTAAGGGAGATACATGTAACTGACATAAAACCATATGAGCTAAATGTGAAGTCCGATGTATACGCCCCATCGAGGACCCAATATGCCCGGTCATAGGTAAAGAGGAATTACTGACTTAATCACTAAAATGTGATGCTCATAGAGGGGACTTATAAACCTATGGGGGCACGTAGTTCTGTACTATTCAGGTCAGCTGAACCCTAATCAACTCAGTATTAAGCTACTAATTAGAATGTATATAAGAAATTTTCTGATTGAAATGTGAAGTACTGGATAACTCAATTACTAACATGCAAACTTTGAGAATGCAACAAGTATGACTGATAATTTGATATTCGTAAACTGAAGCATGTATATATTAAATAACATACTTAGCGTGTGTAGCTCATAATCTAAAAGAACTGCATGATTAGGGTTCTTAATTTCATAAAAGAAACTAAGCAATAACATGATAATGTGATTTCGATCATTCTAACAGCTAAAACCCAATAATCTCTAACATTGAAGAACCCAGGGTATAGATAATATTAAGGGAATCAAGATTTTGACTGAAACTGAGGGACCTAAAGGGTGAGAGGAACCCACTAGTAAAATTCCGCATACCTATTGAAGAAATTCACTAAGAAATCTTTCGAGTTGGAACTGAGGAAAACTCGACGCATTCTTAAACTAGGAATATTTGACTTTCTCCTCTATTTTGCTCTAAGTTTGATGAATATTTTGTTAATAATTGCAAAGACCAAACAAACCCTGGCTTAAAATATGTTGAAGCCGCTGACATGATTTATTGACGGGTCCGTGGATGGATCCATGTTCTAGGAGGTTCTGAGGCTCTCAACCTACATACTAATTGACTGTTTGTGTGGACTGATCCAGGATCCACCCTGCTAGTCTGTCGAACGACTTCAAAGGATGAGTTCTGGGAGGGGGTTGCATTAGGTGAACCATGGGACACTAATATAAACCGTGGGTCAGCCTATGGTTAGTGGGTGGCAACCGTGGGTTTCACCTGCAACTTCTAAAAAGACGTTCATTCTGGCAGTTTTATCTTATGGAGTGTTACGGTTACACTCCCAATTATTTTAGCATATTCACTTGGAGAAACACTAGATTTTGTATTATTTCTTGAGTGTATGTAAGGTTTTTGAGGGTTTCTTACTAGAACTACATCAAAGCTATCAATTATTTTCAACATCCTTTCAATGTGATGAGACTGACACAAAGAGAAACCATTAGCGCTACTTTTGATTTTAATTCCCAAAATCACATTTGCTTCACCAAGGTCTTTCATTTCAAATTTGGAAGATAAAAAATTCATAATCTCAATAATAACATTCACATAAGGACCAAAGATTAATATGTCATCTATATAACACCATATAATCACTTATGCCTTATCATCTACATTTTTAATTTACGTCCCATAGCATTCTTGGTACACCCTGGCCCAAGCCTCGCCTAAGACTCGCTCCAAAAATGTTTTTGTTACCAGTCAATTTTGTTAGCCACCATATTTGTCTCAACAACTACACCAGTAATTACTCATCACCCTTAACAAGATGAACTTGAATTTCACTTTGTCCTTCCTTCTTTGAGTCCTGTCCTTTTCTTTGATTTCCACAAACAAAACAAGGACATTTAGTTTTTTTCGAATTTGGCTCTCTGGCTTTTTAAATTGATATTTGTTCATCATATGTTCCTTTTACAAGACTTTTTCTATTTTCTTTTGAACATTTCTTTCACAACAGTATCATAAGATTCGACAAGATTAGCTTTAGAAGAATTAAGAGAAAGTACTTTCATCTTATCTTTGAGATGATTTGCCTCTTCAGTCCTCATATGACTAATAAGTTCTTGAAAAGTTAATTTTTTTTCTTATATTTCAATTGATTTCTGTAATCACTCCAAGATAATGGGAATTTTTCAAGCAGAAAAGTAGCCTGCAACATCTATCACATGTTAATGTCCTTGTTGAGAACATAAAGTGTCAAGTTTTCATATTTCTGGACTCGTTCCATTATTGTCTTATTATAAACTTTTTGGAAATTAACCCACTGGCTGACAAGATATTTTTTCTTCCTTGCATCATCAGCACTAGTGTTTTCAAAAATGTTTCGGGGTGAGTCTCAGGGTGACTCTCGGGGAAGGAAGTACTAAAAATATTTCTGGCGTAAATTAAAGACGTAAATCCATAATTCGTAAGTCCTAAAATTTGAGGTGTTAGTTTTAAAATTTGAGGCGTAAGTCTCAAGTATAATAACGTAAGTCATGAGCATAAAAATGTATGCCTGAGAGAATTTAATTTATTTTTGAACTTTATTTGGTTTAAACCATATTTTTATTATTGATGTTATGATATTTATCGTATAGTAATTATAATACTTTGTTTCTTCATTATTGATTATCATACTTATCTAAAATAAAAATCATAATATAATTTCCATATATCACATAGGTTATTTATGAAAAAAATATTTGTAAGATCATTGAAAGGTTTAATTATTCTTATTTTATTAGTAATAAAACTTTATAATTGAATATACATGAGACTATGCCCCTTATGAGACTTATGCGGTGTGTCTCGGGGTTACTTCCCACCTCTTATAGTATAAAACGCCTCGCCTCATGCCCCCACCTATCAAAACACTGATCAACACCATATTTTTTTTCCAAACTATCCCATATTTCTTTAGCAGCTTTAGAGGTAACAAATAAATCAAATAAATAATTAGTCTTATGTTTTAGCAAATGTCCTCACGGAATTCTATTTTCTTTTCAAACTTCTTTTTAACAATATCATGAACAACCACAACATTTCTAGGATCACAAGTGGTAAAAGAACCGCCTATGGAAGATTTTTAAATAAAATATACTCAACTTCTAATTTTATAAAAAAGAAGGTTTTGTAACAAGCGTTACAAATTATTTCCATCCAAAAGCTCAAGCTTTGAAAAATCAAGAATTTTTTTTTTTAAAAAATAGCCATTTGTCAATATTGTATGCAACTAAAATCGCTTCCAAATTGTTGAAAAAAGATATTGGATTAGAATTATAAAAAAGTAAATATCTTTTCACAAACATTGTGTAGTTGCAAGTTGCTACCTTAAAAGCGATATCTGCACGACTCTGATGTAAGTCATTGTAGTCGGTCGCTCCTAAGGTTTCACAATCACTATCAAACACATGCACTCGTGGCCGAAAGTTTGAACTTGCACAAAAACAATTGCCCAAAAATCCACAATCGGATGAATTATTATTTAAGCCAATAAAAGAATTAGTGAAGGAGATAGTAAATGAAAGAGATGACTTTTTTTTCTTTTCTTTATTTAGCTCCTAAATGATAGTACATAAATAGGAAAATCATTTACTTTTTCATCCATCAGAATGTCAGAAACTAAATATAATAAATGTTCCCTTTCTTCAATGACAAATTTGTAATAATACCAAAGTAATTTTTCAAGTCTATTGAATATGTCCTATATTTTCTTACGAATTTAAGAGACTTAGGGCCTGTTTGATTGACTTTTGGCTTATTACTTGTAAACCAAAAGCCATAAGTTAGAATTTCTAAATTATTATTCTTGGCTTATTGTTGTTATTTTGTCTTTAAAATAAGTGCTAATAAGCACTTTTTAACTTTACCCAAATACTTCAAAACTTCTTAAAAGTTATTTTAGCTTAAAAGCACCTAAAATAAGTCAAGCCAAACAGTCACTTACACTTGAGATAAATGTGAACCAATTATATTTGACTAATTAACTCTCCTATTTCACATAAACTATTGACATAGAAATGTTCATATATATTAATTACGGGGAGTTGAAAAATGTACCTTATCCTTTGCATCAAAATAAAGGAATATTATCCAGATGGAGTTCGCACCGAAAGGGATGCCTTGGTAGTTAGAATCAAAACAGTTAAATGGAAAATTAGAAGAATTAGATGTAGATGAGGCATACGTAATTAAATAAATCGGTGACACTAGAGAGCAAAGACAACAATGACAAATTAGGAGGGTGTAAGCAAGGACAACAATGGCATATATAGTTAAACTCATATAGGAATGAAAGGGGACACAAGACGATTATGAGCATCAATAGAAAACATATAAGAAAGTTCATCCAAACTTATGCTAGCTAGAGAATTTGATCATACTATTTTACATCACTGATAAGCACAAACCATTAATCGTAACACTTAGGGTGTGTTGGTATGAAGGAAAATGTTCAACATGGAAAATGTTTTTAATAACAGATAGTATTAAATAATAGTATTGAATAATATTAGTATTTACTGTGTACTAATCCTAGTCCTATTAGGATTAGTACTCCTTCCTATATCTCCTATATATATCTCTCATGTATTCCCTAATTAGGTTAACACTTCAATACAATCAATATTCCTTCATGGTATCAAGAGCAAGAAAACCTAGATCTTCTTTTCTCTAGGTTTTTTCTCTCTTTAGGGCAACGATCGTTCCCTCTCTTCTCTTGGGCGGCGGCAGCCATTACAACCAAGGTTGATCCTCTCGATTCACTTCCTTCTGGAGTTAAACTCCTTCTCAGGCATCTTCATGCCCTGATTCCCAAAAAATTATTAGACATAAATTACCCTACATGGAAAATCACCGTTCTAACAGCCCTTGAGGCCAATTACCTTCTTAAATACGTTGATGGAAGCACAGAACCACCGCCGGCAGTCATCACCGCCACGGACAAATCAGAAAAAACCAATCTGGCCCATGCCGCCTGGAAAGTCGTGGATGGCCAGATCCGATCATGTTTGATTGCGGTCATCTCTCCCACGGTTCAGAAACACGTTTGATCCTACAAAACTGCTTCAGCCCTGTGGACGACCCTCATAACACGCTATGCATCAATTTCCCACTCTCATATTTTTCAATTGCTTGATAGTCTCCACACAATTACCAAAGGCACTAAAACTATGGCGGAGTATTTACACGAGGTCTCCACCATCATCACAGCCCTCGACACCGTGAATGAAATCATTCCCGAAAAAGATCTCGCCATGTGCATCGTTCGGGGGCTCCCATCAGCTTACTCCTCCATTAAACAGGCGGTTCGCATCAGTCCAACGCCCGTTGACCTGGCTACTCTCTCCTCGTGGCTAAAAAGTGAAGAAATCAACGTGGATCTGGAGAGTAAACTTCTTCTTTGATAAGCTGCTGTTATGGAGCCGGCTACCGCCCTCACGGCAAGCCAGAACAATCGCGGGGGGCGTGGTGATGGCCGACAGGGGAGTTGCGGCGGCTACGACAGAAACAGCGGAGGCCGCAGGCGTGGGGGTCGGCAGGGCAATCGTCCGCCGTAAGACGGTCAGCAGCACGGTAGCAACAACAGCCTGTACTCCTTCGGAAGCGGTGGGCAGTCATCTTCCAGCGGCGGGTAGGGCACTTACAAGCGGGATCGTCCAACTTGTCAAATCTGTTAGAAAACAGGACACACCGCTGCTTGTTGCTGGTTTCGGTATGTGGAGAGTTGAAATAGTGATAACCGTGCCAATTATGCATCTCAAGCCGGCCCTTCCTCTTAATGGTTGTTGGATACTAGGGCAAACATGCACGTTACTTCTGATCTATCCAAGCTTAACACTCCAAATCCATATCATGGCTCCAATGGTATTACTGTTGGCAACGGTGAGTCCCTTAATATTTCTCACACTGGCACGGGTACCATTAAAACCCCTGCTGCTATCTTTCACCTAGGTAACCTTACACACGTCCCTTCTGTTAAATCCAATCTCCTTTAAGTTCACTAATTCACAAAAGACAATAATTGCTCACTCTTGTTCACCTCTAATGATTTTCAGATCCTAGACAATACTACCAAGAGGGTGATTTTTTAGGGTCCCTGTGAGCATGGTCTGTACGTTCTTCCTGGCACATGTTCGTCTGCCCACCAAGTTTCAGAAAGCGTTCCTGTGGCTCCGGTGGCTCTTTTGGCTTATTGCCACAGTCTGTTGTGGAACAGTCGTCTAGGTCACCCGTCTACTCAAATAATAAATTCTTTAATGTCTCAATTAGGTTTTTCTTCCATTCATGTAAACAATTGTGACTCCTGTTCAATTGCTAAATCTCATAAATTACCTTTTACTTTATCTGAGAAACGTACAACTGGTCATTTCAACTTATTCGTTCTGACCTATGGGGTCCTACTGTTGTTCCTTCATTTGCTAGTTTTTGCTATTTTATTTGTTTTGTGGATGATTTTACAAAAAACACTTGGTTGTACCCACTAAAACACAAATCATAGGCATACACCACCTTTGTCACTTTTGAAAAAACTGTCAAAACACAATTGAATTCTCATGTTAAATTTTTTCGAAGTGACAATAGAAAAGAATATGTCAATAAAATCTTTGGCCAGTTTCTGCAATCCCTGGGAATTATACATCAAACCTCCTGTCCATACACTCCCGAACAGAATGGGGTGGCTGAGCGTAAGCATCGCCATCTCATTGAAACGGTAGTTACTCTTCTACATCAATCTCATCTCCCTATCTCCTTTTGGGTAGAAGCTCTAGCCGCTACAAACTAACTCATTAACAGAATGCCCAGTTACACTCTCTCCAACAAATCACCCTATCAACTCATTTACCAAGAACTTCCTAATTATACCAACCTCTGTGTCTTTGGGTGTCTTGCCTACCCTTTGCTACGCCCTCATATTACTCACAAATTACAACCCCGATCCCGTCCTTGTATTTTTCTGGCCTATCATCCTATCTCCAAGGGTTATCGCTGTCTTGACCCACAACCTCATAAAGTCTACATATCTCGTCATGTAAAATTTGTCGAAAATTAGTTTCCCTACGAGTCTATTTCCTCCTCCGCAAATACATCATTCATTGGCGTCCTTTCCCTTTTTCCAACATACTCACAGGGTCCCTTACCACCTTCCCCCACACCTCCGCCCACTACCCAACCACCCCTCATGACCCCTTCGACCGTCACCCACAATACACCCGCAACGACCACCCACACCAACAACCAACCCGAACCACCCCATACCCACAACATCTCCAGCCCGATCTATTTTGGGTCCTTTCCGGACACCCCCGAATCACCACCGCCCGTGCCACCCCCCAATACTCATCCCATGTTAACCCGTGGCAATGCCGGTATCTTTAAATCCAAAACCTTTCAGGCTACCATACTACCAAATACACCCTTTCCCAATTGTGAACCAACAACCTACTCTGTACCTCAAAAAATGCTTATTGGCGTCATGCTATGGATGACGAGTTTAAGGCTTTGATTGATCAGAAAACTTGGGTTCTTGTACATAAGCCCCATGGGTGGCATCCAGTGGGCTGTAAATGGGTGTACAAAATTAAACACAATGCAGATGGCAGTATTTCCAGGTACAAAGCTCGTTTCGTTGCTAAAGGCTACAATCAGGAGTATGGGATTGATTACTCCGAGACATTCAGTCCTATTATTCGGCAGGAAACCATTCGCCTGGTACTGTCACTCGCCGTGCGCAACAATTGTCTCATCAATCAGTTGGATGTTTCCAATGCTTTTCTTCATGGTATGCTTGATGAAACTATCTACATGACGCAACCACCGGGCTATGTTGATCCCCGCTTCCCTCAACATGTTCTCAAACTCCAAAAGTCTCTGTATGGGCTCAAGCAAGCCCCCCGTGCTTGGTACACACGTCTAAAAATGTTCCTCCAGGGACTCGGCTTCACGTGTTGTGTACACGACACGAGTCTGTTTACTCGACATTCAGCACACGGTACAGTCATTCTTCTTGTCTATGTAGATGATATCATTATTACAGGCTCTATTGCAGCTCTCATTCAGGATGTCACTCGAGCTATGCATACTACCTTCAAAATGAAGGACCTTGCCCCGTTACATTATTTTCTGGGAATGGAGGTTTCTCGGACAGGCAGCGTCTTGTTTCTTCATTAGTAAAAATATGCTCGAGATCTGTTGCAGAAAGCTGGACTGTAAAAATGCACTAGTCAACCAACACCGATGGCAATCTCTTCGTCTACGAATGGAGCCGACACCCCCCTTTGCCGATATCACCCACTTCCGCAGCCTCATTGGGGCTCTACAGTATTTGGACATTACCCGTCATGACATCCAGTTTGATGTCAACCGAGTTGCTCAGCGCATGCATCAACCAAGTGAAAATGATTACCATTGTCTAAAACGTAATCTCAGGTACATTTTTGGCACTCTTGGTCGTGGTTTACTCATTCGACCTGGGGACTTCGAGCTTCATAGTTTCTCTGATTCAGATTGGCGAATGATAAAAATGACAGAAAATCTACATCGGGGTTTCTCATTTTTTTGGGGCCGAACCTGATCTCCTCGTGTACAAAAAAACAACCCAAGGTCTCTCGGTCCTCGAGTGAAGCTGAATGCCGCGCCCTTTCTCTTCTTGCTGTTGAGACCATGTGGGTCACATATATTCTTCGCGAACTCCGCGCCACTCACACTGTTCCCACTCTCTATTGTGACAACAAATCAACCATCTATGTGGCCAAGAATTCCGTCCTACATACCAGAATGAAGCATGTTGATACCGACTGTCTCTTTGTTCGCGATGAAGTTCAGGCCGACACCATGACTGTATAGTATGTACCCACTGAAGAACAACCGTCTGATATTCTCACAAAGCCTCTCCCGAGCCAACAGCACGATTACCTTAGTTCCATGCTTCCGTTCTCTTTCGCTCAGCTCAGCTTGAGGGGGGATAATAACAAATAGTATTAAATAATAGTATTAAATAATATTAGTATTTAATTAGTACTCCTTAATCCTAGTCATATTAGGATTAGTACTCCTTCCTATATCTCTTATATATATCTCCCATGTATTTCCTTATTAGGTTAACACTTCAATACAATAAATATTCCTTCAGTTTTCCTAGAAAATGTTTTCCATCAAAACAAGTAAATTTATAATTTATTTTCTCATGTTTGGTTGATGAGTAGAAAATAATTTTAGCGAATGATTTTGTGTTTGATTTATGAATGAAATATTTTTTAAGGAATATCTTTTAGTTTTACTACCGTAGAAAATAATTTTTGAAAATAGTTTTAAAAACAAAATTAATTGTTTTTTGGAGGGGGGGGGGGTAGGGTTGAAAAATAAATATTTAAAGTTAAAATATTTTTAAAAAATGCAATTATTATTTTTGGTTGGGGGTTGGGGACTGGTTGGTAGGGGTGAAAAAATAAAATTTGATGTTGAAAATATTTTTTTAAAATAAAAATCTATTTTAGGCGTTGGGGTATGTGCGTTGGCGGGGGGGGGGGGAGGTAGGGTGAAAAAAAATAATTTGAAGTCAGATACATTTTTTAACAAACTTAAATTATTAATTTTTTTTTGGAGAGAGGGGGGGGGGGGGAGGTTTGAGTGTAGGAGTGAAAAACTAAAATTTTGAAGTTGAAAATATCTTTAAAAAAAATTTAAAATTTATTTTGGGAGGAGGAGTGGGGTGGGGTGGGCAGGTCAAGGGTAAGGGTGAAAAATAAATAAAATTTGAAGTTGAAAATATTTTTTGAAAACAAACTTAATTTTGTTTTTTATTGGGTGGGGGGTAGGGGGTGGGGTCGAGGGTAAGAGTGAAAAAAATGAAATTTTGAAATTGAAGTTGGATGACAATTTTAGAAAATGTTTTCCTTCATACCAAACACGCCTTTTAACCCCTAAATAAAACTACCGGGGGGAAATACGAGCAACTATCACTGTAATGCCATCAGTCTTTCCACCAAACACCATCTTTGCCAACTTTGAGGCAGTCTATGGCAAACGGTGTATAATATTTTTATTTATTTAATTCTGTAGTGCATATTCTGCAATCTTTCATGATAGAATCTTCAAAAATGTTCCCAGTTCGTGCAACTCAACTAACCCAACTCAATATAAATAAATTGTGCTTCTTCCCTGAGAGGCGCTTTGTTAGATTTTTGTATGCAAAAGAGATAGTCACCATCTTCAACATGAAGATGGCTGTTGGATCGTTTTACATACAAAAATCTAACAAAGTTCCTCTTGGGGAAGATGCACATTTTATTTGAATAGAGGAAGAAATCATAGGTGTAGCGGATGGCATCGGTGGTTGGGCGAAAAAGGGTATCGATTCTTGAGAATATTCGAGAGAGTTGGTTAAAAATGATGAATTATCAATTCACAAGTAGAAATATCAAATGAACGAAATCCAACCAAAGGAGGTTCTCAGTGAGGCTTATTTTAACACGAAACGTCAAGCTTCGTCAACAACTTGATTTTTACTTTAATGCGTGATGTTGTACAAAAGGTCAACCTTGGAGACATCGGATTTGTTTCTATTAGAGACGGAGTAATAGTTTACAAATTGGAAATTCAACAAAAAGGATTAGATTATCCTTTTCAAATAGGGAATGGTGTTAAATTTGAGGATTCAATTGTGTCACAAGAAATTAATGTTACAGTAAGAACATGGGATGTGATAGTGATCCCTACAGATGGATTGTTCGATAATGTTCACAACAAAGAGTTGGAGAAATTAATACGCGATGGGCTAGCGGATTAGTGTTAACTGGGAATATTTTGGAGAAATTTTTTATGTGGCTTAGAAGAATAATAGTCCTTAGTGAATATTTTACAAATATAAGGTAAATTTCTTGAAAGATCTTAGAAGAATAATAGTCCTTAGTGAATATGCACGAAAACTGAGTTGGAGAAATTATCCATGTGGAAGGCTTATATTGGAATAACAGTTGTGCTTAGTGGAATATTCTAAAAATATAGGGAGAGTTTCTTAGAAGACCATAAAAATTTTTATTTGAATGGAAAGTTTTTGATACCTTCTAGATGTCAAGAGAGTGTTAGAAAAGGGTCTTGTACATAAATTATATTTTCAAATTAGCCCCTAGAGGGGCACCCATTTGTAATGACATCAAACAATAAAACCAATTCTTCCCAATCTTAATGAATCCAAAAACCTTCTTAAGTAATTCTTTTCTGGAAAATAATTATTTGCCCATGTTTAAGTCGTCTTAAATGTTTGAAATTTTTTTGCAAATCAGAAAATAACTTTCCTTCTAAGAGTAAGAAAAACATTTTCCAAAACTCTATTATCCTTATAATTTTTAATCTTACCCTACTAACCCATACCTGGCTTTCAACATTCAAAAAATAGATTAACTTTTTTAAATTTCAAATATATTTTTATCCCTACCCCTTAACCACCCCCTTTAAAAAAAATTAAAAATGTTTCAAATTTTAAGATACTTTTACCTCACCGAACCCCTACCCCCCCTCCCCAATAAAAAAACAAAATTGCTTTTGAAAAATATTTTAATTATTTTGTTTTCTTACTCAACTCCCCCCGCCACCCTACACCACAAATATTGTCACCCCCTCCCCCACCACCCTGTTAAATTCTTTAAAATAATAATTTTGGTAAATATTTCAAATATAAATTATTTTTATTTTTTACTCCACCCCCACGCATCCCATTCCCGTCATTTTTTTAACAAAAATTTGTTTTTGAAAAATATTCAATTTTATTTTTTTAAAAAAAACATATTCATGCCACCCCTACACCAGCCCCTCTACCTCCCACCCCTGCTCTCCCCTCCCCTTCCCCATACCTAGGCCACCCCATCAAAAATATATTAAAGAAAAATATTTTTTTTTAAATTTCAGATTTAAAAAAAAAATCATTTTTATGCCACCCCAACACTACACCTGTCATCCCACGACCCCATCATTGTTTTTAAAAAAATTCATGGTTCATTTCCAGGGTCAAAAGTTTAGGTTAGATCTCAAGGTCGGATTTTACAAATGACATCACGGTTTTGTCCTAGTTTGTGTGTAGTTCCAAGATCAATTATCGAGGTTGATTTTTGAATCTAAATTTATTTTATAAAGAGTAATTTCTAGTCTATAGATAAAAATAAAAGACATTTTCCAAAAAATATTTTTCATTCACCAACAAAACATTAAAACTATTTTCTAGAAAATATTTTAAACGCAACAACCGAACATGAGAAAATAAGTTAGAAATCCACTTGTTCTCCAAGAAAATATTTTCCTTCATACAAAAATACCCTTACTATTTAAAGGCTTACTTGATCTTGCGAGATCCCTAATCATTCGTGACTGAGTTGTAAGTTCAAACAATGTGCTTAGTTGAGGTCTAAGGTTGTGACATAGTTCCCCGTATTTTTCCCTAGTAGTTCTATTTATGGATTTAAGTCTTAGGATATTTGGTTTGTGCTTATTGATGATGTAAATAAGTCTTATCAAATTCACTTACATGAGTTTTGATAACCTTTCTTATAATTTTTTGTTATTGATGCTCATAATATTCTGGGGAACCTTAATATTTATATATGAGCATAAATATTAATTGAAATTATAATTAATCAGATTTAAATTGCTTATTGATTCATGAAGGCAGTGTTGTTTTTGTGTATATTCTTTATATGTATACGTTTGTATGTTAATTATTAGTTCTGATTTAACATTTTATTCACAATTTTATGCATAAATGTTAGGTTAGTAACGAAAAAAATTCGAGTTGAATAAGTATTTAAAATTTTGATTATGTTGTTGAGTGTATTAATTTGTGACATGGTATACTAGTCATGTTAATTTTGACTTAGAAAAACTAATGATTTTTATAACTTTATTGTGTTACAAGCAAAGCATGCCAAGAAACCTTTTAACTCTGTTATTAGTAGAAATGTCGAATTACATGATCTAATGTATTCAAATTTTTAGCAGATTTCAAGAACACTTTTAGCAAAGATAGGAAAATTATTACATTACTTTTGTTGATGACTTTTTTACATATACTAAGATATATCTTATTAAGTCTAAAGATGAAGCTGAAAGCATATTTTTTAAATTCAAAATGAGAAGTAGAAAATCAATTAAATAAAAAATCAAGAGATTTAGATATGATAGGACCGGTAAATATAGTTCTAAAAATCAAAAAGATTTTTGCTAGAAAATGATATTATAGATGAGGTTAGTGCTCCCTATACTCCCCAAGAAAATAGTGTTGTCAACCAGAAAAATAATCCCTTAAAGAATGATGAATTCTATGCTTTTAAGCTCTAGTCTATCTAAAAATAAATGGAGAGAAGCAGTTTTGTTTGCATGCTATAATCTTAATTGAGTCCCTCATTATAGCAGTTAGAAAATACCTCATATGAATTGTGGAAAGGGTTTGCTCCTATTTTGAAATTTTTCAGAAGTGTGAGGGTCCTTGGGTAAAGTTGGTTCACCTGATTTTAAATGAGTTATTGTTGGTTGTAAAACTTTTTATACTATGTTTATTGGTCATGCTCAAAATAGTGCTGCATATAGATATCTATCTCTAAAAGATCATTTTATTTGTGAATCTAGTGATGCAAAATCTATTGAGCATATTTTTTTAAAAAAATGTACCAAGTGATATGCTAAATAATGTTTCTACATCTACGTCTACTGATTCTGTTATTGTTCCTTCTTCTAATGAGCACGAAAATAAACATAGAAGGAGTAAAAAATGTAGAATTGAGACTAGCTTTATTCCAGATTTTATCACTACTTTCTTATCTGATTTTTTTATATTAATATTTTAAATGATGAATTTTTGTCTATCTATTTAATAGAAGAAGAGCCTAAGACTTATGATGAGCAATGAGATTAATAGATATAATATTTTGTAAAGAGGCTATTAAAAGTTAATTAGACTCTATATTTCCTAATCACACTTGAGACTTCTATGATTTAATAGTTCCTAATAACACTTGAGACTTATATGATTTACCTAAAGCTTTTAAGTAAATAAGTAGCAAGTTAATATATAAGAACAAACTGAGACTTGATGGTACAATTGATAAAATAGGGGTTTTAATTGAAAGAGAAGTGTTGATTACTTTAATACGTATCCTTCTGTGACCAAAATAGCTACCATTAGGACCCTTATTGCTTTAACCACTATTCATGTCTTACTGGGACATCAAATGGATGTAAAAAGAACATTTCTATATGGTAATTTTGAAGAAGAGATCTATTTGACCTGACCTGGGGGGTTTTGTGGTTCCAGAACAAGAGGATAAAATATTCAAATTGAAAAAAAACCTTGTGCGGATTAAAAAAAGCACCTAAGCAGTGGTATGAAAATTTTAATATCACGTTAGTGGATAATGACTTTGTTGTAAATTCACTTGATACCTGTGTCCATTATAAGATGGGTCCACATTGTGTGATTATATGTTTATATGTTGATGAAATGTTAATCTTTGTTCCTAATGTGAATGTTATTAATGAGATTAAGCATTTTTTATCTTATAAATATGAAATGAAAGACCTTGCTGAAGGAGATTTGATTTTGTAGTTAGAATCAAAAGAACCGCTAATGGTTTCTCTTTGTGTCAATAGATTTTGAAAAAAACGATAGCTTTGATGTAGTTCTAGTAAGAAATCCTTATGATCTTGACACACATTTTAGAAATAATACAGAATCTAATGTTCTCAAACTGAACATTAGATTGAGTACATATACTCATAATCCGATTAGTGAATATTGGAAGGCTCTTCATCGCTTGCGAATGTATTTAAAAAGTACAATTGAAGTGTATTTGCATTTTAATAAATTTTCTGTTGTTTTAAAATGGTTTTGTGATGTGATCTAGGTAATCGACAATGATGAAGTTTGCTCCACCAGTGGTTGTGTGTTTACTTTGGGTGCAAGTACTATTTTGTGGAAGTCTTCCATACAAACTTGTGTAGAACGTTCTACCATAGAAATTGATTTCACTGATCTCGAGTTGACAGGAAAAGAAGCTAAGTGGTTGAGAAATCTTTTGACGGATATTCTAGTATGGGAAAGGCAAGATTCACCTATCTCTCTTCATAGTGAATCATAGACAACAAATGGAATAGTAAAAAATAGTGTGTACAATGGAAGAAAGAGGCATTCACATTAGACATGATGCAGTTAAACAGTCAGTGAAATTGGGTGTTATTTCCTTGGAATATGCAAAGGTCTAAAAGAAATTTGGTGGATCCCATGACCAAGGGATTGAAAAGAAAAATGATTCTTGAAATGTGAAGGGGGGTACAGTTAAAGCCCATTGATTGGGTAGTGTCATGGATCCTTTTGACCTTAATATACACCACATTTTATATACTACCTATGGAATGAGGTAGTGTTTTAGAAGGCTGACCTTATTTTCTCTTAATGATTCTATAGCCTTAAGGTGATCTATTTGAGTTAGACTTGATTGAATCACCAACGTGAGCGTCAATATGTGGTCTCCTTTTATGAAAGAAGTGGGTTGTCTTTCTAGAGCACTCACAAGACCCAAGGTGTGTGTAGATGACCATAAATGTACTGTGATGGATCGCGGAGTTTGCATGAAATCAAGGATATGATATGCATTGTGCGGGTATCAATTTATGTCCTTATAGTTCAAGAGTACTTTACTTTGTGGATATGTGTTGTCGCCTCATTTCACTACGTGATAATTCAAATCGAAAGATACTGACACTAAAATACATGGTCCTTTCTTTGCCAAATAAATTTTTATTCTTTATCTCCGCATTAGTGGGGGTTGTGGATAATATTTCTTTTCTTTTAATACATACGATAGATTACATCTTTTAACTCTCCGTAATTAATCTATTTGAACATTGTCAAGTTGTTAATATATGTCAAATAGGAGAGTTACTTTCACATAAATTGCTCACATTTATCCTAAGTGTTTGTTTCGTAACTTCGGTAGAACATATAGCTAGTAAGTATTCAGAAGACTTGAAGTTACTTTTGTATTATGAGAAATTTGTCATTAAAGAAAGAGTGTATCTATTATCCGTTAGTTTGTTAAATTCTTTTGATGGATGAAAACGTAAATGATTTTCCAATTCATGGAGTATTATCTCAAAGCTAAATACAGAGAAGAAAAACAAAGTCATTTCTTTTATTTACAATTTCCTTCACTAATTATTTTACTGGCTTAAATAATCATTTTTTCTATTATGGATTTCTGGAAAATTATTTTTTTGCAACTCCAAACTTTTAGTCACGAATGCACTTGTTTTAGAGTAATTGCATAACTTTAGGGAGCTACCGACTAGAATGTTTTGTACTAGATCGGACTGAAATTGCTTTCAAGGGAGTGTCTTGCCAAGACACACTATTTGGAATAATCTATTTACTAATTTATAATTCTAATCCAATATGAGTATGATAGTAATTTCCCCATCATTCCATCATTCAAAGCTGAAGAAGGTTGATTGTGACTTCCACCTGTTCTAACCTTATCACAAATTCTGAATAAATTCACAACATATAGAGCCATTTTTCGTAGTGTACTCATTACATTCTAGGTATGCTTCCATGAGTTTTAAACTCTTTTCTCTTGGGAACACGCTTAACAACATCATGTGACGCAACATTTGGTTCTTCCACCACCCTATGGATTTCAAAGCATGATTCACACAACTAGGTAAATGTTGATCGAATCAGATTATTAGCTTCATTTTCCTGTCTTTTACGTATTCCTCATGCCAATTCAATTCTTTAACTCCACTACCCACCCACCCACCCACCCCACACACGCACACACTCAACCATAGTATTTTTAAGCTAAGCTTATTTTGAATCAAAGACAACACTGGTGCAACCAGCAGGTGAAAACATTAGGGCTGATATTACCTGTAAAATCTTGATTAATTGTCGCCATGCAGGTCCGGAACTAAGGAGGTCTCACCAACAATTGATGAAAAGAGATCTTACTAAAAGTCTGTTATTGTGAGTACTTAAAACAACAATATAATAAGTGCAACACCAAATAACATCAGTACGTTGCATGTATGTTATATAATAAGACCAAATGAAATAAGCAAATAGTTGAACTCAATAAATGAACTAAAAAGAAACATAAAGTATCCTTGTTATACCCCATTTTAACTTGTGTCAAATAGTGTACATCAAATTGGGGTTTCCTAAATTAATTAACTTAAAGGAGTTTCCACGTAATTACTTTTTACGCTAAATTAAGAAACCTAAATATTTAACTAATGTAATGCTAGCATTAACTCCAATTATTGGTCTATTTAACTTGTGCAATACTAGGTATGGTTTCTAGTTATGCTAAAGGGAAGAGATTGAGTATCCTTTAAGATTCATTAATAACAATTACCAATCAAACGTATGTATAACATAAAAAGGTTTTGAAATAATGACACAATTTAATTTTTTTTTAGCAAAAGCAGAGATTTTAGGAATGTCGAACAAAAAATTACAAAATAGAAATTCGATAAGCACCTACAGTCATCACATATGCGACAAGTTGACGATCCAATAATTTTGCTTTTATAATTTCTACTTTCAATTAGTCATTTATCATGCTAAAAAATTCGAAAAAAATACTTGAAACAAATATTAAACAAGTAGAAATACATTCAAAAGACTATTTTTTCTCCAAGAATTAAATACTGCGATAGAGGACAAATACAAACCTTCTTGCTTTTGAATCTTATTCTCCTTTACCGACTCCCTCTAGACAGATTGAATATGGGCTGATGATATTCAAAAATAACAATAAGGAATCACTTCTTTGAATAAGACGAGAGACACCGAAGATAAGATGAACAGGAAGAAGCAATAAATATAAAAACCTAATATTTTAATCTGAATGGAAATTTTTAATTGTATTTGTTGTTTTCAAGAGATTGGGAAATGTGAATGCTTGAATTCAGTCATTTTAGAGAAGCTAGGGCACTATTGATGCTCAGATGATTGATAGGGCTGACAGAGATTTGAGCATAAAATCTTGCGTATTCTTGGGGTGAGGGAGATGAGTGGCAAGATAGGTTTTGGTTTTCATCATCTCTTTGGAGTGTAAAGATGATGGAGGTGAAAGTAGAGTTGTCAAAAAAGGTCGGCCGAATTCAACCACACCAATGTCTCACGGGCCAAACAATTTGATGAGCTAAGGAGAGCTGACCCTTTATTAGGAAGGGCCTAAAAATGCTAAACCCAACCCAATCCTAGAAGGCCCTAGGGTTGGGCAGGCTAACCCATCCTTTTTTCTTTTTTTTTCTTCACATTTTTTCTTTTCAAGCTTTAAATTCTATAACAATAAGAAATGAGGAGATAATCAAATCAAATATGACAAATAATGGTGTTGTTTCAGTAACACTAGGAAAAAAGGTTAGTGTCATTAGCATGTATCTCGGATACTAGATACGCGAGATACGTGTATTTAGTGTAACGTATACCATATACTCAAGTGACATAAGAGAGTGACGACTGAGATGGAAGGGAGGAGAGGACTCGAATTTATCTATGTATCTAGATACATGTGATTCCACTAGGATAGATTGTATCTAGAACAAATTTACTCACTTTTGAGTTTATTTGTCTCAAGATACATGTACCAAGATGTACCAAAATTTAATAAGATTCGTACTATAATAAAATAGTTTGAATTTGACTGATTAGCTTATATACTAGTAAGATTGTTGTAAGTTACCTCAAATAAATAGGTTTGGCTCATGGGCTGACTCCAACCCGACCTAGATCAAGCGTCAAGTGTTAATAGCATATATAGGTTGGGCTTATACGACCTATTTTTCAATAAGATTAAAAATCCTATCTCAACCCTACGCCAATAATGGGTTAGGTTTGCGGCCTAATGTGTTAAGTTCAGTTTACGTCTCTAAGTGAGAGCACGAGAACGGTTCATGGTATTTTTGGTAGATCAAGTTGAGGTTAGGCGCGAAGGTGTTATTATATGGGGAAAATTTTCAAAATGTAAATACTTTAGGATTTAATAAAACCTCTTGCCAATATTTTAAATATTTATATTAAAATGCCAATGTTTGAGTCAGTTAGTCTTCTAATTTATTTATTTATTATTTGTTTGATTTGAAACAATAGAATTATTCAATAATAGAAAGGAGAAAATCACTTATAGAATATTAGAATATATCACTTAAAGTACTCATCACTTACGATTTCAAAAGTAAACGACTAGGCACAATCCCCCTTCTTCATCAAATTTTGGATTTAGATTTTTACTATTCCATTGATTCAAAAATTACTATGGAACGTTTTGATAATTGTAAATTATACATTCTTTGAACTTAGTGGGAGCGTTAATTTTGTTGGGTAGTTTTAATTCTAATTTGTTTGAATGAAAAACTAAGAATGAATATGGAATATTTGTAGAAATATTTTTTGTGTGTAATGTTTAATGCAATGGAAGATTCCTTTTGATAAATATTAGATCCTTTATCGTTTTGATAAATATTGTATCCACAATCTGAAAAAGAACCGATTTGATAAAGTATTGGCTGGTTGTTTTTTTCTTTTTTGATACCCAATATCGGAAAAACTATGATAATGATAGTGTATACTATAAGTGGTTGTTTTAAATTCAAATTTATGAAAATTGTAGTGTATTTGTAAACATATTTGATAAAGATACAAATACATAAGTATTTATGTAAATATAATTTTCATCACTGAGATATAATTATTTACACAACAATACAAGAATGAAAGTAAACACATACGTTTATTAAAATTGAATACAAATATTGTTAAACAAATGTGAGTCTCTATTTATGTTAAAAAATTGATCACTCGAGTACAATTATTTACAGAGGGATGCAAGTATGAAAGCAAATACATACATTTATCAATATTGGATAAAGATATTGTTAATGTTTATCAACTTCCGCACCGAAACTACTTATATTAACTACTCTCTTAAGTCATTTTTATACGCAGAGCCTACATTTTAAATAATCCTTGAGTAATGCATAAATAAATAGATGGAAAATCCCCAAAAAGTTGATAATTATTTGGTATACCTCTTGTAATCCTCTTTGACAAACATTATAGTGAAAATCAGATTCGTTTCCCTTACCTAAAATCCTAAATAAAAATATCAAAATTACTAACGCACAACAATCATATATATATATATATATATATATATATATAAAAGAAAACCTTAAGCTCGCCTACGTGGCGCCATCAGAAATTAGGATTCCCTTTTAATTTATTTTATTACCAAAACTAGCCTTCCCATTTCGTGAAAAGTTATGACTTTTATAAAAAGTAATGACTTTAATAAAGAGTTATGACTTTGATAAAAAATTTTGACTCTTATGAAACGATACGACTTTAATGAAGAGTTGCGTCTATTATGAAAAGTTGTGTCTTTTATGAAAAGCTGCGACTTAAATAAAGAATTGCGACTTTTATGAAAAACTACAACTTTTATGAAAATTTGTGAGCTTTCCAAAGGGTTACAACTTTTCCAAATAGTTGAAACCTTTCTGATAAAGCACAATAACCATATTTTTACACTACCTTTTTTGTCTATGAATAGAGGGATTTCCTCTCATATAAAACTACGAAAATTCTACACCTCTTAGTATTTCTTCTTCATCATCTTCTCCTCCTGCTCATTCACAATTAAATATTTGTGTACGTATTTCTTCTCCTTCTCCTTCTCCTCCTCCTCCTGATTAACAATTAAATATTTGTGAACATTGCTCATGTTGAATGACTCACTAAGACAATTGCTTATGTTATAGGCATTTCTTTTAACAATCGTTAATTTATGCTTATGTAATTAAGGATAATGGTAAGATGTAATAATCTTCATTTTTGTTTACATTATTAGTGCTCGTTATTAAGTAATCTTGCACTTAAGATAATATAGTGTTTTAGTGATAATGCAAGATATACTTTAAGTATACTTTATAAATTTTGTGATACTTAATTCCCTCGCGAAGCGCAGGTAGTTTTACTAGTATATATATAATCGAATAATCTATATATTCTATATGAATGTTAATGAACTACTACATTTCCTATACAAAAAAATACTGAAAATTCAAACTATAAGGTCGAAACCTCGAAAAATCATAAATATCCAAAATGCCAAAAATCTAGAAAATACTTCTGATAATGTATCTACCTGTATAAAAGGTTGAAAGTTTTTTGACTAATTTATGAGTTTTCTCAAAAAAATTGACAAAATTTTGATTCTTACAAGGTAATCATTAAGTTACTCGATGAGAAACAATAATGGGAGAAATAGTATGAGAAATGAAAGAATTTGGATAAAAAAAATTAGAGAGAGAAAATTCAGTACTGAGTTTTTTTTCCTTTCCTTTGCCGGCAATGGAGTAAAAAAGGGGTCCAAATTTGAGAAATAAAAGGAAGGTAAATAATTATATTAGGACAAACTATATTTGCTAAAATAGTGGTATACTAACATTTTTAATAATTTATTGTTAAGTGTAGATGTATGTTATGAATTTTTACTAGTTAGCTAGTTTTTCAAATTCATTTTTAAGATTTGGCTGCAATTTTCTGTTGAAGAAAGAATATAAATGGCCCAAAACGTGTTGGTGAATTAACTTGTGAATAACATACATTTTTTTCAAGTTAACTAATTCAATAATTTTTTTTCTATCCTAGTTAATCTTATATATATATATAGATATAGATATAAATATAGATATAGATAGATAGATAGATATGGGAAAAAATTTCCAATGAAAAAGGGAGTTATAAAAAATTATTAAATTATTAAAGAGTAAAACATGCCAAATGTATATGCATATACATATACATATACACAAGCATACTTAATCAAAATATTCAAAAATAATGCAAAAATAAATGTTGAAATTAACGTTAAAAGCCAAATCAATTTTAGTAAATTACCCAGGACAATGAAACATGAAGAAAATTGATTGTAGCAAAACAGACAGAAAAATTAGGTGTTAACAACCCTGCAATAGCAAAACACTGTAATAACATTCTTTACTTTTCCTAGAGAGTTTCTCTAAGCAGAAACCATAACTATGAGACTCTTGATGATACAACCCCACGTTAACATAGTCATGCTATACCTTGCCGGAGCATAGGACAACAAAAGGGTTTCATTTAAAGGGCCCTCAATGCGGCTGGGTGAGAAGTCTCCTGAACAAACGACATAATTCTATCTACGGTAGAGGCATAATTATAGGGTTGAGTTGTCTTAAATGTTACCCAAATCAGTTCTCAATACCGAAGAACTAAAAACAACGGAATGCTTAGCAATTAAAGAACAAATATCTCAGAAGAAGGAAGACGGGAAGCCGTGAAATTATCTTTGCTAAGAAAGAGTTGCTGAATGTTTTCTTTGATACTTTCTGTTACGACTCGGGGCTACCCCGTAGAAGTAACATGGTGTAGTTAACCCCAAAGGGGTCTCATACAAGCCCTTAACATTATCCTAACATAAGATACTATAAAATTAGGGACAATTTAAAACTTTTACATTCAAAGTCATTTTATAACAAAATCAAGCGGAACTCTTTACTAAAACATTGTCTTAAACCATATATTAAGACCTTCATAGAAGTCTTGGGACGCTACCCATACAAACTCTAAGGCATAAAGAAATGATATAAAGGGAAGATGGGTTTGTCCTCGAAGCTATCAGGACAAACCTATTCGTCAACCCTTCTAGCACCTTTGCAACCTTTCCTTCAAAGAAACTCAATCTTCGAAACCCTGCATTTGTTTAGAATGTAGGTAATATATATAAGTACAAAATGTACTATGTTTTAAAGCTAGCACTACATCATAAGAGAATCTCAAAATGGTTAGTCAACATAATACATAAGCTTAAGAGATAATAACATATTCATAAGCACAATCTTCATACTTAGTGGTAGCAAATGGGCGGCTTGGGTCAAATGTGGGTGGGTTGAAAATGGGTAAACATAAAATGGGTAATCATTTAACCCGCCCATATTTTATATGGATAAAAGTGGTTTGGGTTAAATACTAGTTTACCCATATTTCATGAATAAATAGTTCTTTACTTAAGAATTCACTACGAAAAAAATATTTTAATCTTTTTTTTAGATGAAATTTGTTCAAAATGTTTCATTTAGTTTTATTTTATTATAAAAGTAAAAAAAAAATTGGGGTTTGGGGAGAAGGGGGGGGGGAGGCGAAGTTGTGAGTGGGTGGGGAGGATGGATGGGGTTAGGTGGGTCCAGGGTAGAGTAAAAAAAATAAATATTTGAAGTTGAAAATATTTTTTTAAAAACAAACTTAATTTTTTTGGGTGGGGGTGGGGGTGGGGGGTGATGGGGGGACGATGGCACGGATGAAAATAATAAAACTTCAAAGTTGAAAACAATACTTAAAATAAACTTAAATTTTTTTGGAGGGTAGAGGGTGAGGGGGCTGGTGTGGGGGTGCGTTGAGGAGTGGGGTCGAGGGTAGGGGTGAAAAACTGAAATTTTGAAGTCAAAATATTATTTAAAAATAAACTTTAATTTATTTGGGAAACGTGGGGTGGAGGTCTAGAGTTGAAATATTAATAGGAACCATATATGAATGTTTTAAAAAATCTCTTCTAAAACATGGTAAAAGAATGTTTTTTAAAATTTTGGAGAAAACTTGCAATACCCATATTTGACCCGTAACTTATCCATAATATACCCATATTTTAATGGGTAAAATATAGGTATAATCCCAAATATTACCCATATTTAAAATTACTTTTTTAACCCATATTTGATGGTCTATTTGGGCGGGTCAGTGAAAATTGGGCTTAAATTGCGAGCACTAATCACAGTCATAACCTAATAATCATAGTCATAACATACCTCTGACATAAGCATATATAAACACAAGTCAACATAGACATAGTAAATGAGCATATGAGATAAATCATGTTCATGGCCTAGTTTACTTGGCCTTCCATAGTTACGTACATCAACCTTAATACTTTCATATTACAAGAAAACTACTTCACAAGCCACTTCCAAGTATACTTGTGCAATGCAAGGATAACATCCTATACTAACATCCAACCTAAATACCTCTCTTTGGCCATTTTGGGCATAGTCCACCTTCATAGTCAAGACTTAGGTCTTCATGTCATCTTAATCATAGTCTGCATACATGGTCAACTCTTTAAGCTTTCTTTACATAAGAGCACCATACTTCTATTTAACCGTAAGTCACACTTGTGCAAGGCATGAAAGACATCCCATACTACTCTTAACACTAAGCAAAACTTTGAAGTCATCCTAGTCATATTCAGCTTCCCTTGGCCTCATATTATCTTATCTATTATAACTAAGGGAATCTCCCACCTTAACTCATCTGTAGCAAGGAAGGAAACTATGGAACAATCTTGTCTCAAGTCATTCTATTTAGTAATCGTAAGTCATACTTGTGCAATTCAATCATAGCATCCCATAATACTAATCACGCTAAGTATCACTTTTAAGTCCTCTTACGAACACTTCTTTGTTTGGAACCTAGTTCCCCTCTTTAATTTTAGAACAGTAGGAGGTACTCTCTTAAGCACATTTTAGTTGGTTAGGGTCTTTTCAATACATTTTCCTGATACATAAAAGACACCCTAAGTAGTTCATACTAATCCTGGTACTGTAAGGTAACTTAAACCCTATGAGATACTACCTTTAGTAAGTCTAAGTTCATTACTAGCATGGATACTATCAGATACTTATTTCAGAGTGTCTACCTCCATTTATACTATTGAACACAGTGAGTTACTTCATTAAATATATCAAAGTTCATTATGCTTTGAACACTTGAGATGCTTCTCTAGCATGTTTTAGTTCATTGGATATGAAGATTGCTACTAAGAACCTTGACTCAACGATGCGAAGGGTCCCATCTCATGAAACCACCTTGGGGAAAAACCGACACTTTAGTACGTAAGAATTCCCCCTTTAACTCGGATAGTCCTCACATCAACTAGGTATGATTCTTCTTTATACTTGGATCCCGGACCCTATCTTTTGTGACAGTCCATCTCATCATCAATATCCACTTGGAATGAAACATACACCCCAACATTTACTTGTTAATCCTTGCTTAACACTCATTTCTCATGGAAGGATGTCCTTGAAAATCAATTGATGTTCATTGATTCAATCACTTCATCTTTCAAGCATTCATAAAGTAAGTTAGGTGAGTATAGGCCTGTCACCACAATCCAACCTATTAGAATTATATTCTCATTTAGACTTTACTCTCAAATCTTTAGCTCATATATTTAATAATAATAACTTCACCCTGAATCCCTTACTATCATGGTTACAACCCTTACTCGGTTTCTTTCTAAAAATCTCTTCTTTAGGCCTAATTTTCAAGGTATATATCTTGATCATATCTTTGAATACTAGGTGATTTTTGCCTCAATTGATCATGATGTTTAAATTCTAACTTTTCAAGTCAAGATAAATCATAAACAATAGGTCTAGTTGAATTCATGATTATATGATCCTAAATTTGATCACTTCCTATATATGACATATATTTAGGAAGATTACCTTTGAAACTTTAAATTCACCTCTAATGGCATCAACCCACATAAATCACATTCATCTATTTATATTAGGGTTTACCATAAGATTCATAAGAAATCATCATAAAATCACTAAACAAAGAAAAATCAATCCTAATGCGATGTTATTTACTAGAGTGGAATCACACACAAACCCTACCCACAATGCAAGCATAACATATCTAAAGTTAAATTTTAGACTTCTCGATTGGGGGAAAACTAAGGGGGATGTAACATCTCGTATTCTAGATAAACTAAGGTTAAGCTAATAAAAACAAGAAAAATTAAATTTGGAAATAAGTAAGCAAATATGGAAAATTTACAAATTTCAAAAGTGAGTTTTGGTTATTTTCAAACGGCCATAATTCCCAACTCAGGAGGTGTTTGGGTGATTTCTTTATGTGGATAAAAATCATGTTGGAAGATCTTTCCAACAACACCAATTTGTGAGTTTCTGAGGTTGTATGAAAAAGATATGTCTTTCGGAAGTTGGGTTATTGAGCAAGGAAAGTTCCAAATCAAGATTTGTTAAGGGTACTTTGTTTTTTTTCCTAAGTTAATTATTAAATTTATTTTGGGGTAATAAGTTGGTGTGTAAACTGATCCCATTAAATTTAAACACTTATAAAATAAGGTAGAGCTTCGAGAGAAAGGAGAAAAGAGGAGAAGGGAGAATAAGATGCAAGAACGCCAAGAATTCGTTCATGGATTTCGGGGGGGCTGATCCCTAACCAGGTATGTGAGATCATACGGTGTTGGGTTGTTTCATCCAACCTCCAATTTTATTAATTACTGAAATTTATAGTTAATTGAAAGGAAACCTTGATGATCTTGATATAAAGTTTGAAGTTCTTGTTGGTTGAATTGTTGTTTATTCGTGTTAGTTTTAATCCATGTTTCTGAACTGTTCTTGGGTCTAAACTATCGTAATAAGTTATTAAGGAATTCTAAGTGTTTAACGTGGGATCCATGGGAGTTTGAGAAGGTCTAGAGAAGCAAAACAAAGAAGAAAGTCGAAAAACTCGTTGGAGAGATGCTGGGGCGCCACGTCTTCAACCGGCTCAAGATAGAGTCTGTCTGTAACAACCCGTAGCCAAAACAGACCAAATATTAGTTTTTCAGGAAAATCATCAAGTGCTACAAATGGTGGCATCGACGAACCGTCGCCTGAACCACGGTTCGTCCTGCACAACCGTCGATGGGATCAAACACTCCCAAATATTTCAGCCTAGAAGAATTGGTTAAGTCTTAGACGACGGACAGACTTATGGTTCATAGGTCAAACGAAGGACCGTAGTTCGTAATCGTCGATCAAGAATCCCTTCAACCACTCTCTGACAAGAGCTATGGATGACTAGCATGGTTTGTAGGTGGACCTATGGTTCGTAGGTGAAAAATTTGCAGCTTGTAAAAGGGAAATACAGTTGGGTCAACTTAAAATGATCCTAACTCTTAGCACAAAATGAATTAGGTTATCCATGACCTACCCGCAGATAGATAACTGAATCATCTTTCCATAGCCACAGACCTTTCCAAATACATACCTCTGAGTAAAAAGGTATGCATATTTTAGTAAAGGCCTGTCGAACAGTCCCTCACAATGGAACCAACAATGGGGCATCGGGCGCACGATGTAACGTCAGTCCTGGCTGTCGTGAGGTCCTATAGCAACCTTCGTAGGGGTCTTTTTGACCTTTCCCACTCTGTTTAAACCCTAAGTTACGTCGTTTTGACCCTAAATCATCAGATTTTAGTTACTTTAAGCCTAGAAACATAATTAAAGCATAACCAAGTTGGACTAGGGTTTAGCGTACCCAATAGTCCTAAAACTACTAGCCAAGTAGGTTGCAAGTCCCCTCTGTGGGCAATCAGTTTAGTGATTACGCCAGCATGCTTTTATACCTTTGGCAAGGTATATTGGGTTCTCTTGATGGGGCGTATACATCGGACTCCACATTTAGCTCATGTGGTTTTATTATCGGTTATTAGTAGCTCCCATATTTCAGTCATACTCTGTGCATTGACCATTTATTAGTATATTTAGTATTCAATTTCAGAATGTTATAAATTGGTCATTGGATCCTGTTAGCTCAGAAATCACCGTATCATGTTAAGATTATTATATTTGTTTCTGTGCTTGTTCATTTATGTTTTATTTCAGCTTAACTCTATCCTACGTGCTCAATACCTTTCAAGTACTGACGCATGCATGCGCTACATGTTCTTGTGATTTAGGTTCAGGTTCTCAGCATCTAGATCACGCATAGATCGATTTCCCGATATCCAGTTCAGCAGATTAAGTGGTGAGTCCTCATTCTCCGAGGACAACAGTCATGAGTTTTATTTCAGCCTTTAGTCATTTAGTTTGAGTTTTTGCTAGATTTTTCTGGGATTTGTTCCAATATTTCTAGTCTAGTTTAGAGACTATTTTCTGACATAATTAGATTCAGCTTATTATTGAGTTAATATTTCTTTTGTATTAGACTCATTATTTTAAAATATTTCAGTTATAGAATATGGGTATTCTCCATCTTTTCAATTTAAGTATGATTTAGCTTTAGCAATAGTTTATTATCTTTAGTATGCTCATATCATGCTAGCAGGGTTATCTTGGGATCACTTGTGGTCCTAGGTTCTGTGTCTCCGTGTTGGGGGTAGCTCGGGGTGTGACAAAACTTGGTATCAGAGCACTAGGTTAAAGAGTCCTACGATGTTTAAAAAAGTTTCACTAAGTAGAGTCCTTTTCATGGGTGTGAAGTTCACCACATCTAATGAGAGGGAGGCTATGAAGTGTTTTAGGAAAAATTTCACCTTATTGTTACTTTTATCGTGCATATGGTATGCTCTAATTCCATTCTATCTTGACGTTGAGCGTTAAGATCATGCCTTCTAGTAGATCTTTGGCATGGAATGCTAATGCAGGTAACGCTTACACAGTTCCTCTAATACAAGATAAGGAAGTTCAAATGCACAATGTCAGAAAGCCAATTCTTCTTTTGGTCAAGAGTATGACCAACCAGAACAATCAGCAGGTTCTAGTTCCTACTAATAGAATTGATCGATCAATGGCAGCTAGAGTTTATGATTTTGTTAGGATTATCCATCTAATTTTTTAGGGTCGCATGTTTGAAAGGACCCACAGAAGTTCATTGATGGAGTCAAGAAAATATTTTGTGTGATGTCAGTAACTAGTAGTGATAGGTAAGATTGGCATCCTACAAACTCAAGGATGTGACTCACATATGGTTCAATCAATTGAGACACAACAGAGATGACTTTGCCTTTTGTAACTCAGTATAGCAGTCCAATTCAATGTCATTCCAGAAACTCTCTCAGAACCCTTCTCAGTCTCTAGTCCAGTCGGTGACCTAGTTATAGCTAGACGCTTCTACAGAAATTGCCCTGTCATAGTCTCTCAGAAAGTCACCTCAGCAGATCTAGTAGAGTTAGAAATGGTAGACTTTGATGTCATTCTAGGCATGTGTTGGTTAGACTCATGTTATGCCTCAGTCGATTGCAGAACTAGGATTGTTTGTTTTCAGTTTCTAGACGAACCAATCTTTGAACGGAAAGGTAGTAGATTAGTGCCTATGGGTCAATTTATTTCTTACCTTAAGTCCAGAAAGATGACATCTAATGATTATCTCTATTAGCTAGTTCGGGTTAAGGATTCTAGCCTTGAGATCCCAACTCTTGAGTCGGTTCTAGTAGTATGTGAATTTCAAGAAGTGTTTGTAGAAGATCTTCCCGGAGTCCCTCCTAAGGGAAATCGACTTTGGAATCGATCTCCTTCAAGGTACCCAGCTTATTTATGTTCCTCCTTAAAGAATGGCTCCATTAGAGCTTAAGAAATTGAAAGAGCAGTTGAAAGACTTTATATATAAGGGTTTCATCAGACCTAGTATTTCACCATGGGGTGCACCAGTGTTGCTCGTAAAGAATAAAGATGGTTCTCTTAGAATGTGCATTGACTATAGACAGTTGTACAAGGCCACAAACAAGAATAAATATCCCATCCGCAGGATTGATGACTTGATTGACCAACTTTAGGGTGCTAGTCATTTCTCAAAGATAGACCTCATATCGGGTTATCAAATGCTCAGAGTCAGAGATAGTAACATTCCTAAAACAGCCTTAAGGACTCGATATAGTCATTGTGAAATTGTAGTTATGTCGTTTGGACTAACCAATGCTCCTGCGAATTTCGTGGATTTGATGAACAGAGTGTTCAAACAGTATTTAGACTTGTTCGTTATCGTCTTCATTGATGATATCCATATTTACTCTAGAAGTGAGGAAGAACATGCAAGTCATTTGAGAGTTGTTTTGCAGACTCTCAAAGATCATCAATTATTCGCTAAGTTTAGTAAACGTGGGTTTTGGTTGCAATATGTTGCTTTCCTCTGTCACATTGTATCTAGCTAAGGGATCCACGTAGATTCACAAAAGATAGAAGCAGTGAAACAATGGCCCTGGCCTACCTCTGCTATAGATATTAGAAGTTTCTTAGGTCTAGCAGGTTATTACAGAAGGTTTGTGGAAGGATTTTAATCCATAGACTCAACATTGACTAGGTTGAATCAAAAGATGGTCAAGTTTCATGAACCGATCATTGTGAGAAAAGCTTCGCAGAATTGAAAACTAGATTAACTTTAACTCCTATCTTCACTCTACCAAAGGGTTCAAATGGTTATGTGATCTATTGTGATGCATCGAGAAATGGCCTTGGTTGTGTGTTGATGTAAAGAGATAAGGTTATATCTTATTCCTCTAGAAAGCTTAAGGTGCATGAGAAAAACTAGCCAACTCATGACCTCAAGCTTGCAGCAGGGAGACACTAGTTGTATGGTGTTCATGTAGATGTGTTCACTAATCATAAGAGCCTTGAGTATGTGTTCACCCTGAAAGAGTTGAATCTTCGCCAGAGGAGATGGCTTGAGTTCATTAATGATTATGATATGAGTGTGCATTATCATCCTTGAAAGGACAATGTAGTGGCCGATCCTCTTAGTAGATTATCTATAGGTAGTGAAGCCCATGTTAAGGAAAAAATAAAGGAGCTAGTCAAGGATGTTCATAGGCTTTCTCGCTTGGGAGTTGGTCTTATGAGCATATCAAACAACGGTTTAACACTTCAGAATGGGGCAATGTCTTAGGTAGTGGAGGTTAAGGAAAATCAAAAGAGTGATCCGATCTTGCTTGAATGAAAGAGTGCCGTCAATAATTAGAGAATGGAGGTTTTCTCCCAAGGGGGAGATGGTGTACTTTACTATAAAGGTAGATTGTGTGTTCCTGATGTGGAAGAGTTGAGGCAGCATATTCTTGCAGAAGCTCATAACTCCAGGCATTCAATTCATCCAGGTGCCACTTATAAGTAACGTAATCTTTGGGAAGTCAATGGTGGAATGGCATGAAGAGGGATATAGCAGACTTTTTGACTAAAAGCCCCACTTGCCAGCAAGTCAATGTAGAACATTAGAAACTGGGAGGTATGACTCAAGAGATTGATATTCCTACTTGGATGTGGGATGTGATCAAAATGGATTTCATCACAAGGTTACTCGTAATCGCAGACAACACGACTTAATTTGGGTGATAGTTTATAGGATGACTAAGTCGTCTCACTTTTTGGCGGTTAAGACTACATATTTGGCAAAGGACTATGCAATGCTTTACCTTACTAAAATTTTGAGTTTGCATGGGGTACCTTGGTCAATCATCTCAGATAGAGGTCCTTAGTTTACCTCTCATTGCTTGAAATCATTTCAAAAAGGTCTTGGTACTCAAGTTAACCTTAGAACAACATTTCATCCACAGGAGGATGGGCAAGCAGAGCGTAACATTCAGACCGTAGAGGATATGTTAAGAGCTTGTGTGATCGTTTTCAAAGGTAGTTGGAATGATCACCTTCCTCTTATTGAGTTTGCCTACAATAATAGCAACCATTCCAGCAATCATATTGCCCCTTATGAGGCTTTATATGGGGATATATGTAGATCTCTTGTTGGTTGGTTTGAAGTAGGTGAAACAACTTTAATAGGGTCAAATTCAGTCCTTTATGCTATGGAGAAAGTGAAACTCATTAGAGGTAGACTTAAGACAACCAAAGTCATCATAAATCTTACGCAAATGTAAGGAGAAGGGAACTTGAGTTCCAAGTTGATGATTGGGTTTTTCTGAAAGTCTTACCTATGAAAGGGGTGATGAGATTTTGAAAGAAAGGGAAGCTCAGTCCTAGATATGTAGGCCCTTACAAGATCTTGAAAAGAATTGGCAAGGTGGCATATGAGTTAGAGTTCCAATCAAAATTAGCAGCAGTGCATCCAGTCTTCCATATCTCACTCTTGAAGAAGTGCGTGGGTGACCCAACCTGTATAGTATCATAGATAGTGTGGCGGTGAAAGATAGTCTGTCTTATGAGGATGTACAAGTTTAGATTCTTGACCGTCAGGTTAGAAGGTTGAGAAATAAAGAAGTTGCTTCAGTCAAGGTTTTGTGGAGGAGTCAGTTCGTAGAGGGATCTACTTAGGAAGCAGAAGCATCCATTAAAGCCAAGTATCCTTACCTTTTTTCTTCTGATTCTACTCCAACTTGAGGTAATAGTTGCTGTTCAGTTTTATAGTCATTCATGCGTAAATTTAGTTTTAGAATCACGTTCCCTCAGTTTGTACTTTCATTTTAATGTAATTGCATGTACTTAAAACTCAATTCAGTCAGAACTCAGTTCTCAGTGTTTAGTAGTGGGGTTTGCATCTCTCACCCTCTATTTCGGCTTGTTTACTCTTCAATCGAAGACGAACGTTACCAAGGGGGAGATAATGTAACACCCCGTAGCCAAAAAAGACCAAAAATTAGTTATATCGAGTATGCATAGACCCTTCTTACAAGAAGATTACATAATCTTCTACTTTTATTGCACATAGATATATAAAATATAACATAGTATCAAATAGATGTCTCATCTCATAGCCATCTAACAAAGGTATATAAAATTGGGACTAGACCATACATCAATGTAATAAAGTCACATAGAGTCTATGCAATGTTTAGTATCCAAATGAAAAGGAAAGAACATAAGAGTCTTAAAACTAAAACAACTTAATATCTTGATAATGGGATTGCCCTCGGAAAGTGAAGACCTACCCAACTTGGATAAATAAGAATTCCAGGCCTCCCTTCAATGTCGTCTCAAATCCCTTCAACGACCGAAACCTAAAATGTTGGGGAAAAGGGAGAAAATGGGGTAAGTACACCACTTGTACTAAGTATGAGACCATATGTACATATATTATCAATTCATGCTAAAAAGGGGAAATTTCATAAAAATATGCTATTTTAACTTTAGAAATCCTTATGCACATTCAAGAAGACCATACAAATCAATAAGACATATTCATTAAGTCTAAAGCATGTTCATCACAAGACCAACAATGCTAAGTCTAGTCAAGTTATCATGCATATCATATAATTGGACTTATAGTCAAATCAACTCTATCATCAAGTTACGATACAAACAATCATAGATAAGAGTTCATTACAACATAACCAAGGCAAGACAATTACCCATAAACCCTTATTAAGTCAACAAGTGAAATGACCAATCAAAGCCTCATAAACTTACTCAATCAAGTAAACTCAACAAGAACCATGACTACTATCCAACTTAACATAGCATATCATATAAGAGTACACATCATCATACTTTAGAAATATAGACCAACACATTTTCATAATTAAAACCAACCATTATGTAGTATCATAAATGTGCAAGATCACAATATACATAACATGTACCATTATAAGCATAAACATACATAACAACAACCTTCTAAAGTTTCCTTCAAGGAAAACTAGTGCAGGGCATAGGTAGAGTCCCATACCCCTACCGAGGCTAAGTCAAACCTCTTAAGTCCCCTAAGTTGGTTTGTACTTCATTACTTAATTTTAGTTCAAGGAACACTTACCTTAATTGACATAAACCATAAGAGCTAAATGTGGAATCCGGTGTTGTAAAACCTTACACCGAAGGAAGGTGGTCTACCGGCCAAAGTAAAACAAAAAATAAAGGTAGCTGTCTAGGAGGGTCTACTACCTAGTGTTCCTATGGGGGAAACATAGTTCAAGAGCTAAGAGATAGGTGTGAACCCTATACATGCCACTTAGTAATTGGATCCTCATCTCATGATAATCCATAGGATTAGTATACTTCATTGGAGAGTCAAAACCACATGTGGATCTATAGAGTGAATCTTCCTCTATGGAAAGTCAACAATTCCCATTCTCATGTTCACTCGGTTCTAAGCTAGGTCCCCTTTCGAAATATCTTTAATGTCTTTCTTAATTATCACTGCTTAATGTAGGTCATAGGGTATATCCTTTGTATAATCATCATCATCATATCTCAATAAGAATTGCATGAGTAAATTCCTTTCGTTACAATTCATATAAGTGAGGTTAGAATATTTACATATCACTTCATAATAAGGCACATTGGTATATCATCACCATCCTTATAACAGTTACATCTTTGCCAACACCTCACAAACCATAGTCAAGACATTCAATTCAACAACATACCAACCCTATTAATCTTGATGTAATATGTACTTCAATGCAATATCATCACTTAATCATAATTTACCACAATTGAAGTAAGGAATAGGGATTTCAAGAGCTACCAAGTCTCCTTCTATTCATCATCAAGGTCTTACCATCAACACTTAACTCAACCCAATAAGGGTGCAATATCATCATACATCAATAATGAACATAATAACAAAGCCAATTGAATCACTATATCACAATTCATCACTAGTTCATAGCCTATGATAAGAGAATTAGGTCAAAGTCATAATCTAGATTAATTACTCAAGAACTACAGTTATAGGATTATAATAAATCCTAATAAATTCATAATTTATACAATAACATCACTAGTAGTAATTTAATCAATAACCAATTCAATTGAACTACTATTATACAATTTATATCAAGATCACAACCTAGGGTTAAGGGGAATAGGTTGTATTCTACAAACTAGACTAAAACATCACGAGATAACATAATAATGTTATATTACATGTTCATATATTAATAATATACAAAATAAATAATAAACAAATCTATTCACAAGATCAATTTCTAGATTGTAAAGGACCTATATGAACACTCAACTTTTGAAATCAATTTGATAAAACCTTTTGAGGAAAGAGATCTCAAAGGTGAAAGGAATCCCATAAATTGTTGTACTGATGAATATTGAAGGAGAAAATTTGGGGATTGAAGACATGAAACCCACCTTGACTTTGTCTTCTATGGAGTTCTTCAAGTTGAGATAGAAAGAAGAGAGAAAGAAGAGAGTTTCTGTTTGGGAACGCATGAGAGCTTAGGTTAGTATAATAAGCTTGGAGGGTTTATATAGATTGTTAATTAACCTAATTAGACCTACCCTAACACCTAATTAACCTCCTAACTAAGACAACTAATTAAATGAATTAATTAGAAATGTTAAGCAAAACATCCCCTCACAGAGGAGACCCCAATAGACGCCTTGTGTGTCAATCGACGGCCACTGTTCCCTTCCGTGCTGCATATCCATCGATGAATTCAGACACTTGTCAAAAAAAGACATGGCCAATTTTTCCAAATGTCCATCGACGTAGGCGACGCCCCATCGATTGGACCATGAACCGCCTTTAGCATCCGTTGGTGACACTGTCTATTGACAACTTTTAGTAACTTTTGTAAAATTCTTCCTAAAGGCCCCTTAGTTGGTCCTTGGGGAGTCGTGCCTAGACATTTTGAGTATGAACTTACTCTAATACGTGTTAGACACCATTCTACAAAAATTTAAATATTTTCGACTCTGAAATACTAGTTAAATAGGCTAAGGCACGCTAGTACCTCATTGAACAAGTCTTTGAACGTAATGGATGTTCTTTGACGTTTTGGTTTCTATACCTCATAAATGAGTTAGATACATGAATATAGACCTTAAAATAGTCTCAAAACCTCTTGACACTTATGTTATGCTCTAGAACACATCTTAGATTTTTGAAGTGTTACAGTCAAGAGGGTCACTTCATAAGAGAATGCCCCAAGGACAAGCAAGGCGGTGGAAATTCGGGACATAGAGCTCAATATTCATAAGTTTCTCCACCAAATAAGTCTGCACCTAGGGGATATTCTTCTGGTACATTATGAGGAACAGACCACTTGTATGTTGTTAATAATCGCCATGAACAAGAGAATTAGCCAGATGTTGTCAGTGGTATGATTTGAGTCTTTTACTTTACTGCTTATGAATTATTAGACCAATGAAATAGTTTATGTTTTATAACTCTTTATGTTGCTATGTACTTTGAGATTTCTCCTGAGAAACTTAGCAAACAATTTAGTATATCCACCAATGTTGGTGAATCCATTCTAGTATAAAGAGTCTATTGTGATTGTCCTATTCTCATCAGCCATAAGAGTACCATAACTGATTTAATAGAGTTAGACATGGTAGATTTTGATGTCATTCTAGGAATGGACTGGCTCTATGCCTGTTATGCATCAATAGATTGCAGAACTCGATTTTTCAAGTTTCAGATTCCTAATGAGCCACATATATAGTGGCTAAGTAGTTTATCAGTGCCTAACGGTTGCTTGATTTTATACTTTAAGGCGAGAAAGTTGGTTTCTAAGGGATGTATCTATAACTTAGTAAGATTTAATGACTGAAGTGTTGAGGTACCTTCCCTTCAATTTTTTCCTATGGTCAGTGAGTTTCCAGAAGTCTTTCTTGATGACTTACATGTAGTCCTTCCCAAAAAAGAGATAGACTTCCGCATAGAAATCATCCCAGATACTCGTCCAATATCTATTCCGCCATACATAATGGCACCAACAAAGTTAAAAGAGCTAAAGGAGAAATTGAAAGATCTGTTAGATAAAGTCTTTATTCGACCGAGTGTCTCACCTTGGGGCGCTCCAGTCTTGTTTGTATGAAGAAGTATGGGTCCCTTAGAATGTGTATAGATTACCACCAGCAGAATAAGGTGATCATCAAGAGTAAATATCATTAAGTATAAATGACCTTAATCCACTTCAAGATGCTTCTTGCTTTTCCAAGATTGACCTATAATAAGAAGAGTAAGGAAAAATGATATTCCCCAGACAACTTTTAGAACAAGGTGTAGGCATTATGAATTTTTGGCTATGTCCTTTAGTTTGGCATATGCAGCTGCAACATTCATGGATCATATGAACAGAAAAAAATTCAAGGATTATTAAGATATTTTTTTCATCATCTTCTTTGATGACTTACTGATTTATTCAATAAATGAAGAACATCATGCTTATCACCTAAGGGTTGTTCTTAAGACGTTGAAAGATAAGGAGTTCTATGTGAAGTTCTCCAAATGTGAGTTTTGGTTTAAGTCTATGGCATCTTAGGACACATTGTTTTTGGTAAAGGTATTAGAGTTGACACTCGGAAGATTGAGGCAGTTCAGAGTTGGCCTAGACCCACATCTCTGACAGATATAAGGAGTTTCTTGGGTTTGACTTGCTATTATATGATATATGTAGAATGATTCTCTTCTATCTTCTTTCAATGGTCTAAAATTTGTGAGAAAAGCTTTTAGGAGTTGAGAAGGAGATTGACTAGAGCTCTAGTTTTAACCTTACTAGAGGGTACTCAAGGCATTGTGGTGTATTAAAATGCATCAAGAGTTGGCTTGGGATGTGTATTAATGCAAAATGGCAAGGTTATAACTTATGCTTCAAGGCAGTTGAAAGTTCATGAGAAGAATTATTCAACTCATGACTTAGAATAGGATGTAGTAGTGTTTGCGTTAAAAATATGTCGTCATTATTTATATGGTGTTCATGTGGATATATTCACTGATGACAAGAGCCTCCAAAATGTGTTCAATCAGAAAGAGTTCAACCTCAGACAAGGAAGGAAGTTGGAATTACTCAAGGATTATGACATGAGTATTGTTTACCACCAAGGTAAGGCTAATGTGGTTGCTGATTCCTTAAGAAGGTTATCCATGGGAAGTACTTCCCATGTCAAAGAAGAAAAGAAGGAGTCAACAAAACATGTGCACATACTTATATGTTTTGGAGGCAGGCTTATGAATTCCGTAGAAAGAAGCATAGTTTTAAAAAATGGGATGACTTATCATTAGTGTCAGGTGAAAGAGAAATAATACCAAGACCCTATTGATTTGAAGGTAAGTGTACATAACAAAATAGTATTGACCGTTGAACAAGGAGGAGATGGTGTGAGGAAGTATCAAGGTAGATTATCTGTATCTATGTTGGATAAACTCCAAGAGAGGATCTTGGAGGAGGCTCATAGCTCCAGATATTCCATTCATCCGAGTTTCACCAAAACATATCGTGATTTGAGAGAGGTATATTTGTAGGAAGGCATGAAACAAATATATTTCTGAGTTTGTTTCCAAGTGTTCAAATTATTAGCAAGTGAAACTGGAACACCAAAGGCATGTAGGTTTAGATCAAAATATAGAGTTTCCAGAATGGAAGTGGGAGATGACTAATATGGACTTCATCACAGGCTTGCCAAGAACACGAAGGCCACATCATTCTATTTGGGTGATTGTCAACAGAATGAAATAGTCAGCCCATTTCTTGCCAATCAAGACTTCTTATTCAGCTGAGGATTATGCTAAGTTGTACCTTCAGGATGTGGTAAGACTTGACGGAGTTCTGATCTCCATTATTTCAAATAGAGTTTCACAATTTACTTCATAACTCGGGAAATCTTTCCATAAAGGTTTGGGTTTCAAGGTGAATTTAAGCACTGCTTTTCCTCGTAAGATAGATTGACAAGCAGAGCGTACTATCCAGTCCTTAAAATATATGTTGAGAGCTTTTTTGATCGACTTCAAGTTAAATTGATATGATCACCTATCTCTCATTGAGTTTGCTTACAACAATAGTTATCATTCAAGTATCTTGATGGCCCCGTATTAAGCTATTTATGGGAGAAGATGAGAAGATGCAGATCTCTTATTGGGTGGTTCAAATTTGGTGAAGCAGGGTTTATAGGACCAGATTTAGTTCACCAAGCTATGAAGGAGGTGAAAGTGATTCAAGAAAGTTTGAAGACAACACAAAGTCTCCAAAAGTCCTACACAAATGTTAGCAGAAGGCCATTAGGGTTTGAGGTAGATGATTAGGTGCATCTTAAGTATTAAACTTTTAAAGAAGTTATAAGGTTTTGTAAAAAATGTAAACTTATTCCTCGTTATATTGGACCTTATAGAACTTCCAAGAGAGTGGGAAATGTTGCTTATAAGTTGGAGCTACCCCAAGATTTAGAAGTGGTTCATCAGGTATTGCATATTTCTATGTTGAGGAAGTTTTTGGGTTATACTTCATTGATAGTACCAATAGAGAACGTGGGGATTGATGATAACTTATCTTATGAAAAATTTTCGGTCCAGATTTTGGATTGGGAAGTTTGCAAGTTGAGGACAAAACAAGTTGCTTCAGCCAAGGTCCTTTGGAGGAACCAATATGTTGAAGAAGTGACTTGGGAAGCATAAGAGGATATGAAGAAGAGATATCCACATCTCTTTGAATCCGGAGAAAATGTAAATCGAGCTACTAAATTCTCTTTGTAGCACTTTATAAGATTATGCATAATCATGGTACTAGTTACTTTTATCGTTGAGTGCTGAAATGATGTTACTATCCTTATATTAGATGAAGAATTCTTATTCGAGGATGAATGTTTCCAAGGGGGAGATATTATAACATATCGTATTCTAGACTAAGTTAAGCTAAGAAAAATAAGAAGAATCAATTTTGGAAATAAGTAAGGAAATTTAGAAAATTTCCAGATTTCAAAAGTGAGTTTTGGTCATTTTCAAATGACCATAATTCCCAACTCATGAAGAGTTTTGGTGGTTTCTTTATATGGATGGAAATATCGTTGGAATATATTTCCAACAACGCCAAGTTTGAGACTTTCCGAGGTAGTATGAGAGAAATATGACTTTTGGAAGTTTTGGTCGTTGGGAAGGGAAAACGCCAAACCCTGATTTGTTAAGGGTGTTTTGGTCTTTTTCAAAGTTAACTATTAAATTAATTTTGGGGGTAATACGTTGGGGTCTAAACTGATCCCATTCAGTTTATACACTTAAAAAATAATCTAGAGCTTTGAGAGAAAGGAGAAAAGAGGAGAAGGGAGAAGCAGACATAGGATCACCGAGAATTAATTCGTGGATTTTGTCAGAGATGATCCCTAACCAAGTATGTGAGATCATTCGGTGTTGGTTTCTTTCACCCACCCTCCAATTTTATTCATTACAAAAATTTATAGTTAATTTAAAGGAAATCTTGAAGTTCTTGATGAAAAGTTTTAAGTTCTTGTTGGTTGAATTGTTGTTGATCTCTGTTAGTTCTAATCCATGTTTCCGGACTGTTCTAGGGTCTAAACTATTGGGTAATAAGTTATTTAGGGGTCCTAAGTGTTTGCGGTGGGATCCATGGGTGTTTTGTAAGGTTTACAGAAGAAAAATTAAGAAGAAAGTTGGGAAACCTGTTGGAGAGACGTTGCGGCACCGCGTCTCCAAAGCGCCTCAGGACAGAGTCTGTTCGTCAGGCTCTGGTGCGGCGCGGCTCTGTCCATCAGGCTATCGCTCTCCGCGCATCTCAGAGCATCAGGACCGCCTGAGACCTCGTTCTTTCCTTATTTTTTTGTACTAGTTCATTGGTGATGTACCCTTCATTCTTAGTTGATTCCAACACTCTAGAGTAAATCTAAACATCATTAAAATCATCTATAAAAATGAGATCATGATCCTTGAATCCATAATCCAATTCAAGGAAAGTTAAGATCAAATTTAAGGAAGTTAAGAGCCAAGTATATGAGTTAAGAAGCATGTCAAAGTAAAGTTATCAAGTTTTCTAAAGTTTTTCCCAAACGTTTTAACTTTGTTTTAGAGACTTAAAGTTTAAGTCAAGAAAGAGTAAAGATTTGAGTTCGTTTTTAAAAACCTATAAGGGAACTAAGTATTTCCTATGTGTTAAAGTTTAAAGTAAGCAAAGAGTATCAAATTGAGTTCACTTCTCAAGATTTATAAGGGAACTAAGTAGTCCCTAAAGATTTAAACAAAATGCTTTCAAACTTGTGAGAAGGAAGGGAAGCTAGACTTCCATAGTGACTATGACTAGTTTTAATAGAAGAAACAGGAAACTATGATTTCCAAGAGACTTATCTAAGTTTTGAGCACTAATCTCAAACCACAAAATCAGTATATTTTTTAAATATAAGAGCATATATATTTTTGGGAGTAGTATTGGCACACATATGGGGAAGAGTTCAATATAACTCACAGCACCCATAAACCATGTTAGCCACCATGGGTAGAAAAGGGTCATACTTTCTAGATTGTTCCTTTTCACAGTTTTACTAGTGGATCTATTAGGCAGTTCAGGCCTTTAACCTTTGGCAACGTATAGGATGCGCTGGCAGCGTGGAATAGACCATTGTATCATCGATGTTGCTCTTAAGTGATGGTTGTCGGTTAAAGAATGTTTCTAAGGTAAATTGTATTTTTATACACATGAATATTGTATTTTCATAATACATTAGTATTGTATTTTATATGCTTATCCGATATTATGGTGTACTTGTATATATATACTCAGAGGTTTAATCATGTTTTCAGTCAACATTTCTTTATGTTGCATTTATTTTAAATGTGTATATTGAATAAGAGTTAGTAGTTCATGAATTTAACAGAGCCAAGGTAAGTATTCAGTCTTATTCTCTTTCAAACCTAGGTTTTGTTTAGCTTACAAAATGCATACTGGTACATTTGATGTACTGATGCCTGTTGGTTTGCATCATTTTATGATTTAGACGCAGGCAATAAGGATCAGCAAGCGGAATTTTGTTGAAGCAGATTGAGCTCCAGAGTCAGTGGTAGCCTCATTGCATTCCAAAGCACATCTATTTCCTTTGATTTTAGTAGTTTAGTTTTAGGATGTTGTGGGGTCTGTCCCAACATCCCACTTCAGTAAGTTTAGAGGCTTCATAGAAGCTATAATTTCAGTTTAGAGTTTATTGTTGCTAGTTGAGACTTAAGTGCCGTCAAGGCTAGATATTATATGAAAAACTTCCCTTACAAGTCATATTTCTTGTTTAAGATGTGCTTAGTCTTCCTCTAAGTTAAGTAAGACACATCAAGGGTGCGCTTGAGGTCTACCAATGGTCTTCGGGTACCAGTCCCGCCCAAGGTGTAGGCTTAGGGCATGACTGGGGATCTATGGGAGAATAGCCCATAGATGATCAGTATTTACATACCCTTTATCAAATCCCTGAACAAATCTTGAATTGATGGTGAATTGGACCAAGTTTCTGCCATCCTTTCTTCTCTTCGTCCTCTTCTTCATTTCTTCTAGAGAGAGAATTTCTTAAGAGTAACTTGGGGTCTTTAGTTGAATAATTTAAAGTGATTAGTTTGGGGGTTTATTAGACTAATATACGTGACTAATTAACAAACTAAACTACCTATCTTAAACCTAATTAAATAAATAACAAATTACAAAACTCCCAACTTAAAATAAAAAACATAAAAATTGGCAGCAGCTACGTCTACCCATCCACGAACAATTGATGGGTATACTCGACGTCCTGTGTTCTCGTGTATTGGACATGAGTTTCAAATTGTAGGTTTGATGCAGGCCCTAACCCACGAACCCAACCCATGGGGTGTGGGTCCAACCACGGGCCGTGAATGCCCAATCGTGGAACATGCTTAAAATTGGCAGTTTGGGGTCCCCCTCAAGGACCCCTTGGGTGGTCCTTGGGGGTAGTACCCACAAATTTAACCCCTATTCATAGTATGGAGTCCCTTCTACGAGTTTTAAACGTCATTCTACACTCCAAACCTCTTAAGAAAGGCCGTCGAACTTACTAATTTCTTGGGCGTTACACTTTCAATGAGCTAATTTAAGCTTACAAAATTAGTGGAATCATAATCTCAAAAAACTATTTCCCATGAACTATAGAAAGTTAAAAGAAATTTGCACTAACTACAACTAGGAAAATATCAGGAACTAATTAAATAAAATTGTGACTACTAACATCTAGAAAATAGCTACCACAAGACAGAATAAAACCAAATAAAATATGTTGATGGTGTACGACTTTAACACATCCTCTCGACAACAAATCTGCAATTTGTTGCTCTATATTAATTTTCTTCAAGTCAATCTTTCCTTGTAGCATGTTTTGTCGAATAAAGAAGTAACATATTTCAAGATTCTCTGTCCTTGCATGAAAAATGAAATTCATCTCAGTTGATTTCTATCTGATTTTCAAAGAACAAGGAAACTGCATAGCCAACTGGCTTCTTTAAATCATTCATAAATAGCATAAGCCATGTACTTTCTTGAGCTGCAACTACTTCTTGTAACACCCCAGAAAAATTTTGAGCTAAGACTCGAACCATTCTTCGTAGGGAGTGACTTTTTACCGAGGAATTTAAATGTTCTTAGGTGTTAAGGTCACTATATGTAACAATTTCAGTTCCACAAAAAACTACAGAGAATTCATTCAAGTCATTCGTAAGTTCTTCTAAATTCTAGGTCAACTTCAAATGACCATACCTTTTAACAAATGATGAAATTGGAGACTCATAACCTATCAAATTAAATATTTATGAGTCCTCTTTCTGACACTACTTATTTTGCTAAATTTCGAGCTTGGATGACAGAGATATGCTTGTTTGAGTTCAACCTATCCAATTAAGGAAAGTTATCAAAATTAATGAGGGGTATTTTAGTATTTTTCTTAACCCAATAGCCTAGATCGATTTTGTTAACCTTTTAGGGGTCTAAAATTATGAAATTCTGTTATAGTTATTACTAAATTACTCTTAGGGTTTTGAGAGGAGTTCAAGATTAGGAAATGAGAAGAAAATTAAGAACGTTAAATTTTGCAATCATCAAGACGTTTTCGCCAAGGATTTGATCATAAGATGTATGTAAGAACTCATTGTGTTAGGTTTGTTCTCCCACACACCAATCATGACTTTTTTACGAATTTCATCCAGGAGATTGAGTATATTGAGAATCTTTTTGATTTCTAGATGTTTTGTGTTTCATTATTACATAATGAAGTTCTTCAGGTGAGTTGTGAATAAGTATTGTTCTTGGTGTAAATTTTGTTGTATTTATGTTGGTTTAAGGATCAAGAAGAGTTTGAGGAAAATTATTCGATTGTAGATGAGTTAGGTCATGTGTTTGAACAAGAAAATTCATCGGTTCTCTAGGTAGAAGCTTGGGGCACGGCCCACTCAGTGTTCCCCAACTAGTGTTCTATAGATTAAGGTCTGGCGCCCTACGCCATTCAGTGCACATAGGTGTCCTACCATTTAGTACTTTTTTAACATGTGTCCCCTCGAATTGTACCAATGTTTTTACTTGATATTCACAAATATGATCTTCATTAACCTTTGAGAGGTCATGCCTATCCATGTTATAATTCTTGAATTCATAATTAAAATTCAAGATAGAGTTAAGAGTGGCAAAACAGAAATTCTTCTCAAAACTACTCGGCGACATATTGGCTTCTTATTTTCACCGTCGATTTGATCCTTTTCTTCAGGGTTCACCAAACATGAATAATAGTAGAGTATGGGACATTTTTGTGACATGTTGAATGGTTCCACGATCCTTAGGTACTCACTTCTTCATTCTTTGAGCTGCCTTTGTTCCCTTTTTTCTTGATTGTGTCCATGCTTTGTCTCCTAGTATATATACCTGAAACATAGGGTATTTTATCATTTTTTGAGACAAAATATGCATTTGAGGACACTAAACCTATCAAAATATAGCCTTTAATGGTCCTAATCACGGAGTTATCACCCATGCATGAAATCTCTCGACTATCTACAAGACATTTTATAACTAAAGAAATGTCTGACTACTTAGTTAAAAGAAAATCGATGTCCATCTCGAGCCTACACTCGGACATTCGTGACACTCGAGAACCATTTTTGGCTCCAAGCAAGTCCTTGGTTTGACTTACTAATCAGTAGAAGACGTAAATAATATGAAAATAGTCTCAAAAGATAAACTGATGAAATAACTTAGAATGTCTTTAAAGAAACATTTAAGTAGCCAAGAGGGAAACACAAGTTTCAATATAAGCAACTAACAAGAAAAGGAAAAATAAAGTACTAACTATATATGAAGCCTCTAAAACTATGAGGCATGTCAGAACAAGACCCCTGATAATCCTAACAACTGACAACAATTAATATGCATTGGGATCCTACAGAAAGTAAGGAGGCTCACCAGAAGACTATGCTTGCTCCATTAGATCAGTGAAGTACTTGATGTTGAGCTCGATTTCCTGTATCGTCATAATAACAATGATGCAGGGAAAATGATGTTAGTACATGGAATGTGGCATCATGAGAGGGGGATTATAAAATAAGACATAATCTTAAAAGGGGAACTGAAAGAACATACTGTGGCTCAACTAAATTCGACTTAAATCATTTCTCAATATAAGACGAAAATATGATTCCAATATAAAGAAAAGCTTTTAAAACATGGATGACAACTCTGTGTATTTAGGAATACAATAGTAATTGTGTATTTATGCAAAGATACTATATACACTATGCATGTATATAAAATACAATTACCTATGTATATAAAAGAATACAAAATACTTCAATGGGAGTTTCTCTAACTGAAAAATATCACTTAAGAGCAATGTAAAGATACAATGTTTTGTCTCACGCTGCTAGGGTCGTCAGATACCTTTCCAAGGTCATAAAACCTAACTTACTAAGGGTTTCCACTAGTCTATAATAAAAAGCACAAAGGAATCATCTGAAAAGTATGATTCCTTCTACCCATGATGGCTACATGGCTTATTGGTGCGTAGAGATGTTTGAAATTTCCCACACACTAGTGCTCAATCTCAAAATATACTAGCTCATATGGTCATATCATTATTTTTTTTGTTATTTGAGATAATTTCTCACAACTTATCTCGAAGTTTCTCTTAGAAATCAAAGTTTCCTTTCTTGCTTAATTGTGAAAGATTTTGTTCTTTACTGAAACTAGCTCACAGGCTCCCCTGGTAATCGGTGTTTCCTTTCTTTTTGCAAATGTCAAAATATTGACTCTTCCAGAATACGTAGTACCTATATACTCTTTTGAAGAAATCAACTTCAATCTTTACTATTTAACCAACTCAAAACTCATATTTTAAAACAAAGTTTAATATTTGTCAAGGACTTTCGGAAGACTCTATGAACTTCTATTGACTTAACTGTTAACTTTACTTGAATTGAATTACGGATTCAAGGATCATGATCTCATGTTACGGATAATTTCAAGTAGTTTAAACACATCTTAGAGTATAAATATAAACTAGAAAACATAGGTACATTTTGAGGGACCTCAAACGGAAAGAAGTGGGAAAAGGGTAGAAGATTTGGCGTCCTGGGTTCTCTGAGTGGCGCAGGGCACCAAACCCAAAACTTCAGAATATTGGTTAAGGAGAACTAGCTGGCGTAGATCCCCTGAGCCCAAACTATAGACCCCAAAGTGCCGTACCTATGCTGGTGCGGCACCCCATACCCCTTCCCCAAAAATACCTAATTGTTCTTGCCCGTTTTTCAACTCTAAGCCTTTTAGATTCGATTGTCTTCTTCCCCAAACACTTAGATTCAAATTCATAACAAAAATATGAAAGAATAAATTCAAAATAAAATTAAATTTCATGAATTTAACTCAAGGACTTATCAACAACTTCAACAATCAAGAACACAATATAACTTCAACAAAAATCCATCAAGAACTCTATATCTATATTTCAAAAACAAATTTTTGTTGAATAAAATTATGACTGGTGTGTGTTGAACAAATCCAACAATATGTATGTCACGCCTCAAAGCTTCCCCCGAAATGTGGACAAGGGACCTGGGATCACGAGTGACCCCAAGCTAACTTGTCGGCATATCATAAGCATACTTAAGGGTTTAATTGGAATAAGAGAATACTATGTGGAAGATTAAAACATTATAAAACTTAAATGATGGGGAATACCCAACACTATCTGAATAAATAAATAGGAAGTTTAATGATAAATAAAAGATCAAACTCGAAAGCTAAAATTGAAACTAACTATGTCTGAAATAAAGCCTTTGACTAACTAGAGAAATTGGGACATTCCCTTGCTAAATCTAGAAAAACCCAAATTAAAGACTGAGAAAAGAAATAGAATTATGTCGATCGTCCTAAAAAAAATATATTCACCACTAATGTTGTTGCACTGGATATCCGGAACTGATCTAAGCGTGATATAAATGTGGAGGATCTGAATCTACATCACGAGAAAATGTGTATGCGCCACTACTTCAAAGGTATTGAGCATGAAGGATAAAATAAAGCTAAACAATAGACATAACTGCACAAAGCATAAAATTGAGCAATGATATAAGATGATCATGATACTATACTACATGAACTAGCTGAATGTAATGACTAAGTTTATGACGTGCTGAACCTGAACTGTAACTGATAATATGGTGAATACACTAGAATCTATCTGTTGGAGATACTACAATTCGACATCAAAATAACATGAGATAAATATGGAGTCTGATGTATACACCCCATCAAGAGGACCCAATATACAAAGCCGGAGGTATAGAGAAATGATTTTGTAATCACAAAACTGATGCCTAACAGAGAAGACCTAGCCTATGGGCATGTAGTTCTGGGACTATTAGGGTGACTAACCCTAGTCCAATTCGGCATTAATCTTACTCCCAATAGAATATATAAACACAATATAACTAAAATAAACAAGATGGATCAATATTCTGAAAAGCTAACTCAAAATGCAACATTAATGTACTAATAATGAATCATTCTTAACTGAGGCATGCTGTTACGAACCACAAGTACACCGTAGGAGAAGGGAGCATTCTTGTTTCATCACACGGCGTACTTGACCTCACGGAGGTGTTTCACAAGCCTCTTAGCTATAATTCATTACATAAGATCTGAAAAGTAGTGTAGAATTAAAAAATTTCGCACCAATATAAATAAGAAACTTCATTTATAAAAGCTAAAGGAACGAGTCTCATCGTCACAAGCCAACTTAAAGACACAACATAAATATCTTAGGGACAGGACCCTTTACATTTAAAGAAATATATAAATAGTCTTATTCAAGTCTTGATGAAAAAACTAAAACAGATATAGACTATGTACTCGAATATATGAGGATATACCAAAACATGAGTGTAAACTTCCCAAGCTTAGCCTTATAGGAAACCTCCACTTGTCTTCCACCTATACATATAGAAAGTAGATAGTATGAGATTAGTACAAACATTGTACGAAGTCTTTCATTATGCAACAACACATGTAAAAGAGGACATTTAAGTTGAAAGATACAAATCATGTTTTTTGATAAAACCTTCATGAATAAAATTACAAAAAATCATATAATCATCATTTAGCACATCAGTTAAAACTTCAATATTTTTCAACAAAAGAGCATACTTACAACCCAAACATCACATGAACTATTCCTATCCAAAGTTATTGTCACATCCCGATCTACCCTCGATATACGTACGCAAAACCCAGGACAAAAATTGAACCAAAGCTACCTCTGCTGAAATGATCAAGACGATACTAAAGATAATAAACTGAATGCGAAAGCTAAATAATAGTTTCAATTGAAAAGATGGGGAATACTCATATTAGTCCTTTAGGGCCCTTTCAACCCGCCAAAATGGAAGGCTTTGCACTGTACCGAACTGGAGAATCTCTTTCGGGTGCAAAGCGTAAGCCTATAACTGAGATATTTGAAAAAATGAGTTTAATACAAAGAATTTATTAACTTAATAGTAAGATGAAACTTACTATGTCTGAAATAAGCCTCTAACAACCTTGAAATGCAAAGACAAGCCCCAGTTAAGTCTAGCAAAAACAGAAAAAAAATGACCAAAAGACTTAAGTGAAATCGTGACTAGTGTCCTCGGAGAATGAGGGCTCACCAGTGAATCTGTTGAACTGGAGATCGGGAATTGATCTATGCGTGATCTAGATGCTGAGTACCTGAAACTACATCACGAGAAGATGTAGCACACGTATGTCTCAGTACAGGAAGGCACTGAGCATGTTTGATAGAGTAAAACTGAAATAATACATAACTGAATAAGCACAAAAGTATGTTTATAATCTGAACATGATATAGATTTTGAATACTGAGATAACTAAATGCATTGAACAATTTATAACATGTTAAAACTGAATACTTGATATACTGATAATAGTCAATGCAGTAGAATTTGACTTATTTATAGGAGCTACTAATAACCGATAATAAAAACACATGAGCTAAATGTGGTGTCCATGTATACGCATCATCAAGAAGACCCAATATACCCTGTCAGAGGTATAAAGTAATGCAGGTGATATAACTAAACTGATGCCCACAGAGGGAACTTACAACCTACATAGTAAGTAGTTCTGGTACTATTCGGTACGCTGATCCCTATTTCAACTCGGTATTAATGATATACCGAATGAATTATGTAATTAATTGATTATGAGTTATTTAAATACTGGATAGCTCAAAACTGACCATGCAATCTGAGAAATCAACAATTAATATGGTAATTATGCATTTATAACTGAGGCATGTATCTCTGAAGCAACTGAACTATCTGACCTAGCATGTGTAACTCAAGAACTAAATAAATACACAACTAGGGATCTGAAATTCATGTGATAAATTAAATAATAACATAGTAATATGATTTGTAACATATAAGTAATTTATTCATGAAGTTTTGTTGAACTTTTATAAACCGCGGGTCTAATCATGATATGGAAATCAAGAATCTGACTAAAAACTAGGGACCTAATGGGTGAAAGCTACCCACTAGTGAAATCCCACATACTATGTGATGAAATTCACGGATGGGGCTAGAACTGCTGGAACCTAAATGCGGTCTTGAACTAGGGTTCTTGACCTATTTCTCCTTTCTTGCTTCTAATTTTCTAAGTTTTTGATTAATAATTTGAGTTAGGTAAATTTTGGTTATGTTTCTAGGATCAAACAGACTAATATATGATGATTTATGGTCAAAACGACGTATATTAGGGTTTATATAAAGTGGGAAAAGACCAAAGGACCCCTGAGTTAATTGGTATCAGACCAAATGATGACTTGAACTGACAGGCCATCGTTCAACATCCTTTGGGTTGGTCGGTTGGGTCTGTTCGACAGGCCTTTACAAAAACTGGCATAACATTTTTCTCGGAGGTCTGATTTTAGCAAGGTTGGTGAATCTAGAATGATAATTAAATTATCTGTTTTTTGGTATTTCATGGCACACCTAGTTCATTTTGTGCTAAGTGTTGTGATCATTTGTAGTTGACCCAACTGCATTTCCCCTCTAAATATCTGCTAATTTCCACCTACTGACCGTAGATTGAACGACGGTCCATGTTGGTCAATCGTGCTTCATGTCAGAGAGTGGGTAAATGGGGTATTGATCGATGGACAAAGACTACAAACCGTAGTCTAACCTACGGATTGTATGTCCTTCAGTTGTTCAGCACTTTGTTAAATTTGTATGGGATTACTTTTTAGGGGATTCATACTGAATCGACGGATGTGCAGGACGGGCGGTCAGCTAGGCTATGATTCGTCGATAGAAACTGTTTATTGCACCTGCACTTTCTTTGAAATGCTGGTTTTTGGTTTGTTTTGGATACGGGGTTTTACATTATATCCCCCTTAGAACATTCGTCCTTGAATGATCTAATCTAAGGTAAAATAGAGAGAGAGACCTCTAATCTTTAATACTAAACACTGAGAACTCAGTTTCTGACAACATGCAAATACGTCGAAAATGCAAGTACAAACTGAGGGAACATGGTTCCAAGACTGAATTTAGGCATGAATGACTGAAATACTGAAGAGGAACTATTACCTTATGCTTTAGTGGAATCGGAAAGAAAGAGGTGAGGATACTTGGTTTTCATGGCTGCTTCTACTTCCCAAATAGCTCCATCTACGGACTGACTCCTCCACAAAATCTTTATTGAAGAGACTTCTTTATTTCTCAACCTTCTACACTTACAGTGAAGAATGTAAACTAGTACATCCTCATAAGAAATACTATCTTTAACCTCCACACTCTCTAATGGCATTATATAGGTTGGGTCACCCATACACTTCCTCTAGAGCAACATGTGGAAGACTAGATGTATTGCTACTAGTTGTGCTGGAAAATTTAATTCACATTCCACCTAGCCAATCCTTTTCAAGATCTTGTAAGGGCCTACATATCTAGGACTGAGTTTCCCCTTCTTGCCAAATATCATCACTCCTTTCATTGGGAACACTTTTAGGAAAACCAAATCATCAACTTGGAACTCTAGTTCCCTTCTTCTTAAATTTGCATAAGATTTCTAACGACTCTAGGTTGTCCTAAGTGTATCTCTAATGAGTTGCACTTTATCCATAGCTAAATGACTAAATCTGGCCCTGTCAAAGCTTCTTCACCTACTTCAAACCAAAAAATAGGAGATCTACATCTACACCCGTATAGAGCTTCAAAATAGGCCATCTAAATGTTGGAATGGTAGCTATTGTTGTAGGAGAACTCAATCATAGGAAGGTGATCATCCCAACTATCCTTGAAATAGATTACACAAGCTCTCGACCTATCCTCTAGGGTCTGAATGTTGCGCTCTTCATGTCCATCCGTATATGGATGAAATTGTATTCTATGGTTAACTTGAGTAGCGAGACCCTTTTAAAATGACTTCCACAAACGAGAGGTAAGTTGAGGACCTCTATCTGAGATTATAGACAAAGGAACCCCATGTAACCTCAAAAATTTTTTAATGTAAAGCTTGTCATAATCCTCTATCGAATCTGCAGTCTGGACCGCTAAAAAGCGAGAAGACTTATTAATCCTATCAACTATCACCCAAATAGAGTCATGTTGTCTTAGAGTACCATTTAACCTTGTGATGAAATCCATATTGATCACAACCCACTTCCAAGTAGGAATATTGATCTCTTGAGTCATACCCGTCGTTTTCCGATGTTCTACCTTTACTTACTTGCAATTGGGGCACTTACTCACAAAATCTGCTATGTCCCTCTTCATGCAAGTCCACCAATAGATTTCCCGGAGATCGCGGTACATCTTAGTGGCACCTGGATGAATAGAATACCTGGAGTTATGAGCTTGTGCAAGGATATGATTTCTCAACTCACCCACATAAGGAACACACAATCTACCCTAGTAGCGAAGTACACCATATCCCCCTTGGGAGAATACCTCCACTCGCTAATTGTGGACTGCACCCTTAAGTTCAAGCAAGATCGAATCACTGTCTTGCTTTTCCTTAACCTCCACTACCAAAGAAGAATCTTCTTCATTTTGAACTGTTACACCATTGTCGCATATGCTCATAAGGCCAACTCCTAAGCAAGCAAGCCTGTGAAGATCCTTCACTAGCTCTTTTCTTTCTTCCTTAACATGGGCTACACTACCGATTGATAATCCCCTATGAGCATCTTCTAATACATTCTCCTTACCAGAATGATAATGAACACTAATATCATAATCCTTAAGGAACTAAAGCCATCTCCTCTCGCGAAGATTCAACTTTTTATGGTTAAACACATACTGAAGGATCTTATGATCAGTGAACACCATACAAGTAGTGTCTCCAGATCTTGAGTGCAAACAACACTGCTGCAAGCTCGAGGTATTGAGTTGGATAGTTCTTCTTATGCACCTTAGGTTGTCTAGAAGCATATGCTATAACCTTATCTTGTTGCATCATCGCACAACCTAGGCCAACTCTTGATGCATCACAATAAATCACATAACCCCCTGAACACTCTGGTAGAGTCAAGATAGGAGTTGTAGTCAATCTTGTTTCCAATTATGAAAAGATTTTCTCACAATCATTTGACCATTGTAACATGACCTTCTTCTGAATCAACCTAGTCAATGTTGAGGCTAAGGATGAGAATCCTTCCACAAACCTTCTATAATAACCTGCTAGACCTAAGAAACTTCTGATATCTATAGCAGAGGTAGGTCTGGGCCATTGTTTCACTGCTTCTATATTATGTGAATCCACTCGGATCCCTTTGCTAGATATAATATGAACAAGTAAAGCAAAGGATTTCAACCAGAACTCACATTTGCTAAACTTAGCGAATAATTGACGATCCTTGAGAATCAATAGAACAATTCTCAAATGACTCACATGTTCCTCCTCAATCCTAGAGTAAATGAGGATATCATCAATAATGACGATAATGAACATGTCCAAGTACTATTTGAATAGTTTGTTCATCAAATCCACTAAAGTTGCAGGAGCATTGGTTCTTTCAAAAGACATAACTACTAATTCGTAATGACCATACCGAGTTCTGAAGGTTATTTTCGAAATGTCGCTATCTATGACTCTAAGATGATGATAACCTGATCTGAGGTCTATCTTTGATAAATAGCTAGCACCTTGAAGTTGGTCAAACAAGTCATCAATCCTATTGATGGCATACTTATTCTTGGTTGTGACCTTGTTCAACTGTCTATAATCAATACACATTCTGATAGAACCATCTTTCTTTTTTACGAATAACCCAGGTGCACCCCATTGTAAAATACTAGGTGTAATGAAGCCCTTCTCTAGAAGGTCTTTCAACTGATCTTTCAATTCCTTAAGCTTTGATAGAGCCATTCTATAAGGACGAATAGTAATAGGGTGGGTATCTAGAAGGAGATTAATTCCAAAGTCAATTTCCCTTTCACGAGGGACTCTGGAAAGGTCTCGTAGAAATACTTATGGAAATTAACAAACTATTGAACTGACTCAAGATTTGGGGTTTCAGATCTAGATTCCTTAACCAAAACTAGATGATAGAGATAACCCTTAGACATCATCTCTCTAGCCTTAAGGTAAGAAATGAATCGACTTCCATTCTAAGATTGGTTCGTCTGCAAACTGAAAACTAAAAATCCTAGTTCTACCATTAACTAAGACATAACACGAATGTAGCCAATCCATTCCTAGAATGACATCGAAGTCTACCATTTCTAACTCTACATAATCTGCTGAGCTGACATTCTGAGATACTCTGATAGGGCTATTTTTTATACTCGTCTAGCTCACCGACTGTTGTAGAGAATGAGAAAGGTTCTGAGAGAGATTCTGGACTCACACTAAATTGGACTATTATGTAAGGAGTTACAAATGAAAGAGTAGCCCCTGGATCTAACAATGCATAAACATCAAGGTAAAAGACTCGCAGCGTAGCAGTAACTACATGAGGAGAACCTTCCTGATCTTGGCGAGCTTAAAGAGCATACAAACTATTCTTACGCTGACTGACACTTGTATCACATGAGTTACCTTGCTATGTCGGGCAACTAACTGGTATTGATGAAGTTGTTCACTAAGTTTTACCATTACCACATCCTGGACCCTCTCTAGAAGGACAATCCATTAACCTGTGAGCAGACTGAATGCACCCAAAGCATCCTTCTTTTCTTGTGAGACACTCGCTCGGATGGTTCCTACTATATTTAGGGCATGTGGGGTAAGTCTTGCTGCCTGAAAAAATTTCCCTGAGACTTAGATCCTGGTGCTCTAACCTTTTGGTCATATCTGATCTTGGAGGATTGAACACTAGTTGACGAAGGGGCTGGAGCAACTTTTGCTAGCTCTACCAGCGATTTCCACCACCCAACTTCTGCTTAGAAAAGTCATAGTTCCCGGTCCTAGGCTTTTTATTCTCCTTAGCTTGTTCCCTAAGATTATCACCCTCAACCTAATGAGCATGAGTCATAATACTAGAGATGTTCATATCGGCAAATAACAAAGCACTCCTGCACTCAGTTTTCACCAAATCTGATACTATATACAAGAACTTATACATCTGAGCTCTTGAGTTAGCAACCATGTGAGGCGCATACTTGGAGATTTAGTTAAGCTTGATCCTACACTCTTGGACTTTCATGTTTCCCAGCCTCAAATTCATCATTTCCTGAGCCTTTGTTTCTCTAAACTCTATTGGGAAAAACCTTTTCAGAAAGATCTCATGAAAGAAATCCCAAATAATAAAAGTTGCATTTGTACCCCTATTTTCCTTCTACTGCGTGTACCAGATATGAGCAACATCCTTCTAGTGGTATGATGCAAACTCAACCCTATCATTCCCAGTGACTTGCATTACCTTAAAGATCTTTTTGACCTCATCTAAGAAATTCTGAGGATCTTCATTAGTTTGTGAGCCTAAAAACTCAAGCGGATTCGTTATAAAAAAGACACGTACTCTTGTTGCTGCTGATCCACCATTTTTATTCACAGGAGCAAGAACCCAATTGTTCTGGTTGGTTACACACTGAGCCATCATATGTATAGCACTTTTGAACTTAGAATTGCAGACTACCTGCTCCAGGACAGGAGGAGTTGTGTTTCAATTCCAAGCGTTCGCGTTCCTAGCATTAGCTCTACGAGGAGGCATGATCTTAAACATAGAACATCAAGTTAGAGTGGAATAAGATCATACCTTAAGCACGATGAGAGTAACAAGAAAGTGAAGTTTTTCTAAACACATGGTATCCTCCCTCTTATTAGATGTGGTGCACTTCACATCCATGAAAAGGACTCTACATAGTGCGGCTTTTAAGACATCCTAGGACTCTTAACCCAGTGTTTTGATACAATGTTTTGGCACGCCTCGAGCTACCCCGAGACGTGAACATGAAACCTAGGACCACAAGTGATCCAAAGCTAACCCTGCTGGCATGATCAAGATTATAATAAAGCTAATAAAATGAATGCAAAAGCTAAATCATAATTTAAATTGAAAAGATGGGGAATACCCATATTATATAATTGAGATATTTGAGAACGATTAGTATAATACAAAGAAGTTATTAACTCAACACTAAGTTGAAACTAACTATGTCTAAAATAAGTCTCAAACTAACTAGAAATACTGGGACAAGCCCTAGCTAAGTATAGCAAAAATTGAAAGTAAATGACTAAAAGATCGAAAAGAACCCATGATTATTTTCCTTGGAGAGTGAGGAATCACCACAGAATTTGCTGAACTTGAGATCAGATATCAATCTATGCGTGATCTGGATGTTGAGAACCTGAAACTACATCCCAAGAAGATGTAGCACACTTATGTGTCTGTACTTTAAGGTATGGAGCATGTAGGATAGAATAAAGCTGAAATAATACATAACTTAACAAGCACAAAAGTAAGCATATAAAAATAACATGATATCGATTTTGAATGTTGAGATAACTGAATGCGATGACCAATTTATAACATGTTGAGATTGAATACTGGATATACTGATAAATGGTCAATGCACTGGAATCTGACTGACCTATCGGAGCTACTAATAATTGATAATAAAACCACATGAGATAAATGTGGAATTCGATGTATATTCCCCATCGAGAGGACCCAATACACCCTGCCAGAGTTATAAAGTCATGTTGGCGTGATCATTAAACCGATTCCCACATAAGGGACTTATAATCTACTTGGCTAGTAGTTCTGGGACTATTGGGTATGTTGAACCCTAGTGCAACTCGGTATTAAGGCTAGTCCAAATTAATTGTAATTAAATGATTAGTCGTTTATGTAAATACTGGATAGCTCAAAATTGAACATGCAAACTGAGAGTGCAATCTGGTAATTATATATTATAACTGAGGCAAGTATATACGAAGAAACTAAAATATATGACCTAGCATGCGTAATTCTAGAACTAAAGAAATACATAGTTATGGTTCTAATATTCATGCGATAAACTAAATTATAACATGGAAAACTTATTTTGAACATATAACTAATTAATTCATGAAGTTCTGTTGAAGTTCTAGAAACCTTAGGTCTAATCATGATGTAGAAATCAAGAATATGACTGAAAACTAGGGACCAAATGGGTGAAAGGAACCCACTAGGGAAATCGCACATACCTGGTGATGAAATTCCCGGAGAAATATTTAGATATCGAAGCTTGAAATACTGGAACCTTGCTGTGTTCTGGAACTAGGTTTCTTGACTTTTTTCTCCTCTCTTTCTTCTAATTTTCTATGTTTTTATTAATTATTTGACTTAGGTAAGTTTTGGTTATGTTTCTTGGCTTAAATTGACTAAAATCTTATGATTTAGGGTCAAAACGACGTATCTTAGGGTTTAAAAAAATTGAGAGAAGACCACAAGACCACTGAATTAATTTTTGTTGGACGAAACGACGACCTGGACTGACTTGCCGTCGTTCAATCAATTGTCCGTTGTTTGGATCTGTAGGTTGGGTCTGTTCGACAGGTCTGATTTTAGCAAGCTCGCAGCAATGGAAAGCAAATTCAATTAGAATTTCCCCCCTAACTGTCTTCTGATTTCCACCTATGGCCAGACCTATGGATCGTAGATCGAACGATGATCCGTGCGAGTCAATTGTGGTTCATGGCAGAGAGTGGATAAATGGGCATTTATCAACGGGCACAGACTACGGACCGTATTATTACCTACAGACCGTAGGTAAGTCCGTCGTTCAACATTTAGTCAAATTTTTCTTGGATTAATTTTTGGAAGTTTCAAATTCAATCGACGAATGTGCAGGACGGGTCGTGGGTCAGGCTATGGTCCGTCGATGGTAACCGTCGATTGCACCTATAATTTTTCTGAAAAGCTGATTTTTGGTCTATTTTTGATAAGTGGTTTTACAGTTATCCTAAGGTTCACCTAGGTAAGGCATGAAGGATCGCGTAAACAACCTCTCCAATACTTACCTAAGAGATCCTTAAGACTACTAAGGATAAGCATATTTCACTTCATTTTAACAAGTCAATATTCAATACCTAAAGACGTTCTAGGAACATACATATACTTAGGAACTTCACATTAAACTACCCTCTAAGACAAACATCAAGTTACAGTTGGTTAAATGTGAAATTAGCATCCCATACTACTAATTCCACTTAGTGCTCCTTAGGAATCACCCTAGACTAGGAACATCACATTGATAACATCATCTTCATAATTTTCATCATAGAAGACATAATACCAACATGCTTCTCTAATACAAGACATAAGACTTGAATACTTGATGAACATTAGGCATAGATTCAACATGTTTATAAACATTAAACATAGAGTAAACTTACTTCATTTCATCATATAATGACACATTCATAAATTTTTATATATAGACACACCAAGACTCCCTTCAAATGTCTAGTTGTGCAATGGATAGATATATCCCATTCCACCACCTACCCTAAGTAGTATACCCTTAAGAAGACTTAGTTAATTTACATTCATTTATGGGTCTAGATTCAACCGACATAGACCATGAGAGATAGACATGGAATCCCGGTATTAACCTCTACTGGATGAGGAATCAGTACTTGCCTAATGTAGGGTCATAGTCTTTAGCCTTTACATGGATTCTCCAATAGCTACAGCTACATGGAAGATATTTAAGGGATAAGGAGATTGCTACTAAGCAACTCATTCTATACTAACGAGCAGCACTCATCTGAAAAGGTACATTGGATACGACATCTCTACTCATAATGTATAACCACCCCCTTTTCAAATCCTCTTGGTGCTAAGAATAAATCACCTATGGAGTCTTAAACATTCATGGACTATAGGTTAAAGTGTATCTATTTAGTACCACATCTCAACTAACAAAGGGTACTTATCCGTTGAGGTTAATTTTTGATACCACATATCATCTCACGAAGGGCATCAACCACCAATCTATCTTGGAAAGCTCATCGAGAATAGTGATGTTGCTGCTAAGCACTTCTTCTCAAATCACGAAGAGTGTTCACACCAAATCCCCCTTTTTATACCAAAAAAATAGTGGGGATGGTCTAGAACATTAGCTCTACTCATGAAGAGTGTTTGCCCTATAAATTCTGTCTACCCTACAAATTCTCCATTTCATTCATAAGTTCATTAATACGTTCCAAGTGTGTTTGAGTAAATGTGAGCACACCTTTCACATAATCACAATAATCCATAACATCAAAATCTAGACATGTTCATACCTACATTCATCATACTTTACACACTATCATGCTTCACATATACATAAACATCATTTAGGCATAACATCATCAAGATATTCATTTTTTATTCTTAAAATAGATCATGCATATACATCATGATCACCACCTTAATTCACATACTATACCTTCAAGGTCAAATTCACAATGTGCGTGCAAGCGCACAGACTCAAGATCATTTGACAATATGAAATAAGCAAGATTAGAACAAGTTACCCTTTATCCAAGACTTTACCACCTTTTCTCAATTTCTCCAACAATACATCATAATGTAGCATTTAAGGTAGTAGCTAAATCACTGTATAACATAAGAAAACCGTAGTTCTAACATTATCAATTCATGCATATTGAACCCGCTTCATAAGCCAAATGTTGAGAAATTGAATGAGCATGGGTTTATTGAGTTTTTAACTTTACAATCATCAACTAACAGTGAATAATATTATATTACACTCATTAAAATCTTTTCATGCAAAACCCATGCTTAGAGTAAAAAATAGAAGAGTTTGGAGTTTTGAAAATCCTTTTTGAAAAGTCTTTGAATTGGCACCTTGAATAAAAAAGAGTCAAGGATGAAACACCATACCTTACTATGAAGAAAACCACGAAATTTCTGTGAAGAAAACGTTCAAAACCATCAACCATATCTCAACCTTAAGTTTTAGCATCAACGAAGTTTTATAGAACTTTTGGGAGACAAGAACTTTTGAGGGTTTTGAAATTTTGTTTTTTAATTGAGGGTTTGGGGTTTTTGATTGGGGGAATGAGTGTATAATGACCTAAAATAAATATATAATACATTCTCTCAAATACCCATACAACAATTGGACAATTTATACAAGTCATGCTTAACTTAAATATTCAGAATTATCATCGAGGATAAAGTCCACGACACGAAGCTGTTCCCGCAAGATTTTTGAAAATAAATTTCGAGACCAGAGACTCTGTGATGTGTACGCAACGGGGACAATATTTTTTGACCCTAAACATATCCATCTAGTTGTTAGTTTCATCCCCACTAATTATAGACTCCAAACAACACTTAAAAAACCATAGAACACATAGGGACACACTAGCGCGCACATATTAGGCTAGTTTCTGAATGTTTTTGTCGTCCTTGACGTTTGACTTCCAAACTTCACCAACTGACTTCTAATTCTAGAATAAATGATTTTAAACTTTATTAACTTATGAAATACATTTGAATCTCTAGTTTGACCTATTTCATTTTGAGGGTCGTAACACATGTATATTTGAATAATCTGACCTAGCAAGTGTAACTCATTAACTAAACTAATCTACACAACTAAATGTCTGAGTTTCAAGAAATAATTTCACAGAAAACATGATAATCTAATTTGAATCAATCTAACAACCGAATCACAACATAAATTTTGAAATTATAGAAACTCTAGCCTTAACATGTTGTAGAGAATCAAGGATAAAGCTGAATTATAGGGACCTAGTAGGTGAAAGGAACCCACTAGTTAAATACCACTACCTGGCGATGAAATTGACGGATAAGTCTTTCGATTTTGGGGCTGGAACTGCAGAAAACCTTGTTGCATGTTCATGACGGGCTACTCGACTTTCTCTTTGATTTTCACTATATTTCGCTTGAATTTTTGTGAATGATTGATTATCGTAGGTTCTAATTTATATCCTAGGCATATCATTGATTATGGTAGGTTCTAATTTATTTCCTAGGCTAAAAATGACCAAACTATATAGTTTAGGGTTTAAACAGCGTATTTCAGGGGTCAAACGTGTAGGAAAAAGACTAAACGATGCCTGACTTAAAAGTTGTCGGGGGTCACTCATGGTCCATTCTGGTCATCCATCGTTCAGCATGTAGGAGTTGGATCTGCGTACTACAATCCACGTACTTGGACCAGGGATCGTGCTCCGACGTACGATCCATAGGTCATGGTTTAGGTTGTGCAAAGGCTGAATTTTCTAGAGTTCTAGGGAGGTGGTCGCAGGTGGTCCACCATGGACCCCAACAAAGGTCCATGAGTCACTCTACATATACTAGGTGGCCCTATTAGTGGCACCTGCAACTTCTAAAATTTTGTGAAATTTGGTCTTCCTAGCATACGAGGTGTTACAATGTGATCTCATATACCTCATAGAGATCAACCCTTGACAATAACCACAAGAAAATCTTCAAGAACACGGCTATTTTACGCTTCTTCTCCTCTTTTATTTTCTCTCAAAACCCTAACTTAATTTTATGAAGCGTAAACTAAACCCCATCAGCTTAGACCCCAACTTAATTACAAAAAAACTAATTTAATTAATTAGGTAGTGGAAAGACCATAATATCATTCTAACATTCGGTGTTGACTTTCCTTATCTACACATCCCAATATCAAATGGACATGTCTCTCCTATACAAACTCTGAATTGAGCAAACTGGTGGATTTGGAATGATAATTTAAAGATCTTTCCTACAGTATCTTGTAGCACACTTAAATCATCTTTATCTAAGAGTTATGACCATTCGTAGTTTACCCAAACTCATGCTTAGCTGAACTTTTTCAACTTTTCCAAATTTGATTATTTCAAAAAATGGTTTCTTTCTAATTCTAGTTCTTTCTAGTTCTTTAAAATAGTGAGGTGTGATAACGTATCCTACATGGATGCCAAGAAACTGTTGAAGAACTCTAAAAATTAGCCTCTAGCGGCACCATCATAACAGGAATATTTCTACAACTGTTAGATGAATCCTGTTTGGATCAATTTCAAATTCTCTATTTTTTCTGCGTGTCACCTCAATATTAAATTGGGTAAGTATCTCAAAAAAATTGTAACTCCTCATGAGGTATGTTTTGAGTAATGATGAATCATTTACAACATTCTCGCTTTAGTGATCTCATCGATGTTGCTAGCACTGGCTTCCATGGAGATGGAGTAAATTATTAACATCAACTCTTGCAACTCTTTCTCCACTCCGGTGACTTCTGGTCTGCTTTGGTGACAATCATGAGTGCATTTATATCTCCTTCAAATTTTTCCATTATTGTTGAGCACATGTAGGAATCTTTAAACTCATTTCATGATCTTTTCATGGGATTCAAAGGTAATTCTCTTTCCCTTTTATTTTTATTATTTATTCTAGATTCATTTCCGTGTTTTATTCTCCATTTGAACCTCAATTTTTTAATTCATTTCTTTAAAAGTTAGATTTTCATATACCATTTGAGGTTCAAAATGACCTTAATCTTCACCAAACTTTGGGGATGTAATGCTCACCTCAAAGGAAGTATAATAACATAGTTAATTTTCTATTTCATTGTCCAGTTCCGAGGATGATCAATTTTTTACCTAATTTTTATTATGAACTTTTCGACATTAATATGAGTATCACTAGTTTCGAAGGTGATCCGCGAATCTCAAAAAGTTAAACGTCTTGAGTAGAAATTCTAGTTAGGTTTCGACTTTGAAGTACGTTACAACTTGTTCATTTAGACTTATCTTAGTTCGACAATATATAAATTGGGTTGCAAATGATCATTAGAAAGGTTGGAGGGTTAACCCTTAGTCTTACATGATCCTTAGTTATACTTTGTCCTTTTTTGGGACATTGGACTAGTAGTTTTGTCATGACCAAAGAGCACCCCCTAGAAGTAACATGGCGTACTTGAACTCTCGGAGGCATTATACAAGTCCATAGTTATCATTCATCGCATTTTCAAAGATAAATTTAGCGAAAAATTTAAAACTTTATTAGCACATCATATGCTAGAACATCACTTAGTTTATATATAAAATATCATAATACATAGTTAAAGAATATAGTATCATTTCGTCATCCCAGACTCAATATCACTAGAGTATTGTAGGGACACGACCCTTACAACATTGTTCGTAAGTAAAATACTACAACATTTTACAATAAACCATAACTTAGGAAATCTTTGCACTTAATGATTCCATTTTTTTTGAGATTGGGAATCACATATCAAGCTCCTCGCCAATAAGGACATCCTTTAAGCATCCATAACCTACACATTGTATAAAAATATGGAGAAGAATGGAGTTAGTGCAAGAATGCACAAAGTATGGCAACCATGCAAAAGAAAATATTTAAAAGGGGCATTTTACTTGAAACCATGTTTCATGACTTTTTGATAAATCTTGATAAAACTTTGATACAATAGCATTTATACAAGCCACATACTTCATATAGGAATATTCAATGGTCATCAATCATATAAAGAACACATTAAAATTGAGGCATTTTGACCAATTTACGGTAAGCTTATTTTCACTTTACAGTGAACTTCTTTTCTTTAAGTCATTAACCTCCCAAGTAAACATGTAGTGATATTTGTGCAATACACCACCTTAAGGCCACGAGATATTTATACATACAATCCACATAAGCTAAATACATACCATCATAAAAGTATAATACCTTAAGACTCTAATGACTTTACAGTAAGCTAAATCAACTTGAACATATACTAACTTCACTTCACATAAAGAATTATAAGAACTTACTCAGAACCCAAATCTAAGTCTACTAGTGCAACGTACATGTAAAGCCCCATAACCTCACACATACTTAGTAGACCTATCATGAGACCACAAGTCTTAACACTTTATTTCATACATCAACAACACAATAGAGACAACTTAATTTATGCCAACTTCATACGATGCATTTCATCACCACAAGTAGACAACACTACAAAGTCATGCATAAGTAACATAAACATAGTCACATGCATTAGAACACCTTCCTAGGACTTCCCTCAAGAGCCACTTGTGCAATGCATAAGTGAAGTCCCATACCCACACCTACACTAAGCAACTACCCTTAGGTTATCCTAGAAAGGTTCCCTATTTTGCTTACATTGACCATTTTACTTTAGGGACACTATATCCTTAACCGACACTAGGACCATGGGTGCTACATGTAATTTGGTGTTGTGGAGACTTACACTAATGGAAAGTGCTCCACTTAGCCAAAGTATAACATTAACACATGCTAGCATACTAAGTGAAATCACTTTCCTTATATGGCAATCTTAGTTATGGAAGTTGGAGGTATATGTGGTAGGAAAGGAGAGAAAAACAAAGCAATGCCAAGAGCTCTGTCAATCCGTTGTTCATCCTTTTTTAGGCCAAATGAGCATTGTAGTTATCCACTATGGAAACATCACTCTTTGCACTTTTGCCTATGAGGCTAACATCCTCGTGAGGACTATGGTGACCTACCTTTCTACAATTGTAAGTGACACACTAAACTTCATGTTCATGATGCGAAGCTAATTTTCCCTTTTAATTAAAACGCCTTTATTAACATTACTTTATAAAAACATAGGCTATAGAATATTGACTTCTCATATGATTAGCTCATAGGTCATAGATGAGAATTCATCAACATAAATCATGTGATAAACCCTTTCACATTGACATACCATATTCAAGCACCTGTATAGTTTAGGTTACACTTGAGCACACCTTTCAAGTCCCTTCCATTTACTAGATTATCATGCATGTGTGTGTATACTTATATGTGAGAAAACCATTCACATAAAACATTAAGGCCATACATGTTCATACATTAATATATAAGTGTATTTATGAGAAATCCTTTCATAAAAACACATAAGAAACTATGCACATTCATAAAATAACAATGCACTCATATTCATACATATAGGAAACTAAACTAGGAACTATCCTATCAAGTCACACATGTGCAATGCATAGACAAGGTCTCATACCCTTGCCCATACTAGTACACCTAACAAGTCATCCTAGTTAATGATACATCACATTAAATGTTTCATATGCATAAACCTTACATGTGTTGTAGTATAGATTAGTGAATATGAGAACAACCTTTCATTGGACACTACGATCCTATACTACTAGTAAGTATGCATAATTTGCAAGTGTCTTTACAGTGTTCAACATGATCACATAATGTCTATCAATAACACATTGAGGTAGAAACCCTCTAAGGAGCAGAATGCACCTTAAAGCATAGATCATACATCACGCAATAGCATAGGAGACAAGACAACATCACATCACTTTCAAGATTCCTCACCTTAGCTATTCACACATTCATATGGGTACATAGGTAAGGGATTATTTACCACCACAACTAAACAATGTCAGCACCTAAACCTATCCCTAACATAGCTATACACATGCTTATACAATAGTCATACAACCTAGATCACAACTAGAATACGAGACTAGGCATCAGACTTCACATTGGGTGATCATCCCCAGCACATATTCATAACTCAATTACCTTCAAGGCCATGATCACATCACATTTATATTGTCAATAAAGTAAACGCCGCCACCATAAGTGGACCACACCACACAATGCCATATAAGGCTTCATTAACTATCAATACTATAAAAAAAGTAAATGAGATAGACAATCTTACCAATTTCTCATCCTTTGATCATCATTGATCAATACCCATGTTTTATCAACAATTCATATCTAAGGTAGTAGCTACATGTATCTTTAAATAACTAAATCCTACATTCATGTACTATTAAGTCAAGATTACAGTGAATACACTACATTCATCAATCGATAGGAAGTACAGTAATATAGATGACTCACCAATTTCCCTAGCATTGATAATCAATCATAGTTCATCAATAATATATATGTAAGGCAGTATCTAAATAGATAATAAGCTAAGCTAAAGCATGCTTCATCAACCCTAGAATTGAGATCACGTCATGTACATTACAATATCAATCTATAGGCTAGAAGAACATGGATCAATCCTGAACAATTCTATTGTACCTATTCATATTGTATAAATTATACCTAATTTATAATCACATTACAATGTAGGCAGTAGCTAAGACTATTCATCATGATTGAGTCACATAACAACCATTCTAGCATCAAGATTAGAAGAAATTACATTATAGACTAGCCTTATTCAAACCTTCAAACTTTAAACATTCATCCTCATGGATCACTCATCCACAATTCACAATGAATACACATATAGTCAGTATATATAAGCATACTAACATCATTGAAACATAATTTAATTTACATAAGATCAAAATCACAAAGCCCATAAATGGCTAAAACGAGTGTTTGAAGAGAGCATGGGTTCATCATGAAAATGGGTTTAAATTCATGTTACAATCATCATATTAACAATAATTAATCATGAATAAGCCTTTAAAAACGTTTTAATAAAGAATCCATGGCTAGATTGAAGAAGGAGCAGTTTGATCATATTTTTTTTGAAAACTTTGAGAAGAACTCTCTTGATGGAAGATTAACTAAAGATAAAGGATCACTATACCTTATTGTAGTTGAAAAACACTAAATATTGATGAAGAACCCATGGTAATCAAAGCTCCAAGTTGTTCTTGATCTTCATCTCCAATGGAGGTTGCTAGAGAGAATATTTTTTGAAAGGGAAGTACAATTTTAAATTGAGGATTGGGAATGGGATAGTCATGTTTTTTATCAACTAAATAAACCCAAAAATAACCAAATAAACCAACTAGGTCCAGTTTAGCACGTGGGGTGAATTTCCCACTGACACTTTATATAAAACAGCGTGCATGGCAATTGATGGAGGCAGCATTGATAAGAGCAATTGACGGGGCGTCGTCTGGTCAATGAGCAAAACTGCTGCTCCGTCGTTTGGGACTGCAACACCTTCATGGACAGACGAGATCACACTTCTAAGTTTTGATCGACACCTCCCATTGACGGGTCATCCATTGAGACACGGAGCATTGGTTGAGGGCTCGTTGATTGAAATTGCCAAGGTAGTGTCTCGACAACCTTTGGGTCCTCGTTGATGCCCTCTTGTGTGGGCCCTGGGGAGTCAAACCCGCACGTTTCCAATGTAAATATAAAACTTAAAAAGTAAAGGACCTTACACATCAGTTCCATCCAAAACAAACACTAGCAACACGTCCAAACATAATAGGCACACTGAAGACACACACATACACGTCTCAAGGGCTAACTTTCGAACGTCATGAACGTTCTTGAATGTTTGAACTGTAACCTTCATGAAAGTTAAGATATTGCCTATAAAATCATTTTAAATCATTCAAGGACTTCATAAGATAATGACACACATATAAGCATGTAAAAATAAGTCCTCCTTGTGACTAGTCGTCGAATGTATTGGTCGTTTCTTGATGTTTTACTTCAAAATGAATTCAACCCACTTATGAATACTTTAAAACACTTATTTAACATGCTAAAAAAAATTAAAGGAACATCTGAGTATCTAGACACCCTAACTCATTTTGGGGGTGTTACAAGTTTAGTCTTAAACCTCTGTGTAGGTTGATCATAGTCTATTGTTCCTGGACATAGAGATTATGCTAAAGCTCTATGTGAAACTTGACAAATTAATCACTATTCATTCTTATAAGATCAAGTCAGCCTTAAAGACTAAGATCGCTAATGAATGAATGGAAAACCGTAGAAAGATATGGAAAGTTTGGAAGAAGGCCTGTTTATTAGCTTGGACAATTCTTTACAACCTGGTGATTATTTACAATTGAGAGACTCTCTATTTATATTAATTCCTAGGGGATAAGTAAAAATAATATTTACTTTACAAGTCATTTTATTAATTTCACTTTTGTCCCTTTCTAGAATTCAACGTATACGTCAATACTACAAGTTAAGCTATGAATAATTCTACCATAATCAATAAAAAATTCAATGGGCTCACAAAAGTCTACACATGTATTCAATGAGATTAAGCCATGATCAGTTCACCCACTTTAGAGCAAAAATTAGGAATTCAATAAATACATGGATTCATGGAGTTTTTTTATCTTTAAACCACCAATTAACATTGATCAACTCATAAAACATCAATTTAGACCTTTTCATGCCAAAGCTCTTGCTTAGAATTTAAAATAGGATTTCAATAATTTTGAAGATCTTGGAAAAGCCTCTGGAATTGGCTCACTAAATGAGAGATGAATAAAGGATGAAATCCAAACCTTAGGTGAATAAATCCAACGAAATTGATGAAAAAATCTATAAATAACTTCTATCCTAGCTTCAACTTGACTTCAAGCTCCCATGGAGGTTTCAGAGAGAACTTCTTTTGAACTTGGGATTTGATTTTGAATAATCAAGTCTAAGTCTAGGTTATAAAGTTTAACTAACTTAAAATAACATAAATAAAACAAAATAACATTCAAGAAATTAATTAGTATGTACGACCTCGATGTTCTTTGAATCCATTCGGATCCCTTAACTTGATACCACATGACCAAGTAAATCACCTAAATATAACAAAAATTCACATTTTTTAAACTTAGAGAATAACTAACAATCTTTGAGAGTTTGCGTAATAACTCTCATATGAGATTAATGCTTTTACTCTCTCAAAGATAAAAAAAAAGGATATCACAAGTACATGTACTAATTGATCACCCTACTAATTAATTCCATGAAAGCTATAAGACACCTCTTAGTCCAAAAGACATAACTACAAATACATAATGAGCATATCGAGTCCTGAATGGTGTCTTTGGGATGTCACTCTCTCTTACTCTAACGTCTATCCTAGAAAAGAAACTATCACCTTGAAGTTAGTTGAATAAGTCATCATTCCTGGGAAAGAATACTTGTTCTTGATTATGACTTTGTTCAACTGATGATAGTCAACGCATATCGTTAGAGATTCATGGAATGATAAAGTCTTTATATAGAAGGTCTTTTAACTGTTCTTTCAATTTCTTCAACTCAGCTGGAGCCAATATGTATGGAAGAATCCAAACAGTCAAGGTATCTAGAAGGAGATCTATTCCAAAGTCGATTTACATTTCAGGAGGAACTTCTGGAAAATCTTATAAAAACACTTCTACAAGCTCATTTATGACTAAGACTATCTCAAGAGTTGGCCTTTCAGAGTTTGAATCCTTGACTGAACAAGATATTTTGTAAGGAAGAATCAAATGGGCTATGTATCTCAAAGGAGATCTATTCCTAAGTCGATTTACCTTTCAGGAGGATCTCCAGGAAGATCTTATAAAAATCACTTATGACTAGGACTATCTCAGAGTTGGGATTTGAGAGTCTGAATCCTTAATCTAACAAGATGATATATATGTGTATATACATATGTGTATATATAAATATATATATATATATATATATATATATATATATATATATATATATCTTTCAGAAAATACTTTCCTCGCCTTAGGTAAGAGATAAATCAACCTATAGGTACTACCCTGTCACTCTAAGACTAGCTCATTTTGAAATTTAAATCTAACGATCATTTTTCTACAATCGACTCGGGAATAACAAGAATGTAACCAATCCATGTATAGAATGACATCAAAATATACCATTATTAGCTCTACAAGGTCTACTCAAGTGACTTTATGAGAGACTGTCATAGGGAAACTTTTATATACCCGTCTAGCTATACTTGTATTACCAACTAGAGTAGAGACCGGGAAGGGTTCTAAGAGTGTTTTCGGGGGTAACACAAAAGTTTACAACTATATATGGATCGATTTACAAAAGAAAGTGTAGCCCATTGATCAAAAAATGCATTAACGTTTAAAAAAAACACTCACCACCTACTAGTGACCACAAAAGGAGAATCTTCATAATCCAGGCATACTTGGAGATCATACAACCTATTTTGGCGTTGATCGTCGCATGTTCTAGATGAGTCATCCTATTAGTGGGGTGACCTGATTCGTTATTGAAGTAGTAGACTGAACCTTGTTGCTTCCTTGTCCATTCCTGCAAGAAGTGAAATCCTTCAACCAATGACAACACTGATAGTATCAAAAACACCCCTCTCTGCTCAAAAGACACTCACTCTAATGGTTCTTATCAAACTATGGGTAAGTTGGAAAACTCCAATTACCTAAGGCACTCCCCTGTAACTTAGATCCTGATGACCTACCTCTCAGATCCTTCTGCAACCTAGAGTATGGAGCGCTAGGTGATGAAGGTACAGGGGTTGTAGACTTCTCCTGAAATTGTGATTGATTTCCACCACCCGACCTTTGCTGAGAGTATTTATAATTCCTTGTTCTAGAATTTTTGTTGTCCTTAGAAGTTTCATTAATTTTATCTCCCTCAACATGCTTAGTATGAGTTATGATCCTGGAAGCATTGCATTCCTACACTCAATCTCTACCAGATCGGATACTCCAAAAAGTTACTTGCTCATTTGGGCCCTCGAGTCAACAACCATATGTGGGGCATACCTAGAGAGGTGAGTGAACTTTAACTCATATTCTTGTACTGCTATTGTACCCTAGTTCATGTTCATAAACAGTTGGGCCTTGGCCTCCTTTTACTCTCTCGGGAAGAATCTATCGAGAGAAGGTATAGCAAACAATCCCATATCAAAAAATCTGTATTCTAACCTTTGGTTTCCTTCCACCGCGTGAACCAGATATGAGGCACATCTTTGAGACGATAGGATCCTAGCTCAACACTTTTATTTCCAGTAACTTACATTACTCCAATAATATTTTTAACCTCATCAATGAAATTTTATGGGTCCTCACTAACCTTCAATCCTAAATATTATCGAAGATTTATACACACAAAGTCTAAAACCTTTGTGCATCTACTCCACCAATGGATTTTGAAGGAATATGACATGTTCATTATTCTGGTTGGCTATAGTCTAACCTAATAAATGGATTGCAAAATAGAACAATACATTCATAATGTCATGGTTCAAGACTAAAGGAAATGCATCAGCATTGCAAACATTGACATTCCTTGTGTTAGCTCTATGAGATGGAATGATCTTAAACGTAAAATAGTTGATATAAATGAGAAGTTGAATCACAACTCATGCACAATAATAATATAAAAAAGATGTTTTTCTTATAACACTCTATAGCCTCCCTCTCATAGATGTGGCACGTTTCACACCCATAAAAGATGCTTTACTTAGTGCGACTTTAAGACACCCTAGGAATCTTGAATATAATGCTTTGATACCATGTTTTTCACACCTCGAGGCTACCCCTAGCCATAATACGGGACCTAGGATCAGCAGTGATCCCAAGCTAACCCTAAGTCTCACATATATCAAGAGTACAAAAAATAACTAAGTAATTCATGTATTATGTGGAAGATAAAAACAATGGGTATCTTAAATGGGGAAAAACAACTAGTTTGAATATATAAATCAGAATTATTTTAGTGATTACTGAAACCACACTTAAAAACTCTAGTTGAACCTAGTACTATGTCTGAAATGTCTATGACTGAGTTTAGATGTTGGGCCTTGCCCCATGCTAAATCTAACAGAACTGAAACTTAAAATAAAGATTAAAAGATAAAGAATTTTTATTGTCCTCGAAGTATGAGGACTCGCCACTGAAGTTGTTTAAGTCAGGATCAAACCAAGCATGACTTGGAGGCTGAGTGCTTGAACCTGCATCATGAAACGATATGGTGCAAGGCATGCGTCAGTACTTGGAATGAACTAACCATGCATGATATAGATATCATAAGCTGAACAAAGTATATAATAAGCTAAACAAGTTCTATAATCTGAAGAAGTATATATATATATATATATATATATATATATATTAAAGTATAACTGAAAACTTAATTGGATGGAATGGCAAATTACTAATAATAAAGAAAACATGTTGACATGTATACTAAAATAAATGATTTAAACCTCATCAATGCAATAATAGTCTAACATTGGGATGTACTATTAACTGATTCAAACCATATGAGCTAAATGTGGAGTATGATGTATACGATCCATCCAGAAGACTTAATATACCTTGAAAGGTTAATAAAGGCATGACTATGGTGTGATCACTACAACTCATACCCAACTAAGGGACTTATAAACCTACAATGGCAAATAGTTCTGAAACTTAGAGGGTATGTTGAACCCTAGTCGAACTATGTGCTATGTCTACTCCTATCTGAACATTCATGAAGCTAAAATGTACTAAATATTGAATGGTCAAAATAATAACATGTTAACTATGACTGCAACTTTTATACACAGAAAGTGTGACATTCAAGATCAAAAGCATGAATTTCTCTCTAGTTGGCCTTGCAATCATAATTCATAAACTAAAATAATTTTCAGAAGCTAGGGTTGTGATTTCTATGCATGTAATTATACTAAATTTATTAAGAAAAAAGCCATTTACATCAAACGGACCATAATCACAATAAATATAAAAAATCTAGAAACCCTAAGTTTAAATAGTTTATGAAAATCCTAAGAACTAATTTAATCATGGGGGTCTAATCGGTAAAATGTATCCAATAGTATAATATCACATACATGGTGACGAAATCTACGAAGGAATCCTTTGAATTTCATATCTAAACTTCAAATAACACTTATTAATATTGGGAGAGTTGGTCGATCTTTCTCCTCTTTTCTCTCTAAGTGGGGTGACGTTTGGATAATGAGGGTTAAGGGTATTGTTTGACTAGATTATTAGGCTTAGTAAGTTAAACACTATAATTTAGACATGAAACAAGATAATTTAGTTTCTAACGCATAGGGGAAAAGACCAAAGTGACCCTGACTTAAATGTTGCCGAAGTGACTTCAAAGCAGGCTTCAGGACCCATCATGATGCTTGTCTAGCAGCTCGTGAAGATGCCCTACCTGACAGGACTTCACTAAAATGGGCATAACTTTGTACTCCAAGCTTGGATTTTAGAAAAATTTATAGTGTTGGAAATAGGACTCAATTATATTTAATTTGATAGGTCATGAGTCACATATTGATTTTTTCTGCAAGATATGTTCATTTAAAATTGACCCTAAACTCAAAGTCTGACAATTCTTCTTGACGAATGACTTCATGGTGCATGTGGAGCTTTACAAACTATTTAGATGTTTGTGCTGCTTAACTAGTGACTCAAGGGTTGAAACCTCACTTAAAGGTGACAATGTAACCTCAAGAAAATATTCACGGGCCTTGTAGAGCACCACGACCAATTATGTGGGTCGTGAAAATGCTTTTCCTGATAAAACATCACTAAAACAAGAATAAGTTTTTAAGTCAGGTTTGGAATTAGGCAAACTTGGTAGCGTTGTAAAAAGAACTAACAGAACTTTAATTTGATAAGTTACGGGGAACATAAATGGTTTTCTACTGAAAGATGTTACCATTTGAAGGTGATTCAAACCTCAAAGTGTGTAAAGCTTCTTTCATAAGCCACTTTACGGCTCGTGTGAAGCTCAACGGACCGTCTAGTGGTACGTGGTCCTTCATAGTAGTTAAATCGGTTCTGTGTTGCCCTCAAGTTCCACTTAATGAACCGTGTGGAACTTAACAAGCCATTTATTGGCTCGTGCTCTTTCACCTCTCTGTTGGGTGAAAAACTAGGAGTAGAGTTACGGATCATGGTTTTCATCACGGCCTGCGGATACCCTTACTGGTTTTCCCTTATCTGTTATGCTATATTTGTTCTTATTTTTGAGGTTTTACAATTGTCATTGTGGAGGATCCTCACATGGACATTTAATTACAATCTTTTTTTTATTTTTCAATAGGGGAGAAGGATGGCGATACTCTCTATAAAATTTTGTATTTGAAGTGACTAGCTATTTAATTTTTGTGTTATCCATTACCTACATATCACACACATTCGAACATAGAAGCGATAAATGTTAGTTGAGTACGACTCATTTGGAATCATAGTTCAAAATTACCTTGAAGCTCACCTAACAAGAAGGTGAATCGCCTAACAGGATAGGCGAGCTCCGGTGAGCTAGCTGAAATTCGTAGTAGTAATTATCTCAAAAATCAAGCACAATGTAGTAAATTTTTACTTGATGATTCAGTGAGTTGGTTTCAGCGGACTTAGGCAAGTCTACAAAAACTAACACTTCAAGTAAGAATGAAATACGCATCAAGGGCAATGCCCTCTCTAGCTGAGCTACTCTCCAAGTGATTTCGCAGACTAAGAACAACCTAAAAAAGGTGAAAGTACTCAACATCAAATATTCATTCAAGAAGTTAAGTTGGATCTTACTCGATGATTCGTCTAACCTCCGTGGAGAGATAAGAAAATCCCATCGAATAGAGTCTATTACATTAGCAACATGAAAAGGATTACCCCAAGATCCACGTTATTGTCGATTATTTTTCCTTCTTGACTTGTTGGGAGACCAAGTTCCATTTTTACACTTGTATATATCATATGTATGACCTTTTCAACAGCAATGCTTGCAATGAAATTTGATAGTGTAGCAAATCTCAATTGTGTTTTCTTTTCGTTTGTAATTCTCAAAATTATTATCCTTGGGGTTTATTTAAAAAACTATTGGTATGCCTTTGAACTGCACCCATATCAGAGGAACTTTATGTTGATTGCGACATCATTTGTCTTTATGTTTCCTCTTGATTTAGAAGTGAATATCATATGCGTAAATAATGCAGGGGAGTCATCATGAGAATATTAGGTTAATATTATATATATTGTTAAGACCCATTAGAAATTGCATTACACGGTCTTGATCAATTTGATCGGTGTGTGCTTTAATGTGATTGCAAGTGGAAAATATTCGAAATGTTGCTAACTCATCCTAAAGCCCTTTAAGTTTTGTGAAATATTAATAAATATTCATGAAATTACATTGTGAGAGTGAAGCCAATATATTTTTAATACAATATATTCCTAATGCATTCTTTTGATAAAATTAATATTAAGATGTTTCCATATATAATTGGTGAGCTATCTTGAAAAGGATGAATACTTTAGTTAGACCAGGTTCCACCGAGTAAGAAAGTCATGATAAAATCATAATGTTGCATTGATTCCACAACGGAAACTGTATTAGCTTATTCATTTCAGACGACAGTTCAATTGACCGAAGATAGTTTGTTTTTTGACCGTGAGATAATGTGTCATTGATTTGCTCCATAATGGATAATTGATCCCATTTAAGTTGATCAAAAAAAGCATGAGTCTGGGATGATCTGAATGTTCAAGAAAATATGGATTTTATGAATCCATAATGTTACATTTATTATTAATGTTTGGACTTTTTGAATGATCAATATCTGATACCATCTTAGAAAAGAAGAGAAAACAATATGTTCTGCAGAAGTGATTTTCTTTGCTCACAAACTAATATATATACAACTTGATACAAGTCTATTTAGCCTAACTCTAAGTAAGAAATCGTGATCCACAAATAATGTATTTGATCTACTAATATGGGAACTAAATATGGAAGAATATATGTACATGATATGTATTTCCGAACACATTCTTACTCTAAAATATGCCCACAATTGCAAATAATTTTTTTACACTCATTAAATAATTACTATGCACTAAATAAGTTGGAACATTGACTTGTTAGAATTTATATAGATTAAAACCATGTAAAATATGACAATAGATTCGAAATGTAGATAGTTATTTGTTTTCTTGGTAATTCCATATGGTTATTTTACAGCGCCTTTCCCACTTCTCTTAATAATTGAGTAAATTAATTTCAAACTTTAAATGTATTAGGTATAGAAGATGGAACAATTGTGCAATCGTGCAACTTTGTATATAGTGGTTGAAGGAGATGATTTATTGACAATTATTATCTAGTCTAGTTTGGATTTGAGAGCCTCCCTCTCCCTTCAGGTCGAACTTTAGTCTCCCTCTCCCCGCCCCTTATTCGTCTTTTGAAAGTCATCATTCTAGATTTTCTTTTTATGTGGAAGGGAAAGTACCTCACCCCCATCTTTCTACTTTTTTCCCCAATATTTGTTATTTTGTTATGGAAGGACCGAATGAGAGAATTCATTATATATATACTTTTTTTAATTACACAACGGGAAGAAGTTTTTTGTGAAACTTCTGAAACATATATTTTTTCTTAAGTCTAAGTTGGATACATATAGGGCATTGTTTTTCTCTATAGAATGTAAAAGGCATAATACAAATATATGTCCTATAACTTGGCATCAAATAAGATTTATTCCCTTCGACTTTGGGTGTGCACAAGTAAACACATAAACTTATATAAAGTTGAATAAATAGATACACATTTCATACATGGCATCCTACAAATCATATTTTATCCTACTTGGTGTCCTACGTGTATTATGCAAAATATGACTCACGCTTCTACTTGTTCAAGTGTATAGAAATATGAAAGAAAGAAATCTTGAATTGTGGAAATTTTCTAATGCCTTTCTCATTCTAATGTAATAGGTTTATATTAGATTATTTTGCTACAAGACAAATACACGAAAGAATATTGTTGTACGATTGTCTATCCGAGTAATGGATAAGGTTTAAATTGCATAACAAACTATGTACTGTGATATATACAAAAATTAGAAACTACTTGAATTTAAATAGGTATTTAGTTGAGTTTTGGATGAAGAGGATATTTGGGTCAAACTTGTTGCACTTCAAGTTCCTAGAATACTTAGCTGAGTCTAATAAGGCCCAAACCTCAATTTTTTATCAAAAAGACACAAAATGATCCCTTTACTCATTCTCATGAACATGTCTGTCATGTTCCTCTTTCTTTTGAAAAAAATTTCAGATGGTAAGGATATACTCTCAACACCCCCCTTCAAGTTTGAGGGGAGTGAAGAAACCCCCAACTTGGAAAGAATTGAGTTGTGAAGTGGGTTGGACTATGATTTGGTAAATATATCTAGTAATTGAGAAGAGCAGGACAAAATTGAGACTAATCGGTCCATTCAGAAATTGTTGCTGAACAAAATGACAATCCAAATCGACATGCTTTGTTCACTCATGAAACAACAGGTTACATGTGATGTGTAAGTAAACTTGAGTATCTGAATAGACTAGTATAGTAAAAGAAGAAAGTGCTGAAATTTCTGAGAGAATATGTTTTAGCCAAGTCAATTCAGCAACCACTCAATGCATAGATCGATATTCAGTCTTACTAGAGGAGGGTGACACAGATATCTAATTTTTTTATTTCCACGAAATAGGATATACGCCAAGGTTAATAATGTATCTACTAATAGATCGTCGAGAATCCACAGAGGATGCCCAATCATCATAAAAAATGCTAATAAAGAGGAAGAAGATTCTTGATTCAACAGACTTCCATGTCAAGTATCTAATTGCAAGTACTGAAATACCCTTAAAGCATTATTAAAATGAGGAATCTTGGGTCTTTGCATATACAGTGATAATAATTGGACTAAAAAACTCAGTTGGGGTCTCGTATGAGTAAGGTAATTTAGCTTCCCAATTAGTCTTTTGTATGATTTAGGATCAACCAATAAATCACTTTCATTTGCAGAAAGCTTTGTTGATGGATCTAGATGATAAAAAAATGGACTTCAAGTGGTCACAATTGAACTCGGAAAGGAGCTTAAGATTGAAATTTCTCAGGCTAATTATGATACAATGAGCTTGATGTACCAAGGTTTCACGGTGTTTTCAATGCTTTTTCCTTAAGAGTTGTGTTTGTCTAGCTTTATTGTAGTAGTTTTTAACATGTCTTTATTTTTGTTTTAGCAAGAAAGATGTCTCGAAATAAAACGCACAAGGAAACTGAAATAAAGTGTAGACCAATAAATAGAGATGAGGTTTTAGTTAAAGACACTATTAGAAAACAGAAATAACTAGTTATAGTAAGCATGAAGGGGCTAATTTACCCACAAAGTCCATCGACGGTTCGTCATTCAATCGACGGTCAGTAGATGGTGGTCGTCGACTGAAGTTTAGTCAACTGTAGAAAACTTGTGAAAATCTGACCAATTGTGGAGCTACGAAGAGGATCGACAATCCATCGATTGATCTACAAACCATCCTGTTCAACCGTTGATGATATCAAAGATATGCCCAGTATCCAAAGTTGCAAAAATCTAAGGATGGAAAAACGTAAGGAATCGACTAACCGTAGACTCAACGGCGGACCATGCTATTGGTTCGTCGATTGATTTAGAGAGGATGTCATTTTAAGGACGAAAAATAATTCTACGTTTAAATTGATAGAGGCATTTTTCGTTCCACGTTTTATCGACGGTCCGTCTGCAGGGTTCGCTGATTAGAGATGTGTTTTGTAACAACTATCCTTATTTTAATCCTTTCAAAGTTAGGACAATAGTTTCTATGAATAGGGTTCAAAACCTCATTTTCGGGGTTACATATTGTTACTTTTGATCTAATTTATGCTTGGAGATTGGGTTTTGCAAACATTAGAATTAATTCAATTTCCGAATTTGGTTTTCAAGGTTTTAGTGCTAATCTAAGTTGATTTTCTGGATTTTATTTGAATTGTGAAAGTACGTTCATGATTTCATTCTTAACAACTTTGAATCGTGTTCTTATTAGCAAGAATAACTAAATCCACAACTAGGGTTGTGGAAACCATTGATGATTAACAACGTAAACCTATCTAAATATTAATTCTCAAATAGAATCTTGCATGTATTCATAATTCTTTAGTTTAGAAGTCTATTTAACGGTGGCCAATGTTAGAACTCGCCTTGTTGCCACTTGCCAGACCAAGAAGGTTGTTAATAATAAAAGAGTTATCAACATAGATTTAGTGGGATACTATCTAATAGACTAGTGTCGATTGGTGCGAAGTATCAACTAAGTCATACATCGATTATGATGCTTAATATGAGGTAAATGTAAGGGTAAGTAGCGTATACACACGAAGCCGGACCAGGCTACATGTAAAATTCTATAAATGTCGAACCAAAGATTTAGAGATACCTAACTTATCACTTTGCATGCAAATCACCGGGGAAGAATTGTTATAGCTAGGAATACAACGTTATGACCCTATTGGGTACTTACACCCTAGTTTCTCTCATTCCTTGATAAAAACTAAAGTCTTTGCTTTTATTAACTTGTTTTTCTTAGAATTGTTCACGACGATATATGTTACAGCCCCCCTTTCCTTTTAATTACTTACTTTTCGAAAGAACTTGACTAAATATAAATAATAGTCCATTAAAGTTAGGTCTAAACCATTTTGCTTGTGGGATCTACCCCGACCTACTAGTTGGGTTCTTTACTTGATATGACCGCTTATACTTCTTTAGGGAGGTAAAATTTCAGCGAATCAAATTTTGGTATCTCAGCCAGAGAAAGTGGATTTTAGATTACTTCAATAACATTATTAAAGTCTAGTCAACAATTTCTTGATTTTACTTTCCTTTTTTTTTATTTCTTTCAGGTTTAGTTCTAGTGTATGCCAAGAACACGGAGCCAAGAGAGCCTCTCAGCCCATTCGATCCAGAACTAAATCGTACTTAGAGGAGAATTAAAAATTAACAAAACCCTGCTAACCTAGGTGATGCGGCACTTCGTCACCCGCCTTTGCCGGTTCATGTTCATAACCAAGTGCTTACAGACAACCCAGCTGATGATACTCTGAGGATGCAACCTCCAATCCCACGACCTCAAGAGTTCTATTGAGGAAACGTGAACACTACTAATTTTGATGGACCCCTTGTCCTAACTTCTCTACTGGGGCACACATTCGTGGTGGCGAGTAGTTTGATGCACATTCTCACTAGAGGGGTCTATTATGAGGACTACCATCAGAGGATCCTCATGCCTATATAGCCAAATTGAGGTCCTTTTCCAAGAGTTGCATAGGTCGGCCAGATTTTGATATAAACGTTATCAAGTTGTGGTTATTTCCTATATCGTTGACGGTAGACACACCACTGTTTTACTAAGATACCATAAAATTCCATGTACACATGGGATCAGTTGAGAGATGTATTTTTGGCTAAGTATTGTCCAGTGTCCAAGAATTTTCATCACAAGGATAAGGTGAACAACTTTGTGGCACTACTTGGAGAGTCGGTAAGTAGCTCATGGGATAGGTTTACTGTGTTTGTGAGGAGTGTCCCAAACAACCACATTGATAATAAGTCATTGAAAGAGTACTTCTATCGGGGTCAAGATGATAACAATAAAGCATTACTCGATACTATTGTAAGGGGTTCTTATGGTGAGTGCAGTTATGCGGAGAATGTAGAGAAGTTGGAGAAAATTTGTTGCAACTATAAGGCTTGCAGTACTACAAAGACAAACACTGGGAGAGACACCTTTGTGATGCAAGCTACACATAATTCGGTGATAGATGAGATTCATGAGGAGATGGATCAAATGAGAACAGAGCTTTGGTTGGTACTGAAACATGCCATTGGAGGTGCAGAGAAGGTAAATAAGGTGAATTACTTGACTAAACCACCACCGCCAGTGGATGAGTATTACTATGAAGAGGATACTTATGTAGTGAATAATCAAACCGGGGGGGGGGGTTTCCGAACCAAACACCTAAGGCTCAATTAGGAGAATTTGCGTCGAGGTTAAGGAAATCAAGGTCGGAACTTTGGTTACTATAATAGAGATGGACAGTATGTCCAATATGGAAACTACAAGCGCGACAACAACTTCAAATGGGGTAATTATGGTAAAAGAAATAATCGGAGTGGGCCCTATGTCCCATCTCAAAATTGAAAAGTTGCTCATAAGGGTAGTGGAGGTAATATCGCATCAGTTGAGGATACATTACGAAAGATAATGTGGTGGTTGATGCTAGTGATGAGCACGCCAAAGAAATGTGAAGTGCTTTAACAAACATTAGTCAAGAGGTGGATGCACATGTGGTCTCGATTAAGCATATTGAATTACAAATTTCCCAACTGTTTACTACTCTGAACCCACGCCAACCGGAAACTCTTCCTAGAAATACCATCTAAAATCCTAAAAGTGATGGACATTGCATCGCAGTCACTACTCGAGAACGTAAGCAAAATTTTGATCCACCTATGGCGTCTGTAGTGGAATATGAGATGAAAAAAGACAGAGGTGGTGGAAGCTAGTGATGAATTTGTGGAAAAAACATAAAAAGAAGCATAGGTACCTCAGAAGTTGTCCCCATTCCTAGACCTGCACCACCATTCCCTCAAAGATTGGTGAAGAAGACTAAGTATGGTAAATACTGACATTTTATTACTATGTGGAAATATTTTTCCATGAATGTCCCTTTGATAGAAGCTTTGGAACTAATGCTCGGTTATGCTAAATTTTTAAATGATATGGTTAAAAATAAGAGATCGGTAAATTTTAAGGATGATGACCAAATGCAGAATTGTAGTGTTATTTCTACAAGGTCTCTTGTACAGAAAAGGGAGATCCGGGCGCTTTTACTATTCCATGTACCATCGGATTATTACACTTTTCTTAAACACTATGTGATCTATGTGCAAACATAAACCTCATGACTCTTCCCATTTCTAAGAAACTGGGTTTGTCTAACCAAAATCCTACTGCAATGCGGTTACTGATGGCTGATTAAATAGTGAAGAAGACCATTGGAATACTCCATGACGTGCTCGTGAAAGTGGAGTCGTTTATATTTCAAGAAGATTTTGTGATTCTTGACTATGAGGTTGACTTTGATGTTCCTATTATTCGTTGGATACCATTTTCTGCCACTGATCGTGCCTTAGTTCATATGGACAAAGGTAAGATCAAGTTTAGGTTGAACAATGAAGAAGCAACATTCAACATTTGTAGGTCCATGAAGTAGAGTGGTGATCTCCAAACAGTATCTGCTATATCCTATCGAGTTGAGAGTATGTCTGAGGTGTAAATTAAAGAACTCCTAGGTGTCGAGGCAGGCGGTGATCATGAATTTTGAAAGTGATTGTATTGAAGAGTGTGTGTCTTTGGTTGCGCCACTTGAACAAAATGAATATCGGTCATAACCAAAGAAATTAAAGTTAGATATGAAGCATCTTGAGTCTCCACCTGCGAGACCGCCTATTGATGAGGCTCCAAAATTAGAGCTTAAGTCTCTACCGCCTGATCTAAGGTACGTATTACTGGGTAGGGATGACACTTTGCCTGTAATAATTGCGGCAGATTTGAGTATCCAACAAGTAGCGTGTCTGGTGAAAATTTTGAAAAGGTTCAAACGAGCCATTGTTTGGACTATTGCAGACATTATCGGGATCCCTCCCGGTATTTGTTCATAAAAAATCCAACTCATGCCCAATGACAACCGAAGTATTAACTATTGGAGACGTTTGAATCCACCTATGCAAGAAGTAGCGATGAAGAACATCATTAAGTTGTTGGATGCTTGAGTCATATATCTTATTGCAGATAGTAGTTGGGTATGCCCTATTCAATGGATGCTAAAATAGGGGGGAATGACAATAGTGCCTAATGAGAGGAACGATCTTGTTCCAATAAGGACGGTGACCAGACAAATAGTTTGTATGGATTACCGGAAGTTGAATGCATGACTGAGAACGACCATTTCCCTATGCCTTTAATGGATCAGATGTTGGATAGACGTGAAGGAAAATGATGGTACTATTTTTTTCTATTGGTATTCAGGTTACAATCAAATCTCTATCTCCCTAGAGGATTAAGGGAAGACCACTTTTACTTGCCCTTATGGGAAGTTCGGTTTTAAGAGAATGCATTTTGGGTTGTGTAATGCACCATCCACCTTCCACCGATGTATAATGTTGATATTCTCAAATATGGTGGAGTATACTATTGAGGTGTTCATGGATGACTTTTTGGTTGTGGGCGACTCCTTTGATCAGTGTTTAAGCCATTTGGCGAAGGTTCTCAAAAGGTGTGAAGATTTCAATATTGTGATTAATTGGAAAAAAATGTCATTTTATGGTGAAAGAAGGTATAAAGAGACTTCTCTCACCAATCCCACATGCTTTAACCGGAGGTTTATTATTGATTTCTCAAAAACTACACATCCTCTATGCAAATTAGTTGAGAAGTACAACAAGTTCTAATTTTATTAAGCTTTTTTGAAAGCATTTGGAGAGTTGAAGGAGAAGTTGGTGTCTGCGCCCATTATTATTTCACTAGATTAGAGTGAGGCATTTGAGGTCATGTGTGATGATAGCGGAGTTGCGGTTGGTTAGTATTGGGACAGAGAAGGCATAAAATCCTTCACCATATTTACTATGCAAATAAGGCCCCGAATGAAGCCCAAAAGAACTACGTTGTGACTGAGGAAAAGCTTCTTGCGGTGGTAATTGTGTTCAAAAAGTTTTGTTTCTATTTTCTTGGCACGATGGTCATAGTGCGTACCGACCACTCCACTTTTACGTGCTTGATGGAAAAGAAGGATGCAAACACACGATTGATTAGATGGGTTCTATTATTTTAAGAGTTTGATTTTGAGTTAAAACATAGAAAAGGACTGAAAATCAATTTGTCAATCACTTGTCTACGTTATAGAATTACACTATGCGAGAATTAGCTGAAAAAGCTTAAATTAATGATACCTTCCCGAATGAGCATCTATAGGCTGCTTCTCATGATTTTATCGATGGTTCACCAATTTTTCAAATTATATGGTAAGTGATATTTTCCTGCCATCAGAAAAAGTTTATGCATGATGTTAAAATGTTCTTTTGTGATGAACCTTTCTTATACCAGACTTGTGCTGATTGACTTATTTGTCGTTGTGTGCCTGAAGTTTAGATTTTTTGTTTTGGAGGCATTTCACTCCTCATCTATGGGTGGGCTCCATAGTGGTACCCGGATTTCCCAATAGATTTGGCAATGTGGGTACTATTGGCCAGCCTTTTACCAAGATGCTCACGGGTTCGCCAAGTCATGTTATAGGTGCCAAAGAGATGGTTGAATTTCTAAAAGGCAAGAGCTCCCTCTAAATCCTATTCTTGTGATTGAGTTATTTGATTTTTGGGTCATTGACACTATGGTCCCTTTTGTGAGTTCTCATGGAATGATGTACATACTCTTCGGGGTTGACTATATGTCAAAATGGGTAGAAGCTATAACCCTTTCTAACAATGAATAAAAAAGTGTCACCTCAATCTTGAAAAAGAATGTCTCCTCAAGATTTGGTGTACCAAGGGCCATTATTAGTGATGGTGGATCTTAATTTTGCAATAAGTTGTTCAAAGGGCTATTGGAGAAATGTGAGGTTAGCCATAATATAGCCACGCCTTATCATCCAAAGACTAGCGGGCAAGTTGATGTGTCAAATCGACAGATCAAGCAAACTTTTAAAAAAATGTAAATTCTAATTGAATAGATTGGTCAAGGAGTCTTGATGATGCTCTTTGGGACTACCGGACAGCATATAAGACTCCTATATGTGTGCCTCCATACCAACTTGTGTATGGGAAGGCTTGTCATTTGCCAGTCGAGTTAGAGCACAAAGCCATGTGGGCAATGAATAAATTAAACATAAATTGAAATGAAGCTGTGGAACAGAGACTTAATGGATTAAATAAGCCTGATGAGTTTCGCCTAAAAGCATATAAAAGTTCATCCATATATAAAGATAAGACGATGAAGTACCATGACCAAAAGATTGAAAAGCTAGAATTTGCAGTTGGGGATTTGGTACTTTTATTCAACTCTAGGCTATGCTTATTTCCTAGCAAACTCAAATCCAAGTGGATGGGACCTTTCCTTATCACTAAAGTGTTTCCACATGGAGAACTGTAGTTAGAGAACAAGGAGGGTGCAAAGTTCACAATCAACGGGCAAAGGATCAAATCTACCTATGGTTTGCGGAGAGTGTCCATAAAGTGGTTGAGGCATATCACCTTGATGAAGTGTGACTAATCAAGAATCTTGCGTCGTGCTGCAATGTTTAATCAAGCTCTTCTTGGGAGGTAACCCAAGGTGTACCGTCTAGCCAATGATAGGTTTCTATTTGCTTTGTAGGAATAGTAGCATTTTTCTTGTTTCGTTTAGTTTTTCTCATCCTCATATTTCAATTTTATTTATTATTAGTTTTGGATAGAGATTAATTTAGGGTCTGTGTCGCAAAAGAGTCTACAAAAATACAAAAAGAATAGCTTAATGGGTGTCACATGTACACGGATCTTAAATGGTGTCCTTAGATCACAGCTATGTCTCAAAAAATTTCTAAGTCTTTTTGCAATCGACGGTCTAGTCAACGGTCCCTCGACGTTTCGGGGTTTTATAAGTCCAAAGTTCCATTGACCCGACCCAACCCAGGTGGTTATAATAAAAGTTAAAACCATTCAATAACCTCCAAAATCTTTTTTAAGTCTTTCCCATCGATTTATCCTCTCTTATTTCCTTCTTTTTTTCATCAAATATCATATATCTTCCTTCCATAATACCTAGATTCCTTCAAACTCCCCATATTCTCTAAATTACAAAAACCCTCTTCTTCTCCATATTCTTTATTCTTCCCATTGATTTCTCCGGTCGGTGTGCATGTTGGGAACCTAGGTTCTTTGCAAGGATCAAGTATTTCGATTATCAAGTATTTCGATTCCCTTTCCCTTATGAATTCTCGTTCATACATTGTTGGAAATGAAAACTAGAAAGTGGGTCCTGACTTGGGACAAAAATTTGTTGATTTTTTATCTTGAAAATAGTACAAATTTTTTTGTAGAATGATAGAATGTGGGTGGGTTATAGTGTAATCTATTTAAAATGTGTTTATGATAGTAATTATCGGATTTCTATCTGAGGGTTTTGTAGCGTCGATCAATTAATGCATGAATATTATGAAATTGAAACCCTTAGAATGAAGAAAATGTCTTCTGATTGTTGTTATGTTCTGGGTAAACTTGTATGGGTCTTCAAAGGTGTAAAAATGGAGATTTTAACAAGGAATGAAAACTTTCTCAAGCCAACTACACGAGACCCTGTCGATAGACCGTCAATGGATCCATGGGAAGTCAATGGACCCACCCTTAAATTTGTTAAGGTCTAAGATGACGAAAGTGGACTTCGATGAGTTTATTGATCGACAAGACATTCTGCACGTCCATCGTTTCATTTGGAGACTCTATTTTACTTGATTTTAATAATAATTCTAATTGCTAGACAACGGAAGTAGAATACGGTTAGTTGCGTAATCGATGGGACGTTCTGCACATCTATCATCTCGAAATAAGAGGTCTGAATATGTTAGTAAGTGGAATATATTCTAAGTGTACAACGACAAACCCTATCAATGGTTTGTCGATTCATTGACTGCCCGTCGATAGTGCCTGTCAGGTCTGAAGTGGAATATGTTTTTAGTATCTTCTCTTTGTTTTGGTTGTGTCAAGTGTGCAGTATGATTGCTATGAGACTGACATTTTTTTACATGTAGATATGGCCTCCAAACCGGACATCGTTTATTCAAGGGGTAGGTCAAAGTCCATGGCACCATCCCGTCGTATAATAGGTTGTTCCGAAGATGAGAGGGATCCCAAGTATATCCATCAAGGCATCAGCACCCCTACACCAGCTGCACGAGCCACTAGAGGTACCCCCTGTAACATTCTAGAAAATCTACATGACTAGTGAAGAGCCTAGTAAATTTTTAAGAATGCGTATTGTGGTACATAGGCATCCTAATGCCCAATATTGAGGAATATTGGGCATATTATAGAATATTGGCTTAAGGCTGTTAGTCAATTTCTATGTATACACACGTATTTAAAATATAATCCAAGTTTAGTTTAGAACTGTACCTGCAATTAAGACCATAAGCTAAAATTATTGATTCTCAACCTTACACATTATGTACTAGGCATCCAAGTGTCAAGCCTAGGTACCATAGCACATTACCACTTAAAATGATCATGTAGATTAAGCAGTGCAAAAAGACATAGTGAGGATCCTTGGGACAATAAGTAAACATTCCAAATGACCTTCTCGAATAGTTAGCGAAGAAAGTACACGAAACACATGTTCAAGTACATGTGTAACTGACTAGGAGACAAGCTAACTGATTCGGTTAGAGCGGTTGGGAACAGGCACGCGTCCGGGTCAGCCCACGTGGGGCCAAGCTCCCGAACCAGTCCTAGACTCTAACTAACAGACTAAAATAACTAACTAACCTAGGACAAATAAAAAATAACTAACTAAGGTACCCGACAACAAAAGACCTAACCGGGTGACATTAAGACAAGTAACTAACTAAGAAATATCCTAGTACCTAAACTAGGATGGTCCAAAGGGTTTTTTATGGTCCAAACACCTCAAGAGTACTTTAGTAATTCTTATAGGTCAATTAATTAAATTATCAACTTAATTAATTAAATAAAAATAATGGTCTTACCCGAAACACTTAGAAAATTTCAAGATTTTTGCTAAGTAAAGTATTCTCCTATTTTTAGTCAATTTAGGAGGGTTTTGGTAATTAACTAATCGATTTATTTAATAACTTAATTAGACTAAGTTGAACTAGTCAATATTATTTACTAAGACTTAGACTCATGTTCATTCACTTGAAAACCTACGATTCAAAACAGTAGACAAATGTAAGGAAAAAACAGAAAATTCTCCTTAGGTGATTTCAAGGCTTTTCTTCAGGTTTTTGTGCGAAGTGCAAGGTAATCTTAGAGGATTTTATTATATAATAAGGTATGGGTTTAATCTCTTGGTTTTCTTTCCCCAAGAGACTTTTCAAACATTTTGAACTCAATAAATTGAAACAAGGGTTGTTCCCAATGAAACAATGTTCCTCTCCCTAGTTCATTCTTATTTCCAATTCTAGTGAATGTATAATGTAAATCTTGAGCATGTTGTTGGTATGTGGTGCTAAGTGATCATTACGAGTAGGTTTTATGTGATTTTATAAGTTCGAATGAGATCTATAGGTTAGATCCTTATGATTAATGACTAATTCTTCTCGAGAAGATGAAATTGTTATTATTCGTTTATGGAATTTAGTTTATTGTTTAAAACAATGAGGTTTTTGACTTTATTATTTGTGTTTACAGTAAACGTGATATAAGTATTTGGAATGCAATGTTTCCAAGAAGAAACAAGATGTGAATCAAAGCTAATTAATGATTCTTCAATGCCAAATAAACTTTATAGCTTTGCCAATCTAACACTTAATTGTTCTTATAAGCTAATAAAATGTTAAAAGTTGGCTTGTTAAAAATGAAGGTTTAGGTTACCATAATACGTGAAAGTTTGGGTTATGCAAATTAATTGGCCAACAATATTCTAGATTACATAACATGTGAAAGTTTTGCTTATTCCAATAAATTGGATAGCAATATACTATCCAAAATGTTTAATAGAATTGGCTTATAATGTTATTTCAAAAATACGATATTAAACTGGATAATGACTAAGTTATAGAAAATTAAGCATGACCAATGTAACTCAATGAATTCATCACCAAGGGTATGCCAATCATTGGGATAATTCCCAACATACCCTATCCAAATGAACCATGAATATAGTAGTACACTGTATAAGTTTACAAGTTTCATAAATAATGGTATAAGGCTACCAAATGATATTGAGAAAGATGAAGTGTGTAATGAAAATACATCCATTGAGCTATGTTAAAGATACTCATATAAGAGGGTGTTAGAAATCGTGAGACAAGTCTCATTAAAACGGTGATGATAATGTAAGGTTTAAGTTCACATTCATCAAGTAAATAAAGGAATGAAAAGTCATCCATTGAATTAATCATATCTCATATTAGAAGCAAGCTTCCATAATGTATGAGTCAAATCTAAAAGTCAAAAAAGTATAAGAAATTGAGCAAAGCACCGATAGACCAGTAATGAGCTTGTGCAAGCACATATAAGCCTAATGAGATGAGGCTACAACCAAGGTGGATAAGTAGTCTCCAAAATCTCCTAGTCTTTGAACTATGTTGTCATCATAGGAACTTGTCAGTGGATTCCACCTAAGAGAGCTAGGTAGTATTCTGTTTCACTTTGGCAAGTGAACCACCCCTTTTTCAGTGTGGGGAAAACACTGGATTTCATGTTTTCTCACATGATATATGTTGGTTAGTGCTCAAAGAAAGTATTTGGTTTCACTTTAGTCGTTAACCACCTCTTTTCGGTGTTGGGAAGACACTGGAATTGTATTCACTTTACCCGGTAAACCACCTCTTTCAATGTGGGAAAGACACTGGATTTCATGTTAACTCACATGATCTAAGTTAACTTTGATCATTGAACCACCCCTTTTCGCTGTGGGGAAGACTAAGGATTTCATGTTAGCTCACATGATCTTAATGCTAATGATTTCTTTAAGAAACTAATAAAGAAAAAAGAAGAAATGTAATTTAAAAGTGAACTAAGAAAGCAAGAGTTCAAGAATATTAATCATCAGTTTTGATAAGAATGAAGTTCTTAACAAGTTATGGGCATAGCCAATAGAGATTGGCTTATAATGACTTCTTCTATTATGCCAATAAATGAAGCAAAACATAATGGATAATCAATGCCCCATAATCTTTATATCACGCAAAATATCAAATAATGGTCAAGCCAATAAATGTATGACAATAAAGAGAGAGAAACATAATCACTCAATCGTTTGGATTGTGAATATATGCCCCCGGATTTTTATATTATGCAAATGATCATACAATGGGCATAGACAAAAAAGATTGGCTTATAAAGATTGCATGCCCAATTTAACAAGAATGAAAAGAATAACTTGTGATAAGACTAGTCAAATCATTTCTTTAGTCCTTTGGATTACTTTATTGATTCATTGTAGGTATGAGACTAAAATGAATCATTGCAATCGTAAGTAAGACATAGGTTCAAAGGAGAACATTGAAGTACACAACGAAAATAAGAAAAGACTGAAAAATAAACTAAGGCATGGGAGTAGAGCTCTCGGCCCAGGAGGGAACAAAAATAATAATTTTCGTTCGAGTTATTCTAAAATTATGTTCATGATTCCAAGTTCTTATGTTCATAAAGAAAATTAGATATGTGCTTTTATTGCATTAAAATAGGTAATATTCATAACATTATTCATAAATAACGAATTAGGAAAGTCAAGTGACTTCACTTTCAAAAAATAGTACGTCGCTATATGAAGAGCTTTCCTTGATCATGCATAGTCCTTATGCGTTTATGTGCATACACCCATACTTAGTACATGTGTATACTAACCCCTAGACAATTACTATTTTGTTAAGTGCAGATTCTTGAAGAGGATTTAAGATTCGTTGAAGCGGTTTGGATTAACGATCTCCAGACTTTGGTAGGTCCTCTTTATTTCGTGGATGCCTATACTTATTATTATAGATTTAGAACATTCAACATAAATAGTGGATGTTTTCCCTAGCGTTTTATTTCATAAAGTTGTTCAAGCATTTCTATTAAGGATGGTTCGGAAAACTATTATTAATATTATGATTCTTTATTTCAATTGTTTAATCTATTGATAGATGGTTGTTTTGTTTGAGCTTGTTAGTATATCACTATTATGAAGTAATTATATGAAGTCTAAGTACACTTTAGTAAGTATTAAAAAGTTTTAAATTTTTCGTAAATTTAACTGTATGATTGAGATGAAAGCTAAGAAGAGGCTTGTCTGCAATATCAGAGAGATTAATGACGCCGGTCTCATCTAGGGTCTAGGACCCGGGGTGTGACAAAGTTTGTATTAGATAATGAGGTTAAATTACCTAGGAACTAGGGCTAAAAAAACCACGTTGGGTTGTTTCTAGCTTATGGTTGTGAAGTCCACTACAACCATGACTTAGAGACTAAGTGATGTTAGGAATATTCCCTTCTTCTACTCTTTATCGTGCTGTCTAGAGCTTTTACATTTTATGTCATTCTAATATCTAATTTCCTTCTTCTATGTTCGTGTAGAAAAATGAATACAAGAATAAACACAAACAGGAGTGTTAAAGAAGGAGCTGTTGGGGGAAACAAGCTCCTCCTCAAGCCCGAGCTGCTGGAGTGCAAGTGCCTATCAACCCAGATGCATTGCTGGATGGAGAAGTGAGAGCACCAATGATGCATGTGGACATTCCATCACTGCTCAGTCACAAGATATCATAGCACAAACTATTAGAGAGGGTGCTTACAGGGAGAATCCATATACTAGCACCATGGCTAGTAGACTGAGATATTTCACCATGATGAATTCTCCAGTATACTTTGGGTCGAAAACCAATGACATTCCCTAGGAGTTTTTTGACGAGGTCCACAAGATTCTCCGTGCTATGGGTGTTAATGAAGAGGAGATGGCTGAGTTGGCTACATACCAACTCAAGGATGTGGCTTAGGTATTGTACAAGATGTTGGTAGATGGTCGACCACTAGGAGAAGTCTCCATCACATGGAACATTCTCAACGCTGCATTCCTGGAGATTTTCTTTCACAGAGAGCATAGAGAGGCTAAGGTTGAGGATTTTATCAACCTACGTCAGGGAAGTATGTAAGTCAAGGAATACTTCTTGAAGTTTGTTATCATTCCAAATATGTTTCTTCCTTGGTGTCCAATAGCAGGGATAAGATGAGCAGGTTTGTCACTAGTGTATCCAAGGATTTGGAGGAGGAATGTTTGGAAGACATGTTGCATGATAACATGGACCTTTGTAGGTTGATGGTACATACACAACATGTGGAGGACAGTCGTCGGAGGAATAGAGGTCATGAAGGCAAGAATCATACTCTATTTGATCAGGCTGGTTCTAGCACTAGTAGAAGTTAGTTTAGAGTCGAGGACAGGCCTAAGTTTAAGAAGGGGAACGAGCACTCAGGTTATCCTACTCTTTCAATGAACAATAATGCCAATTGGGACAAGTCTATCCCCAAAAAGGGCAATAATAGAAATGCCCAGTGTGATAGAGAGTCGTGTGGTAAGTGTGGCCGTTGGCATGGAGGTGAGTTTCTAGTGGGTTCTAATGTGTGCTATGGGTACAGGAAGAGTCGGCATGTGATCAATGGCTTTCCACGTGTGAATAATCAAGCGAAGGCAGATACTCAGCCTCGGCCTAATCCTACTGTTGTAGACGAGCCTCCCAAGAGGAACATGTTATATGCTTTGAATGGTAGAGAGGAGCAGTAGAAGTCAGTTGATGTTGCCACTGGTAACTTGCTTGTCTATTCTTTTCCTATGTATGCATTGTTAGATCCATGATCAACTTTTTATTTTGTTTCTCCTCTAGTAGCTAGTAAATTTGACTTGCTTCATGAGATCTTGCATGAACCTTTTGTAGTTAGTACTCCCATAGAAGACATCATTAGAGCTGAAAGAGTATATAAATATTGCTCAATAACTGCTCTTGATAGAGTTACCTATGCTGACCTAATAGAATTAACCATGCATGACTTTTATATAATATTATGTATGGATTGGCTCCATACGATTTATACTACCATAGACTTTTGAAACGGGGTAGTATGGTTTCAGTTTCCTTATGAGTTAGAGCTGGAATGGGAAGGGCATAGTTCAAATCCAACAGGCCAAATTGTTTCCTATCTTAAAGACAATAAGATGTTAGCCAAGGGGTATTTATACCACTTAGTCAAAGTCGATGACTTTAAACATGATGTTCCTTCCATAGACTCTATGTTTATAGTAAATAAATTTCAAGATGTCTCATGATATCAAGGAGATCTATTGGTGGGAAGGTATGAAATGAGATATTTCTATGTTTGTGGAGGATTACCCAAATTACCAATTAGTTAAGGCACACCTTAAGCCTCGAAGTCTTACCTAGTTGATTGAGATCCAGTTACCCTCACTTGTTTATTTCTTGAGATTAGATATACTCTTGTTATGTCTGATTTTGATTATGTAACTCCAAATTTTAGTGCATTAGTTGGTTTTGGTGTTTTAAGTCCTTAACTATATGTTTTATACTTGCACTATATGAGTTCATGCTTGCATTCATGTTGCTGTTTTTGTATATCGTTGACATGATCTTTTTGTTGCATGAGTTGTGATGTGCTTTGAGTTGAAGTGAGATTTAGAAGGAAGTACTTCAATCTAAGATATGAAGCTTCAGATAAGCTTCGTGTAATGTGCATCATCCAGAGTAAGTGGTGAACCAAATATTCAAAAAGAGTAAAGTTTCAAGTATCTTAACGTGTTTTTTCTTGAAAATACCCTATTTGATTCAAATGATGTGCAGTGTCATTCGGGGATGAATATTCTTAAGAGGGGATAATGTAACATTCCAGAAAGTATAAATGACTAGTGAAGAGCCTAATAAGTTTTTAAGAATGCGTATTGGGATACATAGGCATCCCAATGTCCAATGTTGAGAAATATTGGGTATTTTATAGAATATAGGCTTAAGGGTTTTACCCAATTTCTATGTATACACAAGTATTTAAAATAAAATCCAAGCTTTTTAAGAAATGTACTTTAAATGAAGACCCTATGCTAAAAATATTGATTCTCAACTTAATACATTATGTACTAGGCATCCAAGTGTCAAACCTAGGTACCATAGCACATGACCACTTAAAATGATTATGTAGATTAAGCAATGCCCAAAGACATTCTAAGCATCTTTGGGACAATAAGTAAACGTTCCAAATAAACCTTCCAGAATAGTTTGTTCAAAAATTACAAGCAACAGATGTGCAAGCACATGTGCAACCGGCCAAGAGACAAGCTAACAAATTCGATTAGAGCGGTTGGGAATAGGTGCGCGTTCAGGTCAGCCCACGTGGGGCAAAGCTCCCTAACCTGTCCTAGACTCTAAATAACTTACCTAGATAACTAACTAACCTACAACAAACAAAAAATACCTAACTAAGGGACCCGACAACCTAAACCTAACCGGCTGACATTAAGACAAGTAACTAACTAAGAAACATCCTAGTAGGTAACCTAGTATGTACAAAGGGTTGGTTATGGTCTTAACAACTTAGGGTTACTTTATTAATTGCCCTAGTTCACTTAATTAATTAAATTAATAACTTAATTAATTAATTTAAAATCAATTTCTTATTTGAAACCTTAGAAAATTTCCAGTTTTGCTAAGTCAAATGTTCTCCTATTTTTAGTCTATTTACGAGGGGTGTTTTGGTAATTGGATAATTGATTTATTTAATTACCTTAATTAGCCTAATTTTAACTATTTAACATCAGTTCCTAAGACTTAGACTTATTTTCAATCACTAGAAAGCCTAGGACTCGAACTTTAAGGCAAAAGTAAGGAAAAATAGGAAATCCTCCTTAGGCGACTTTGAGAGGCTATTTTTCAAGGTTTTCATGCAAAGTGCAAGGTGATCTTAGTAGATTCAATTTAACAATATGGTATGGATTTTCTTTCATGGTTTTTGTGTCCCCAAGAATTTTTTCAAATGTTTTTAACTCAAGAAATAAAAACTAGGGTTGTTCCTAATGAAACGAATGTTCCTCTCCCTAGTTTATCATTATTTCCAATTCGAGTGAATGTATAATTTAAATATAGAGCATGTTGTTGGTCTGTGGTTCTAACTAATCATTATGTGTAGGTTTTACGTAATTTGGTAAGTTCGAATGTGACCTGTAGGTTAGATCAAATGATTAATGCTTAATTGTGTTCGAATAGATGAAATTGTTATAAGTCGTTTATGAAAATTTTTTTATTGTTGAAAAGAATGAGGTTTTCGATTTTAGTGTTTGTGTTTACAGTAGATATGATATAAGTATTTGGAATTCAATGTTTCCAAGAAGAAACAAGAAGTGAATCAAAGCTAATTAACAAATCTTCAATGCCAAATCAACTTTACAGTATGGCCAATCTAACGCTGAATTGTTCTTATAATCGAATTAAATGTCAAAAGTTTTCTTGTTTAAAATGAAGTTTTAGATTACCATAATATAGGAAAGTTTGACTAATGCCGATAAATTGACCAACAATATTCTAGATTACCATAATATGTGAAAGTTTTGCTTGTGCCAATAAATTGGCTAGCAATATATTTTCCAAAATGTTTAATAGAATTGACTTACAATGTTATTTCCAAAATATGATATAAAATTGGATAATGACTGACTTAAACTAAATTAATCATGACCAATGTAACTCAATGAATTCATAACCAAGGATATGCCAATCATTGGGACAATTCCAAACATACCCTATCCAAATGAACAATGAATATAGTCGTATAATGAATAAGTATATAAGATTCATAAAGAATGATATAAGGCTACCAAATGTCATTGATCAAGATGAAGTGTGTAATGAAAAGTCATCCATTGAGTTATGTTAAAGATACTCACATAAGAGGGTGTCAGAAATCGTGAGACAAGTCTCATTAACACCATGATGATAATGTAAGGTGTAAGTTCACATTCATCAAGTAAAGAAACGGATGAAAACTCATCCATTGAGTTAATCATATCGCATATTAGAAGCAAGATTCCATAATTTATGAGTCAAATCTAAAAAATTAAAGTATAAGAAATTCAGTAAAGCACCGATAGACTAGAAATTAGCTTCTTCAAGCTCATATAAGCCTCATGAGATACTACCACCAAGGTGGATAAGCAGTCTCCAAAATCTCCTAGTCTTGGAACTATGTTTCCAGCATAGGAACTAGCAAAATGGATTCCACCTAAGAGAGCTAGCTAGTATTGGGTTTCACTTTTGAAGGTGAACCACCCCTTTTTAGTGTGGGGCGACACTAGATTTCATGTTTATCTCACATGATCTATCATGGTTAATGCTCAAAGAAAGTATTCGATTTCACTTTAGCCGTGAACTAACTCTTTTCGGTGTGGGAAAGACATTGGACTTGGTTTCGCTTTAGCCAGTGAACCACCCCTTTTCAGCATACGACAGACATTGGATTTCATGTTAATTGACATGATATTGGTTCACTTTGATCAGTGAACCACCTCTTTTCGGTGTGGGACAGACATTGAATTCCACGTTAGGTCACATGATCTTAATGCTAAAGTTTTCTTTAAGAAAGTAATAAAGTAAGTAGAAGAAATGTAAGTTCAAAGTGAACTAAGTAAGCAAGAGCTCAAGAATATCAATCATCAGTTTTAATAAGAATGAAGTTTTTAACAAGCTATGGGCATAGCCAATAAAGATTGGCTTATAATGACTTCTTATATTATGACAATAATGGAAGAAAAACATAATGGATTATCAATTCCCTATCATATTTATGTCATGCATATGATCAAATAATGGCCATACCCAATAATCTTCATATTATGCAAGTGATCAAATAATAGGCATAGCCAATAAAGAGAGCAAAACATAATGACTCAATCATTTGAAGGGTTAATATATGCCCCAGCATCTTTATATTATACAAATGATCAAATAATGGGCATATGCAATAAAGATTGACTTATAAAGACTTCATTCCCAATTTAACAAGAACAAAAAGAATAACTTGTGATAAAGGTAGTCAAATCACATCCTTAGTCCTTTAGATTACTTACTTGATTCATTGTAAGTATGAGATTAAAACAAATCATTGCACACATAAGTAAAACATAGGATCAAAGGAGTTCATTAAACTAGACAATGAAAAGAAGAAAAGACTGAAAAATAAACTAAAGGCATGGAAGTAGAGTCTCGGCCTAAGAGGGAGCAATAATAATAATTTTTGTTCGAGTTGTTCTAAAATTATGTTCATGATCCTAAGGCCTTATGCTCATATATGAAATGAGTTATGTGCTTTGATTCCACTAAAATATGTCATATTCATAACATGATTCATAAATAGCAAATTAGGAAAGTCAACTGACTTCACTTTACATAAATGGCATGTTGCTATAGGAAGAGCTTTCCTTGATCATGCATAGTCCATATGTGTTTATGTGCATACACCCATACTAAGTAAAAGTGTGTAATAAGACCTATACTATTACAATTTTTATAGGTGCAAGTTCTTGAAGAGGATTGAAGTTTCTTTGAAGAGGTTTTGATTAACGATCTCCAGACATAAGTAGGTCCTCTTGAGTTCAACGATGTCTATGTTTATTATTCTAGCTTTAGTACATTAGACATATATAGTGGATGTTTTCCCTAGCGTTTAGTTTATAACATTTGTTCAAGTGTTTCTATTTTTGCTGGTTTGGAAAACTATTATTAATATTATGATTTTATATTTCAATTGTTTAATCTATTGATAGAAGGTTGTTTAGTTTGAGCTTATGAGTAGATCACTTTTATGCAGTAACTATATGATGTCTAAATACACTTCAATTAGTATTAAAAGGTTTTAAATTTTCTACAAATTTAATTGTATGATTGTGATGAAAGCTATGAAGCGGCTTGTTTGCGACCTCTGAGAAGTTGACCACGCCGATCTCATCTAGGGTCTAGGACCCGAGGTGTAAAACCCCCAGAAGATGGTTTCGAATGTAGTCATTGCCTCACAATCTGATAAAGAGCGCATAGTGACGGGCACATCGTCTGGGTCTGCCTCGGGTTTTGAAGGAGCATCTGGCTCCGCATATGCATCAAGATCAGGGTTTGATCACTCTTCAAGGTTGATCGAGGACACTGCCTACGACTCCATATCACAAGGAGAAAATTAATTAGAGGAACCTGCCCACCAAGACTCCTCTAATGAGACTACTAGCTTAGAGTCTGCCAAGTCACCCTAGAAGATGTACATGCACCAATTGAGGAGAAACCTAATCGGTGGTGCATAGATGGTAATTATCAGGTCTACAAGGACGCTAAGATGCTAAATGACAAGGGGGTGATGATCCGGTTGGTGACGGTCAAACATAGAGTTCTTATGGGGTATTTTCACAAAGTCCTTAATATGCAAAGATTGTTCACCCGCCACAGGCTCAAGTGGATTTCCATGTGGCACTGTGATACACGCATGTCGGAATTCCCATGTGGCACTGTGATACAATCTGCACTCCGAGTGGCACAATTGATATATGTCTTATCAGGGATGAGGCATATGTAGCGACACTACGAATAAGGCCCAGAGTTGAGTTGCAGCCGTTAAGTAAGAATTAGGTAGACACGGTAGAGTTAGCCTAAGGGGATGACCCTGCCATTTCAGATCTCGCTGACACCACCTTTGTCGAGTTATCCCATGACAATAGAAGAAAACCTAGTCCTCCCACTCTACTCCACCATCTACATTACTAGTCCCATTGGCGAGGGTCTAGAAGTTAGAGGCCCAGATGGTCACCCTGCTGCTTCACATGCAGTCGTGGATGCAAAAGTCCATCACCAAAGATGAGGACCAGATTCAGAAGAGGGTGTCCCAGCAGACGTAGTAGAAGACTCAGGCGTTTTACCAGCGCCTTTATGCATTGAAGAAGTTGGCGGACCTTGAGGATGCGAAGAGAGCCTCTTTGATTGATGAAGAGACCTATCGGATGAGGGCTCGAGAGATAGTTGTTGGGCGTATCGTTCAAGACTAGAGGATGGTGAGAGGAGCACAATGATGGTTTTGAGGTTGTTGTGGGAACTACTGAGGGTAGCCCTACTACTGATGTTGCGAGTTCCGGGAAATCGGTCCTATTTAGTTTTTGATTGTCAGTGTTATGCGCCTCAGGTTTGCCTTACCTCTCACTCTATCTTTATATTTAATAATTGGGGACAATTTCATACTATTTTGTTGAGGTGGGGTAAATGGAAAGTGAGTGTTAGAGTGAAGTCTGAGTAGCCCAACTCAAGATCCTCTCTTTGGTGTTTTCTTGCCTATTTTCTTTTGCCCCAACAGACTGATTACTTTACTGTTGAACCGGCATATCGTATTTCTACAAAGTATAAAAGCATGAAAAATGAATCATGATGGATCAGTATGAATGATATCTCGTCCTAAGAAAATGCTTGCATGAATAGGTGAAAATAAGTTAAATGTGTTGACTCTAATCCTGAAATAGAAAGGCACCCACTGCATGACCCTCAACACCTCAACTGGGAAAACTAATAATCTGATAGGGCAATGAAGTGTCAACAAAGTGTGGGGAGTTTGAGTGTTCAACTATTTGTACAAACATAGAACTTGTTCTGTTGGTCCTGCAAGAGAAATATGTGTAAGACGACTAGGAAATTATCATAGGCCCTTATTCAAATTTTCAAACATCTAGCCTAAAATAAAGTGAACCAAATTAAAGTTTTATCCATTTTTGATCCAAATTTGTTGAGCGTACAATAGATCTTTATTTCTTAACCAACTCACCTTCGATGGGGTTAATGTGTTGGCCATGGTCCCTCCTTGGACATGTGCACCTCGACTTAGGCCAAAATCCTAAGTTGAGGGTGGGTAATATAGAAATTAACCTCGTCTTGGCCAAGACCCAACATCGGGTAATGTGTACGTCGATTTATGAAAAAATAAACGTTGATGGTGGCTATTATGAGTGATGACCCACAATTTGGTATGAAAAGAGTTTAATGTGGAAAAGAAAAGAGAAAAAAATGTGACTCGGTAAGAGTATTAGTTGAAGTGCAAAAAGTATAGAATATAAAGAAAAGAAGTGAACAAAATGAGATAAGAGTCATATCCACAAAAAAGAAATGGAAAAGCAAGACAAAGATAAAAAAAGGAGAAAAGTAGGGAATAAAAGACAATAAAAGAGGTAGGAAGCTTGGTCACTAATGTCAAGGAGGGACAAAAAGAGTCACTGAAATGTATCCATATGTACCATACGGACTCTGAACCAATGTTACAAGACAAGAAAGTCCTATGGTGATCCTAGAAGTCTAGTGTGGTGAACTTAAGCAGTGAAAATAAGGGCAAGCCTATGGCGACAAGTACTAGCTATGTATGAACTTGTTTTTGACTATGATTGTTGAATAAAGATTCTTGTACTCAAAGTTCAAATTATTATTTGAAAAATGAGGATTTCTTCTAAAGTGAGGGCAGTAGTTTCAATGTCAGAAAGTTTGTACCTTGGTGAAAGGGAAAATAGTAGAGGTATCGATTCACAGTGAAGTTGTGTCATTGTATGATCCACATGAGTTAGCTTGTCCAACCTAAAAGCATAAGCATGCATTAATGCAAAGTCCGGATTTAAAGTCATGTGATCGAGAAAACTTAAAAGAGTATGATTTTGTGCAAAGTGATATTTGAGTCATAGTGTTTCGCTTGACGACAAACAACGATTTTAAGTTGAAAGTGTTGATGTACCATTGTTTCATGCTATTTTCAAGAATTTTTCCTTAAGAGTTGTGTTTGTCTACAACCTTTTTGTAGTAGTTTTTAACATGTATGTATGTTTTGCGAGAAAGATGTCCAGAAATAAAACACAGAAGGCAACTGGAATTAAGTGTAGAAGTGACCCACAAAGGCCATCTACACAAAGTCCATCGACGGACCGTCGTTCTATCGACAGTCCGTAGATTGTGGTCTTTGACTGAAGTTCTGGCAATTCGAGAAAACTCTAGGAAATCTAACCAAATGTGGGGCTACAAAGAGGATGGATGGTTCGTCGGTTAATCGAGGGACCAACCTATTAAACTGTCAATGAGATTAGAGAATGTCCAAGTACCCGAAGTTGGATAAATTTAAGGACGGAGGAACAAAAGAAATCGACCAACCGTACACTCATCGATGAACCGTGTTGTTGGTCCATCGATTAGTTCAAAGAGAATGCCATTAGAAGAAAGGAAAATGATTCTATATTTTGACTGATGGAGGCAGTCGATGGTCCGTCATTTCATCGACGGTGCGTCTGTGGGTGTCGTCGATTACAACTGCATTTTTGGACAACTTTCCTTATTTAAGTTCCTTTTAATTTAGGACAATGTTTTCTATAAATAGGGTTTAAACTTCGTTTTTTGGGGTTTGAAATTGTTTCTTTTGATCTAGTTTGTGTTTGGAGATTGGGTTTTGCAAAGTTTAGCATTAATTCAATTTCCAGATTTGGTTTTCAAGGTTTTTGTGCTAATTCAAGTTGATTTTCTGGGTTTTATTCGAATTTTAAAAGTATGTTCATGATGTTATTCTTAAAAACTATGAAATGTGTTATTATTAGCATGGGTAACTAAATCCACAACTAGGGTTATGGGAACCATAGGTGATTAACAAGGTAAACCTAGCTTAATAACAATTGTCAAATAGGATCTTGCATGTATTGATTATTCTTTTATTTAGAAGTCTTTTTAATGGTGGGCAACATTAGAACTCTCCTTGTTTCTACTTGCCAGACCAAGAAGGTAATTATTAAGAAAAGAATTTATCAACACAGATTTAGTAGGATACATAGGCTAGTGTCGATTAGTGCGAAGTAACAATTAAGCCATACATCGATTATGATGCTTAATATAAGGTAAAGGTAAGGTTTAGTAGTGTATACACACGTAACCGAACAAAGGTGCGTGGTGAAATCCTCTATTAGCCAGACCAAGGATTTAGAGATACCTAACTTATCACTTTGCATGTAAATCACTAGGGAAGAATTGTTATAGCTAAGAATACGACGTTATGATCCTATGGAGAATACTTACACCCTAGTTTCTCCCATCACTTGATAAAATTAAGTCTTTGCTTTTATTTACTTTTTTGCTTAGAATTGTTAACGACGATTTATGTTACAATCATCTTTTAGTTACTTGCTTTTTGAAAGAACTTTACTAAATAGCAATAATTTTCCATTAAAGTTAATTCCAAACCATTTTGCTTGTGGTATCGACCCCAACCTACAAGTTGGGTTGTTTACTTGATAAGACCGCTTATACTTTCAAGACCAAGAAAATAATGTAAGTCCCCTAAATCCTTGATTTGAAATTCTGCATACAAGAAATCCTTTAGCTTGATAATATTTGCATCATCATTTCCTGTTAGAATTTATCATAGACATATACCCCAACAATAGAAATAGAGTATCCTGCATGCTTGAAAATACAAGAATAGAGATTTAAAGATGATCAATATCCTTTGAAATGCAGGTTTGCTACAAGTCGTCCAAACCACTGTCTACCGTCTTTCCTCAATCCATAGAATGATTTTTAAATTTTCAAACCTCTCCATTTTAATGTGTCTTCAATCCTAGAGGTACCTTCATGTAGATTTTTTCTTGTAACTTCCAATGCACGAAAGCGTTGTTGAAGCCTAGTTGAGAGAGTCTCCATCCCTTTTTAACAACGACAATCAAAATACACATGATTCTTCTCATTTTTAAAACGGTTGAATAAGTTACATTATAATCAATACCTGATCTTTGTATACCTCCACATACTATTAGTCTTCCCTTGAGCCTTTCAGTTTTCCCATCAAAGATATGCTTGACTTTAAAAACCCATTTGCAAGGTAAGACTCTCTTACTAACAGGTAAGTCCACCAAATCCAAAGTCTAATTAGATTGGAGTGCGTCAACTTTAGTTTCAGTAGTCGTTCCCCAACCAGGGTGCAAAATAGTTTCTCAAAACATGTAGGTTCAGTGATAAAAAGAGATAGAATTGACCAGTCATTGATTAGAATCAAATATATTAGTAAAATGATAAGTAGGAGGGTTTAAAACATACACAAAATAATTTGAGTTCAGATCAGTTAATAAAAAGAGTTATAAATATAATCATTTAGATATGCAAGAGTCATATGGACCCTCTCTGATCTTCTTGAAGCATGAGAAATAGATATTTCTATAGCATCAGGCAAGTGAACTGGATGATTTTGAGGTAATACATCAGGTTGTTGAGGAACTAAGGCTTCACGAAGAGAATGTTGAATAGAGTTAGAAGTTATAAAATTGAAAGGACTAGGGGAAATAGGTTGTTAAATGATGATATGATCATCAGTGGCCTCATATTGCATAGATGAGGGAAAAGAATGAGGAATAGAAGGAATGTGTGCACTAGAAGAGAACGGATATGTTTGTTCATGATAATGAATATCCCTTGAGACAAGGATTCTTCTTTATTTCAACTCCATGAGCTTGTATACTTATTTTTTTCAGGTGGATACACTAGAAAGACACAAGGTAATGCTCTTGGTTCAAGTTTCTCCCTATCATGAGAAAGAGTAGAGGCAAAACATAGACAACAAAAATACTTAAGAAAGTCAAATCTAGGACCTTTAACAAATATGAGTTCATAAGGAGTTTTTCCATCATGAACAGAAGAAGGAAATCTGTTAATCAGAAATATGGAAGTTAAAAGACACTCACCCCCGTAACATACAGGGAAATTAGATTTGTGTAGACATGCTCTAGATATTTCCAGAAGGTGTCTGTGTTTCCTTTCAACAATATCATTCTATTAAGGGGTTTCAATTCAAGAAGTTTGTTGAATCATTCCTTCAGAAGCATAAAATTCAGAGCTAGTTGTCCCCCCTCCTAGTTCTAAAGCATTGTCAGATCTAATGCATTTGACCTTAGCTCCAAATTTTCTATCAAGCATAGACAAGAAATATTTCATCATTTGGAAAGCATTACTTTTAACACTTAAAAGATAAGTCAAGGCCCCCTACTGAAATCATCTACAATAGTAAGGAAATATCTGTAACCATGTATGTTGGTCATTTGTATGGACCCCATGTATCAATATGAATCAAGTCAGAGATACATTTTGCTTTAATATAACTCATAGAAAAAGGTAACTTGGTTTGCCTTGCCAATGGACAAATTTCACAATCGCAATTAACAAAATTTGAAGGAGAAATGAAATTTAATGTTTTCATAGATTTAAAAGACATATCTATAAATTTAACGTGCCATAAGTTTACACTAGATTGGGAACTCATAATAATTGAAAAAGCAGTAGAAATTTAAAAATATTGTTTAGGGAGAATAATAGAGACACTAGACTTAAACAAACTCTTGAAATGGTTGATATAATAATTAAGAATAAAGACTCCATCCTTAGTTTCACAAAGAGTCAGAAGGGTCTTCACTAAATGGTCCTGGAAAAGACAATGGTAATGAGAAAAGTTTAGACTGTATAAAAATTGACTGCAAAACATGTGAACAGAAATCAGATTTATCCTGAAAGATGGGACAAATAGGACATTTTGCAGGATTAAATATGGAAAGAGAGTCACATTCCATGTATGTGTAACCTTGACCATGAATAAATTTGGTAAATTAATATATAATGGTGAACTTAACGTAACGATTTTATGAATGATTCAGGATAAAATGACATACTCTCAGAGAATCCTGAATCAATTATCCAAGAGAATGAGTTGGCATAAGTGAAATAAGCTACTGGATCATTGATGTTACCATCACATCGAACAAGATTTGCATTGACATCTGATGTTGAACCACCTTGACCAACGCCTTGCATATTCACAAAAAATTGCATGAGATGCATCATTTGATCTTACGAAAGGGAGCTTCATCTCTATGATATCCCTCATTGCTTGTTGGTCAGTTGTCACAACTGCAATAGATTTGATAGGACCTTGAGTTCTACTAGACTTGGTAAGCTTAAAATTAGATAGAAACCCTATGATTTTGTATCATTTATTTACAGTGTGTCCTGGTTTCTTACAGTTTGAGCACATCACATTGCTTTTATTTCCCATACAATAAGAGTTAGCAGACATATGCCCTATAGGGTAGTGCCGTGTTGCCAAGAAAGAAGTAGAGTTACAAGGAAAGTTAGTGTTCATGTAACTTTACCTTTGCTTCTCATCTTGAATCAACAGAGAATAAGCAAGGTTGAAACTAGGCAGAGGTGTCATCATCAGAATGTTGCTTTTTCCTGGGGCATACACATCATTCACTCTGATAAGGAAGTGAACTAACCTCGCATTCGACAATGTACTACCTTTTTATTTTCCTCCACAATTGCAGCTACAAGAACAAGTCACTTTTGTGTACATAGTGTCAAGTTCACCCCTGATATTCTTCATTTTGGTGTAATGAAATACAATATTTGATGAACCTTGCACTAAATCAGCAAGTTCTTTTTGCAGGTGATAGAGCATTGCTCCATTAGGTTGACCAAACCTGTTCTCAAGGTCATTCAAAATTTCCTTGGCATATCTAGAGCATATTACACTCCCATCTATCTCTTTTGAGAGAGTCTAATAGCAAAGAGGTGACCATGTCATTACACTTATTCTATAGCTTGAAATTGGCTGATTCTAGAGTAGGGACAAGAGAATAACCTTCAATGTATCTCAACTTATTTTTGGGTGAGATATCTAAGACGATGGATCGTCTCCATGGTCTTTAGATATTTCCATAGAATTTGGTGTGGAAAAAATACATCCGTGTTGAATCTAAAGCATGAGGAAAAAAGGGACTGGTTTGATCTATCACCACAGAGCCTCTATTCCTAGAGGTTGCTTCAACTGTAGCAGTAGTGTTATACTCGCTTTCAACCATTTGGTTTGAAGGGAAGTGAAAGTTAAGAAAGATAAAAGGATTTGGTTGTGAGCTCTATCTTAGCTCTGATATCATGTAGAAATATAAAATAAAGAAATATTGAATTGTGGAAATTTTCAGATGCCTTTGTCATTCCAATGTAATAGCTTTATACAAGATTGTTTCGCTACAACAAAATTAAATGAAAGAATATTATTGTACGATTGTTTATCCTAGTAATGGATAAGGTTCAATTCGCATATAAAAATTATGTACAGTGATATACAAAAAAATTAAAAACTTCTAGAATGGAAATGGGTATTAGCTGAGTTTGGGTTGATCGGAATATTTGGGCCAAATTTGTTGCACTTCAAGTTCCTCTGTCACGACCCAAACCGGGTTGCGACTGGCACCCACACTTACCCTCCTATGTGAGCGAACCAACCAATCTAAACCTTAACATTTCAATATAATATAAACAGAAAGTAATGCGGAAGACTTAAACTCATTAATAAAATCAATAACTATTATTATTCAACATCTATTTATTCCCAAAACCTGGAAGTCATCATCACAAGAACATCTACTTTAAACTACTAATTCTAAGAGTTTCTAAGAAGCTAAAAATACATAAGAAGCTAGTCCATGCCGGAAGTTCAAGGCATCAAGACATGAAGGAGAAGATCCAGTCCAAGCTAGAAGCGTTAGCTCACCCTGAAGATCCGGTGTGACGAAGACTGGCTTGAGTTACTGTTGAGTCGAAGATGATGGCACGTTTGCTACACTCCACAGATAACAAGAAGAAAAACATAAAAGTAGGGGTCAGTATAAAACACGGGTACTGAGTAGATATCATCGGCCAACTCAAAATAGGGAACAGTATATATCAAATATTGTCGTAAATCAACTATAAAACTCAATCTGTAGCAACAACATGTACCAGAATCTTTGATAAATAACGCCAAGTACACTCATGAGGACTCAAGCCTCTATATCATACTCATTTGGGAACTAGGTTCATTAAGTTGAGTATATTATCATCTTTCAAGATTCATTATCTTTCTTCCTCTTGTGTCGGTACGTGACACTCCGATTCCCTACTACTATGTGTCGGTACGTGACATTCCGATCCCCTAATTCTATGTGTCGGAACGTGACACTCCGATCCCCTACATGTGTCGGTACGTGACACTCCGATCCCCTACATGTGTTGGAACGTGACACTCAAATCCCCTACATGTGTCGGTACGTGACACTCCGATCCCCTACATGTGTCGGTACGTGACACTCTGATCCCCTACATGTGTCGGAACGTGACACTCCGATCCACTAATACTATGTGTCGAACGTGACACTCCGATCCACTAATATCATTCTATAAATTCATCAGGCCTTCTCTATACCAAGGCATCATCAATCCCATTACTTTAATTCATCAAGCCTTCTTCTATACCAAGGCATCATCATTAATAATGTATATTAAAGTTTCTTTCAAGATTTGGGATTCAATAGATTTCATCATGCTTGTTTTATCACAATCACATAATCATATTCATGCAAGCATACAATTAAGCATATAGACCGGTTTACAATACTACCAATACATATCATTCGCTATTGAGAGTCTGCTACGAATAGCATGAAAACCATAACCTACCTCCACCGAAGAATTGAAATCAAGCAAGTTAATCCTCAAAGCTTGGTGTTTTCCTCTTCTTCTCGATCGTTTCTCTCTCTCCCTTCTTGTTCTTTCTATTTTCTTATTCAAACCCTCTTTCTTTTACCCTAATTAGTATATAATTAAGAATAAAAGATGGCAATAATACCCCACTAATTAACTTAGGGTTACCTCTTTTAACCCCCAAGAATTTAAGTTATTAATATAAACCCACAAAATCTATAATTAAGGAAGGAATAGTCCAAAAATGTCCCTTAAAACGTGTAAGGAAATCCGATTCTGCCTGGGATTTGCGCAACCTATGACGTGCCGTCGTGCCTGCGATGGTCCGTCCTGCAGGTCGTCGCAAAGTTCAGAGACCCAAATTTCCACCAAGGGTCTGTGACGGTCCATCACACCTATGACGGTCCGTCCTGCCATTCCATCACAAAGTTCAGAGAGTCAATTTTTAGTACCCAATTTCAGATTTTCTAAGTTTTTTGAAACGAGACCCTGCGACGGTCCGTCTTGCCCATGACGGTCCGTCGTGGGGTCCGTCGCTTCTGCCAGTTTTTCCAGAAATAAAGTCTGCTTCTCAAAACGACTAAACAGGTCGTTACAATAGATACCGATTTACCCATCATTCGTCCCCGAACGATCACAAGAAGAAAAACAAGGGCAGGAAGGAGTACCTGAATCTTTAAACAGATGTGGGTATCTTTCTTGCATATCTGCCGCCTTCTCCCAAGTGGCTTCTTCAACCGGTCGATTCTTCCATTGCACCTTGATGGATGCAATCTCTCTTGACCTCAACTTGTGAACTTCTCTATCTAAAATAGCAACAGGCTCCTACTCATAAGACAAGTTCTCATCAAGCAAAATTGAGTCCCAACAGATAATGTAGTTTCCATCTCCATGGTATTTTTTCTACATCGACACATGGAATACCGGATGCACTCCGGACAGCCCTGGAGGAAAGGCTAACTCATAAGCCACCTCTCCTACTCGCTTAAGTACTTCAAATGGTCCAATGTACCTTGGACTTAGTTTACCCCTTTTACAAAACCGCATCACCCCTTTCATTGGTGAAACTTTCCACAAGACTTGTTCACCCTCCATGAACTCTAAGTCTCTAACCTTTCGATCTGCATATTCTTTTTGTCTACTTTGCGCCGCTAGAAGCTTTTCTTGAATAGACTTCACTTTTTCCATCGAATCCCTCAAGAGATCAGTACCCCAAGGTCTAACCTCGAACTCATCAAACCAACCAATGGGAGACCTACATCTTCTCCCATATAATGCTTCAAATGGGGCCATATCAATGCTCGAGTGATAGCTATTATTGTATGAAAATTCCGCTAAGGGTAAGAAGCTATCCCAATGGCCACCAAATTCTATCACACACGCATGGAGCATATCCTCCAACACTTGAGTCGTTCGCTCAGACTGACCATCAGTCTAGGGATGGAACGCAGTACTAAGATCCAACCTAGTACCCAATTCAGCATGCAATGTTTTCCAAAACATAGAAGTAAACTGCGTACCTCTATCTGATATGATAGATAGTGGAACCCCATGCAATCACACCACTTCCGAGATGTAAAGTTTGGCTAACTTTTCTGCATTGTAAGTCACCTTGACCGGAATGAAATGAGCAGATTTAGTTAACCTATCAACAATCACCCAAATGGAGTCATACTTACCCATTGTCTTTGGAAGACCAACCACAAAATCCATTGCAATTCTTTCCCACTTCCATTCCATAATGGGCATTCTCTGAAGTGTTCCTCCGGGCTTTTGGTGTTCATACTTTACTTCTTGACAGATTGGACATTTGGCAATAAAATCCACATTGTCACGCTTCATTCTACTCCACCAAAAGTGTTGTTTTAGGTCACGATACATCTTGGTTGCACCCGGATGTATAGAATACCTTGAACTATGAGCCTCTGTCAGAATTGTGTTGATAAAATCATCGAAGCGGGGTACACATACCCTTCCCTTAATCCTCAAAACACCTTCCTCATCGATTTGTGCTTCCTTAGACTCTCCTCGCAATACCTTATCTTGAATTCTGCGCAGTTTCTCATCATCAGACTGTCTTCCCTTAATCTTGTCAAGGAAGAAAGATCTTGCCTCCATAGAAGCCAACAATCCTCCCCTCTCATTTACTTCTAATCTCATCAAGTCATTAGCTAGAGTTTGAACCTCTCTAGCCAATGGGCGTCTAGAAGCTTGCAAGTGAGCTAGACTTCCCATGCTTCCCGCCTTCCTACTTAAAGCATCCGCTACAACATTCGCCTTCCCCGGATGATACAAGATAGTGATATCGTAGTCCTTTAGTAACTCCATCCATCTCCTCTGTCTTAAGTTCAAATCTTTCTGAGTAAAGACATACTGAAAGCTACGATGATCCGTATAGATCTCACACTTAACCCCATCTAAATAGTGTCTCCATTGTTTTAATGTAAACACTACCGCGGCCAATTCCAAATCATGAGTGGGATAGTTACGTTCATGCACTTTTAATTGTCTTGAAGCATAAGCAATCACACTCTTCTCTTGCATTAGTACTACACCCAAACCAGAATAGGATACATCACAATAAACAATGAAGTTCTTACCCTCTACTGGCAAGGTAAGGATAGGTGTGGTAGTCAACAAAGTCTTGAGCTTCTGAAAGCTTTCCTCACATTCATCCGACCATACAAATGGGACATTCTACTTAGTCAAGTTCGTCAATTGGGAAGCGATAGAAGAGAATCCCTTGACGAATCGGCGGTAGTAGCTAGCTAACCCAACAAAGCTCCTTATTTCTGACACATTAGTAGGTCTTACCCAATTCTTCACTGTCTCAATCTTAGAAGGATCCACCATCACTCAATCCTTAGAAACGACGTGTCCCAAGAAGGACACTGCATCTACCCAAAACTCACACTTAGAGAACTTGGCATAAAGCTTTTTCTCCCTTAACATTTCCAATACCATTCTCAAATGCTCTTCATGTTCCTTCTTGCTTTTTGAGTATACCAATATATCATCAATAAATACGATCACGAAGAGGTCCAAATATGGCTTAAAATCCCGTTCATCAAGCTCATGAACGCAGAAGGGGCATTCGTAAGACCAAAAGACATTACTACAAATTCGTAATGCCCATACCTCGTTCGAAAAGCAGTCTTTGGCACATCCGTTGCCCGTATTTTCAATTGATGATAACCGGATCTCAAGTCAATCTTAGAGAAGACACAAGCACCTTGTAACTGATCGAACAAGTCATCAATGCGAGGAAGAGGGTACTTGTTCTTTATGGTTACCTTATTCAGTTGTCTGTAGTCTATGCACATTCGAAAACTGCCATCCTTTTTCTTTACAAACAAAACCGGAGCACCCCAAGGAGATGCACTTTGTCTAATGAAGCCTTTGTTCAATAACTCTTGAAGTTGTGCTTTTAACTCTCTTAACTCCGCGGGAGCCATTCTATAAGGGGATATAGAAATGGGGTGAGTACCGGGTTCAAGATAATACAGAAGTCAATATCCCTATCCGGTGGCATACCAGGAAGATCTGTAGGGAACACATCCAGAAACTCACGAACTACTGAAACGGACTCAATCGAAGGTACTTGGGTAGTGCCATCCTTGAGATGTGCCAAGAAAGCTAAACACCCTTTACTAATCATTTTCTTAGCACGAAGAAAGGAGACGATGCGGACCGGATTGGAAGTGTAGTCACCCTCCCACACTAACGGGTCTGTCCCAGGCTTGGCTAACGTCACCATTTTAGCATTACAATCCAAGATTGCAAATTGCGGAGAAAGCCAAGTCATACCCAGAATCACATCAAAATCATCCATTTCTAAGATAACCAAATCTACATAGGTGTTGCTCCCCACAAAGTTCACCAAACAAGACCTATACACCTTTTCAACTACCACAGACTCACCCACCGGAGTAGAAACACGAATACGCATATCAAGTAATTCACAATGTAAATTAAGACCATTAGCAAATGCGGAAGATACATAAGAAAATGTGGATCCGGGATCAAATAATACAGAAGCCATGCAATCACAAACCAGAAGATTACCTGTGATGACAGCATCAGATGCCTCCGCTTCAGACCGCCCAGGGAAAGCGTAACACTGGGCCCTATCGTTCGTCTGTCCGTTGCCCCTACCATGTTGTGATGTAGTGGCCCCAGTTTGCCCATTACCTCTGCCGTTTTGGTGACCACCATTACCTCGAGCACCACGTCCTCCAGAATAACGACCTCTACCATGACCACCTCTACCTCTAGCTATTGGGGGTCTATAACTTTGTCTGGGACAATTTTTCCTAATATGTCCAATCTCCCCACATCCATAACATTCTCTGGAGTCAATCATAGGCCCCTCGGAGAAGTGTTGACCGGTCTGAGGTAGTCCCCCAACTACAGTCTGTAGTGAAGACTGAATTGGTCGGACTGAGTAACTTCCCGAACCATGTCCTCTAGTGTAAGAACCATTAAAATCACCTCCCTTTCGAAACCTTTTTGATGTTGATGTTATGGTTAAGTCGTCTGGCTTCACTCCTTCCACTTCTATCACAAAGTCTACCACTTCTTGGAAGGATTTTGTCGTTGCCGCTATCTGTAAGGCTGAAATCTGCAATTCTGACCTCAACCCCTTCACAAACCGGCGAATCGGCTCTTGAGGACTGAAACAGAGTTGAGTGGCATATCTGGACAGTGCGCGGAACTTAGCCTCATAAGCATTAACCGACATCCTACCTTGCTCTAGGCTCCGGAACTCATCCCTTTTCCTATCCAACAATGTCCGGGGGATATACTTCTCCATAAACAAGCTAGAGAATGAGGCCCAAGTCATAGGTGGTGCCTCTGTCGGTTGACACTCAACATGGGATCGCCACCACACTTTGGCATTCCCTTGAAACTGATAAGTCACAAACTCCACACCAAACCGTTCTACTATACCCATCTTGTGTAGTAGCTCGTGACAGTCAACCAGAAAATCATAAGCATCCTCCGATTCAGCACCCTTGAGGACTGGAGGTTTCAATTTCAAGAGCTTACTGAAAAGTTCATGCTGATCGCTTGTCATTATAGGCCCAGTAGTTAGACGTGGAAACGTGCCTATTTCCAATGGAACATCCATGCGGGGAGCCATAGTAGCCGCATGTTGTACCTCCGGAGCCTGAGGTGCTAGTGCAGAAAACACTGGGGGTGTCTGGCCCTGATCAGATAACCCGCTAAGATAAGCCAGAACCTGATTGATCATCTCTGGGGTAGGTTGGGGTGGCATTTCCTCATTTTGCACTTGTTCAATCACCCCATCCTCCCCCTCTCTTATAGCTTCCTCAGTCGGTGGAGGAGTCACCGCCCTAGTACCAAATGGGCTTGGTGCTCGTCCTTTTCCTCTAGAGGACGTCCTCCCACGACCTCTACCACAGCCCCTTGCCGCTGTTCTTCCTCGAGCCACAGCCCTAGTGGCTGGCTTAGTTGTTTCTTGTCTGTCCGGTGTTGGTGTTGGCGTAGTCGTTGCTCTAGTTCTAACCATCTGCGAAAGAGAGTGAAGATGGTCAGATACCAATTCGTATCGCCTAGATACAAATTGGACTCAAGTAGTAGCATGAAAGAAACAATGAATGAGTGAAATTTTCCTAAAGTCTTATAGCCTCTCAAAGAAAAGTAAAGGCGTCCCCCTACCGTTCCTTAAGACTCTACTAGACCTGTTCTTGTGTGATGAGACCAACGAACCTAATGCTCTGATACCAAGTTTTGTCACGACCCAAACCGGGTTGCGACTGGCACCCACACTTACCCTTTTATGTGAGCGAACCAACCAATCTAAACCTTAACATTTCAATATAATATAAACAGAAAGTAATGCGGAAGACTTAAACTCATTAATAAAATCAATAAATATTATTATTCAACATCTATTTATTCCCAAAACCTGGAAGTCATCATCACAAGAACATCTACTTTAAACTACTAATTCTAAGAGTTTCTAAGAAGCTAAAAATACATAAGAAGCTAGTCCATGCCGGAAGTTCAAGGCATCAAGACATGAAGGAGAAGATCCAGTCCAAGCTAGAAGTGTTAGCTCACCCTGAAGATCCGGTGTGACGAAGACTGGCTTGAGTTACTGTTGAGTCGAAGATGACGGCACGTTTGCTGCACTCCACAAATAACAAGAAGAAAAACATAAAAGTAGGGGTCAGTACAAAACACGGGTACTGAGTAGATATCATCGGCCAACTCAAAATAGGGAACAGTATATATCAAATATTATGGTAAATCAACTATAAAACTCAATCTGTAGCAACAACATGTACCAGAATCTTTGATAAATAACGTCAAGTACACTCATGAGGACTCAAGCCTCCATATCATACTCATTTGGGAATTAGGTTCATTAAGTTGAGTATATTATCATCTTTCAAGATTCATTATCTTTCTTCCTCTTGTGTCGGTACGTGACACTCCGATCCCCTACTACTATGTGTTGGTACGTGACACTCCAATCCTCTAATTCTATGTGTCGGAACGTGACACTCCGATCCCCTACATGTGTCGGTACGTGACACTCCGATCCCCTACATGTGTCAGAACGTGACACTCCGATCCCCTACATGTGTCGGTACGTGACACTCTGATCCCCTACATGTGTCGGTACGTGACACTCCGATCCCCTACATGTGTCGGAACGTGACACTACGATCCACTAATACAATGTGTCGGAACGTGACACTCCAATCCACTAATATCATTCTATAAATTCATCAAGCCTTCTCTATACCAAGGCATCATCAATCCCATTACTTTAATTCATCAAGCCTTCTTCTATACCAAGGCATCATCATTTATAATGTATATTAAAGTTTCTTTCAAGATTTGGGATTCAATAGTTTTCATCATGCTTGTTTTATCACAATCACATAATCATATTCATGCAAGCATACAATTAAGCATATAGACCGGTTTACAATACTACCAATACATATCATTCGTTATTGAGAGTCTGCTACGAATAGCATGAAAACCATAACCTACCTCCACCGAAGAATTGAAATCAAGCAAGTTAATCCTCAAAGCTTGGTGTTTTCCTCTTCTTCTCGATCGTTTCTCTCTCTCCCTTCTTGTTCTTTCTATTTTCTTATTCAAACCCTCTTTCTTTTACCCTAATTAGTATATAATTAAGAATAAAAGATGGCAATAATACCCCACTAATTAACTTAGGGTTACCTCTTTTAACCCCCAAGAATTTGAGTTATTAATATAAACCCACAAAATCTATAATTAAGGAAGGAATAGTCCAAAAACGTCCCTTAAAACGTGTAAAGAAATCCGATTCTGCCTGGGATTTGTGCAACCTGTGACGGGCCGACGGGCCTGCGACGGTCCGTCCTGCAGGTCGTCACAGAGTTCAGAGACCCAAATTTCCACCAAGGGTCTGTGACGGTCCGTCACACCTGTGACGGTCCGTCCTGCCATTCCGTCACAAAGTTCAGAGAGTCGATTTTTAGTACCCAATTTCAGATTTTCTAAGTGTTTTGAAACGAGACCCTGCGACGGTCCATCATGCCCATGACGGTCCGTCGTGGGGTCCGTCGCTTCTGCCAGTTTTTCCAGAAATAAAGTCTGCTGCTCAAAACGACTAAACAGGTCGTTACATCCTCTGAATACTCAGCTGAGTCTACTTAGTCCCAAACGTCATTCTTTATCAAACAAACATAAAATTCTCTCTTTACTCGTTCTCTTAAACATATCTATCATGTTCCTCTTCCCTTTGATAAAAGATTACAAATGGTAGGATTTATTCTCGAATATATATATATATATATATATATATATATATATATATATATATATAAGAGTTTAACCCAAAGTAAATTTTAGTATTATGAAAATAAAGGTGTTGAATAAATTAGATAGATGTTCTAATTTCTGAATTTTTACTACGTTGATCATATGGTGCAACCTTATATTTCAAAATTATTATTTACTTATATTCAATTTCTTATTTAGTACTACTAAAATAATTTGGATTATTTCACTTTATTTATTAGAATCTGGTGGAATTATATTCAAAGTATTTTATGCCTCATCAACCTTGATTCCCATCTCTATTCAATGTGATAGATCTGTTGCATCCACCAGTAATATGAAGAAAAGGATAAAAAACTCAAGTGGATAAAATATATTAATACCTTTTATCATTTCTTTTAAAAGGAAATATATAAGAATAGGATAGTGCTTGATCTTGAGGAAAGGAAATAGGCTAATAATGAGGATTTACCATTGATTGCGAAAGACGAAGTTAAGTGACTCACCACAAGCATTGTCTAGCAAAAACAGCAGGACAGGAGATAGAAGAATCAAAAATGAAATTTAAAGTGTACCATCATGCAGTTAAGACTATAAGAAGAACTATATTGAGATAATCTTTGCTTAATCCATTGGTTAGAGCAACATATGTTTATGGATTTAGTGAAATTCTTTAATTACTAGAAAGGGAAAGCAAGAAAGGAAATCGTAACACTTTTTTTAGGCGTAACACATTATATGTGATTCCATATTGATAAACATAACATGGATATTAGTTTTCACCAAACAGCATCGCTCTAATAATCAAATTCGATTTGGTCGAATATGAGGCATTGGCGATGATTAATTTCAGCAAAAGGAGATTCATTTTCTTTATCTTTATAACTCCTACTCATTTTTATATTTTTATCCAACAGAGTTTGAACTTTAGTTTTATATTTTCTTGATGTTTATATTGCTTCATTGTGATTTATCAAATAGACATTACAATATCTAGCGTAACTGTCAATAAACATTATAAATTATTATTTCAACCAAGAGATGATGTTGACTTATTCTCACAAATGTCAGTGTGGATCAACTCAAATGGATAAGAGTTCCTTTATATAAAATTTAAAAAATACTTATATTCAACAAAAAATTGACATTTTTATTTATTGCACTGAAAGCTAAGGAAAACTTCTAAGTTGATATGTTTGTGCAAGGTTTTGTAATTTTTATATCTCAAGCATTTATATTGCCAATATTTTGACTCAATCAAGTAAGAACAAGTGGAAATATTGAATTTAAAAAAAAACAGCATGAGGAAACTTTTTTTTCTCACAAATATTTTGTTCTTTACATTTGATAGTTTTGTAAAATACAAATATTGCTTAAAGTTAGCACCTATCCTGATGTCATTTTTCAGAAGGCCTTTCAATAACAATGAACTTTGGTTGTTGCAGAATAATACATGAACAACGTTTCACCAGGTCCAATAAAAGCACATGACTTAAATGCTTCATTTACATCACAAATTATTCTGTACCAATATACTATCTATAGAAATAGTTGTTTTTCAATACATGCATTTTTTCAAAGGAAAATATGCATTTATGTATTGGTAGCTTCATACTAGTCATACAATATACTAGTGAAAGGAAAACTCAATGACCACAATATCAAATATAATCAAAAAATTTTGTGGGTCTAACATAATATAAGAATGTCATTGAATTTCTTATCTTGTGCGCCAAATTTAAATTAGAAACTAAGTATAATGTTATTTTTATCACAAATAAAGAACCCACACATTTTAAATATGATCTCAAAAATATTTTCAAGTATTTTTAAAAAAAAAATTCTACAGATTCTTTCCTACACCTTCTGATCTATATTATCAAAATGTCATTGGCAGCATGAACCCTCTTTTTGAAACAGTATTATACAAAAGAATTTCAGTGTTTCAATTACTTTTGATAATCTTTACAAAATTTCAAAATCCACTTAACTCACAGTATCCCCTTAAGGTAATTATTTCTCTATAGTATCCAAGGTTTGATTTGAAATATGACCTCCTAGGGTAAAATTAACTCAATAAGTAGAGTATAGATACAAAAAAACTATGGTGTCAGCGAACCACTCAACAGCAGTAAAATACACGAAGTAATTATTGTGCAGAAAAAGAAGAAGACATCAGAAAAATTGTGAAGAGTGAATGATATTTATAGACAAGAGGAACATGTTCCGAAAGATTGCAACCCTTTCAAAATCCACTGGATCATTAATGATAGTTTGCAATCTTTCATATGGTACTGATTGTTCCTGAAAGTTGAAAACCTTTCAAAACATTCATTTCCAAAATGGCGGTAAATTTAAATAAAAAGAGAATTTCTTTAAATTAAATGGTCACGCGTGGATCCGAGTTGGGTTGGGTTAATCAACTAAAAAGTTGAAACATTCAGTTTATTTCAACTAAATAACTAAAAATGTTTCTGTTATCAACTAATTAATGGAAAATATTTTAGTCATTTTATTTAATTAATTAATTTAAATAAATAACTAATGAAATATTTAAAATAAACTTTGTCTATAAAATAATCTCTTGATTGATCATTTTCGAAAGCAGAAGTCATACCCGTACCCAAAATCGAGCCGAGCGACGACGACGCGCGAGGGGATCCCTCTTTCCAACACTTTTAACAATTAATAGGAGTGTTTCTATATTTAAACTCCCCAATTTTTCTTTCCACCACTGATGAGACTATTCAAGTTCCCAACTCTTCAAGTTCTCAACTTTTCAAGTTACCCTCTTTCCCTCTATTTTCCATCAATTCTTCTTACCTACCCAACAATATCACACATTGATGGGTAATGCTTATAACATAGGGATATACAAAAAAGTGTATAATTCTTAGGAAGGGATTAATTGCATCTGGATAATTAAGTTTCCCCTTAGACTTTCTGTAGTGAACATATGTAGGATATACTCTGTCAATTGGTAGATGTGATATATTTGAATCATCGAGCTTTGTTTTATACCTTGACAATCATATGTCTCACAATAAACCCTTTACTATTTATGGTTCTTACGGTTGTATTCTTTTAGCCATGAACACCTCCTGGTTTCATGAGTGTATAGATAATACATTTTTGACAAAAAATTCTCTTTGAAGCGGCTTCCACTTCACACTCACATAGGTGATTTCAAACTGTGTCATCTCGTAAATAAATTGTTTGGTCAAATCTACCAAACTTATCAAATCATTAAAAACTTTAAGCTTTATAACTTCATTAACAAGCCTTAAAGTTTTAACCTTTTTCATGAATATTGTATTCATCATGAGAATGGATTGAGTTAATTGACAATATCGAACCGTCAGCCACAACTTTGTTCTTCTTGAATTTAGTTGTTAGGATATCCAGTCTTCTAGATAGAGTTACTGTCATGTTGACTTGTCCTAAGCCGTAAACCCACTCCCTTAGATGATCTTTCAATTTCTCTCTCCCTAGGCCTTTCGTTAGTGGATCAGACATATTATCGCTTGACTTTACATAGTCAATTGTGATAATTCCACTAGAGAGAAGTTGTCTGATGATGTTATGTCTCTGTCTTATATGGCGATACGTTCTGTTGTACATGAAGCTCCGTGCCCTACCTATTGCTACTTGACTATCGCAATGTATGCAAATAGGTCCAACAGGTTTGGGCAAGAATGAAATATTCTCTAAGAAATTCCGGAGTCAGTGAGCTTCTTTACCAGCCTTATCCAAAGCAATGAATTCAAATTCCCTTGTAGAGAGAACAATGCATGTCTGTTTGGACGATTTCCAAGAGATTGCTCCTTCACCAAGCATGAACACATAACCACTTATGGGTTTTACTTCATTTGACCTGATGATCCAATTTTCATCACTATATCCTTCAATCACAGAAGGATATTTAATATAATGCAAAGCATAGTGTTTTTTATATTTAAGATATCTTAAACACACGTTTCATTTCCATCCAGTGAGTTTGATTCATACCTGCTGCCCGTCACAGAGTTCAGAGACTCAATTTCTCTGAAGAGTCTGTGACGGTCCGTCACACCTGTGATGGTCCGTCCTGCCATTCCGTCACAAAGTTCAGAGAGTCGATTTTCAGTACCCAATTTTTCAGTTTTTCTAAGTGTTTTGAAATGAGACCCTGCGACGGTCTGTCGTGCCCATGACGGTCCGTCGTGGGGTCCGTCGCCTCAGCCTGTTTTTCCAGAAATAAAATCTGCTGCTCAAAACGACTAACCAGGTCGTTACAATAGATACCAAGTTACCCATCGTTCGTCCCCGAATGATCACAAGAAGGAAAACAAGGGCGAAAAGGAGTACCTGAATCTGTAAACAGATGTGGGTATCTTTCTCGCATATCCGCCTCCTTCTCCCAAGTGGCTTCTTCAACGGGTCGATTCTTCCATTGAACTTTGATGGATGCAATCTCCCTTGATCTCAACTTGCGAATCTCTCTATATAGAATGGCAACAGGCTCCTCCTCATAAGACAAGTTCTCATCAAACAAAACTGAATCCCAACGGATGATGTAATTTCCATCCCCATGATATCTTTTCAACATAGACACATGGAATACCGGATGCAGCCCTGGAGGCAAGGCTAACTCATAAGTCACCTCCCCTACTCGCTTAAGTACTTCAAATGGACCAATATACCTTGGGCTAAGTTTACCCCTTTTACCAAACCGCATATCCCCTTTCATGGGCGAAACCTTCAACAAGACTTGTTCACCTTCCATGAACTCTAAGTCTCTAACCTTTCGATCTGCATATTCTGTTTGTCTACTTTGCGCCGCTAGAAGATTTTCTTGAATAGACTTCACTTTCTCTATCGAATCCCTCAAAAGGTCAGTACCCCAAGGTCTAACCTCGAATGCATCAAACCAACCAATGGGAGACCTACATCTCCTCCCATACAATGCTTCAAATGGGGCCATATCAATACTTGAGTGATAGCTATTATTGTATGAAAACTCCGCTAAGGGTAGGAAGCTATCCCAATGGCCACCAAGCTCTATCACACATGCACGAAGCATATCCTCCAACACTTGAATCGTCCTTTCACACTGACCATCGGTCTGAGGATGGAACGCAGTACTAAGGTCCAGCCTAGTACCCAATTCTGCATGCAATGTTTTCCAAAACTTAGAAGTAAACTACGTACCTCTATCTGATGTGATGGATAGTGGAACCCCATGCAATCGAACGATTTCTGAGATATAGATCTTGGCTAACTTCTCTGCATTGTAAGTCACCTTTACCGGAGTGAAATGAGGAGATTTAGTTAACCTATCAACAATCACCCAAATGGAGTCATACTTACCTATTGTCCTTGGAAGACCAACCACAAAGTTTATTGCAATTCTTTCCCACTTCCATTCCGGAATGGGCATTCTCTGAAGTGTTCCTCCGGGCCTTTGGTGTTCATACTTTACTTGTTGACAGTTTGGACACTTGGCAATAAAGTCAACAATATCACGCTTCATTCTACTCCACCAAAAGTGTTATTTTAGGTCACGATACATCTTGGTTGCACCTGGATGTATAGAATACCTTGAACTATGAGCCTCTGTCAGAATAGTGTTGATCAAATCATCAACGCGGGGTACACATACCCTTCCCTTGATTCTCAAAACACCTTCCTCATCGATTTGTGCTTCCTTAGCCTCCCCTCGCAATACTTTATCTTGGATTCGCCTTAGTTTCTCATCATCAAACTGTTTTCCCTTAATTTTGTCAAGAAAAGAAGATCTTGACTCCACACTAGCCAACAATCCTCCCTTCTCATTTACTTCTAATCTCATCAAGTCATTAGCTAGAGTCTGAACCTCTCTAGCCAATGGGCGTCTAGAAGCTTGCAAGTGAGCTAGACTTCCCATGCTTCCCACCTTTCTACTTAAAGCATCTACTACAACATTCGCCTTCCCCGGATGATACAAAATAGTGATGTCGTAGTCCTTCAGTAGTTCCATCCATCTCCTCTGTCTCAAGTTCAAATCTTTCTGAGTAAAGACATACTGTAGGCTAAGATGATCCGTATAGATCTCACACTTAACCCCATATAAATAGTGTCTCCATTGCTTTAATGCAAACACCACCGCAGCCAATTCCAAATCGTGGGTCGGATAGTTACGTTCATGCACCTTTAGTTGCCTTGAAGCATAAGCAATCACACTCTTCTCTTGCATTAGTACTGCACCCAAACCAGAATAGGATGCATCACAATAAACAATGAAGTTCTTACCCTCTACTGGCAAGGTAAGGATAGGTGCGGTAGTCAACAAAGTCTTGAGCTTCTAAAAGCTTTCCTCACATTCGTCCGACCATACAAATGGAACATTCTGCTTAGTCAAGTTCGTCAATTGGGAAGCAATAGAAGAGAATCCCTTGACAAATCGACGGTAGTAGCTAGCTAACCCAACAAAGCTCCTTATTTCTAACACATTAGTAGGTCTTACCCAATTCTTCACTGTCTCAATCTTAGAAGGATCCACCATCACTCCATCCTTAGAAACCACGTGCCCCAAGAAGGACACTGCATCTAGCCAAAACTCACACTTAGAGAACTTTGCATAAAGCTTTTTCTCCCTCAACATTTCCAATACCATTCTCAAATGCTATTTATGTTCCTTCTTGCTCTTTGAGTATACCAATATATCATCAATAAATACGATCACGAAGAGGTCCAAATATGGCTTAAAAATCCTGTTCATCAAGCTCATGAACGCAGTAGGGGCATTCGTAAGACCAAAAGACATCACTACAAATTCGTAATGCCCATACCTCATTCGAAAAGCAGTCTTTGGCACATCCGTTGCCCGTATTTTCAATTGATGATAACCGGATCTCAAGTCAATCTTAGAGAAGACACAAGCACCTTGTAACTGATCGAACAAGTCATCAATGCGGGGAAGAGGATACTTGTTCTTTATGGTTACCTTGTTTAGTTGTCTGTAGTCTATACACATTCGAAAACTCCCATCCTTCTTATTTACAAACAAAACCGGAGCACCCCAAGGAGATGCACTTGGTCTAATAAAGCCTTTGTTTAACAACTCTTGAAGTTGAGCTTTTAACTCTCTTAACTCCGCAGGAGCCATTCTATAAGGGGGTATCGAAATGGGGCGAGTACCCGGTTCAAGTTCAATGCAAAAATCAATATCCCTATCTGGTGGCATACCAGGAAGATCTACAGGGAACACATCCCGAAACTCACGGACCACCGAAACCGACTTAATCGAAGGTACTTGGGTAGTGTCATCCTTGAGATGTGCCAAGAAATCTAAACACCCTTTACTAACCATTTTCTTAGCACGAAGAAGGGAGATGATACGCACCGGATTGGAAGTGTAGTCACCTTCCCAAACTAACGAATCTGTCCCAGGCTTGGCTAACGTCACCATTTTAGCATTACAATCCAAAATTGCAAATTGCGGAGAAAGCCAAGTCATACCCAGAATCACATCAAAATCATCCATTTCTAAGATAACCAAATCTACATAAGTGTTGCTCCCCACAAAGTTCATCAAACAAGACCTATACACCTTTTCAACTACCACAGACTCACCCACCAAAGTAGAAACACGAATAGGCATATCAAGTAATTCACAATGTAAATTTAGACCATTAGCAAATGAGGAAGATACATAAGAAAATGTGGATCCAGGATCAAACAATACAGAAGCCATGCAATCACAAACCAGAAGATTACCTGTGATGACAGCATCAGATGCCTCCGCTTCAGACCGCCCAAGGAAAGCGTAACAATGGGCCCTATCGTTCGTCTGTCCGTTTCCCCTACCATGTCGTGATGTAGTGGCTCCAGTTTGCCCATCACCTCGGCCGTTTTGGTGACCACCATTACCTCGATCACCACGTCCTCCAGAATGACGGCCTCTACCATGACCACCTCTACCTCTAGCCATTGGGGGTATATAACTCTGTTTTGGACAATTTCTCCTAATATGCCCAGTCTCCCCACACCCATAACACTCTCTGGAGTCAAGCATAGGTCTCTCAGAGAAGCGTTGACCGGTCTGAGGTGGACCCCCAACTACAGTCTGTAGTGAAGACTGAATGGGTCGAATTGAGTAACCTCCGGAACCTTGTCCTCTAGAGTAAGAACCATTAAACTCACCTCCCTTTCGAAACCTTTTTGATGTTGATGTCGTGGTGAAGTCATCTGGCTTCACTCCTTCCACCTCTATCACGAAGTCTACCACCTCTTGGAAGGATTTTGCCGTAGCCGCTACCTGTAAGGCTGAAATCCGCAACTTTAACCTCAACCCCTTAACAAAACGGCGAATCCGCTCTTGTTGACTGAAACATAGTTGGGTGGCATACCGGGATATTGCACGAAACTTAGCCTCATATGCATTGACCGACATCCTACCTTGCTCTAGGCTCAAGAACTCATCCCTTTTCCTATCCCTCAAAGTTCGGGGGATATACTTCTCCATAAACAAGCTAGAGAATGAGGCCCAAGTCATAGGTGGTGCCTCTGTTGGTTGACACTCAATATGTGACCGCCACCACATTTTGGCGTTCCCTTGAAACTGATAAGTCACAAACTCCACACCAAACCGTTCTACTATACCCATCTTGTGTAGTAGCTCGTGACAGTCAACCAGGAAATCATAAGCATCCTCCGATTCAGCACCCTTGAAGACCGGAGGTTTCAATTTCAAGAACTTACTGAAAAGTTCATGCTGATCATTTGTCATTATAGGCCCAGTAGTCAGACGTTGAAATGTGCCTATGTCCAATGAGGCATCCATATGAGGAGCCATAGTGGCTGCATGTTGTAATTCTGAAACCGGAGGTGTTGGCGCAGAAAACACTGGAGGTGCCTGACCTTGATCAGACAACCCACTGAGATAGGCGAGAACCTGATTGATCATCTCTGGGGTAGGTTGGGGTTGCAATCCCTCATTCTGCACTTGTTCAGTTTCCCCATCCTCCCCTTCTCTTATTACTTCCTCAGTCGATGGAGGAGTCACTGCCCTAGTATCAGATGGGCTTGGTGCTCGTCCTCTTCCCCTAGAGGACGTCCTCCCACGACCTCTACCACGGCCTCTTGCCACTACTCTTTCTCGAGCTACAGCCCCAGTGGCTGGCTCAGACGCTTCTTGTCTTGCCGATGTTGGTGTTGGCGCAGTTGTTGCTTTAGTTCTAACCATCTGCGAAAGAGAGTGAAGATGGTCAGATACCAATTTGTATCACCTAGATACCAATTGGATTCAAGTAGTAGCACGAAAGAAAGAAAAAATGGAATTTTCCTAAAGTCTTATAGCCTCTAAAAGATAAGTAAGGGCGTCCCCCTACCGTTCCTTAAGACTCTACTAGACTCGTTCTTGTGTGATGAGACCAACGAACCTAATGCTCTGATACCAAGTTTTGTCACGACCCAAATCCGGGTCGCGACTGGCACTCACACTTACCCTCCTATGTGAGCGAACCAACCAATCTAACCTTAACATTTCAATATAATATCAACAGAAAGTAATGTGGAAGACTTAAACTCATTAAATAAAGACCAATTCAATAACTTCTAAAATTCAACATCTATTATTCCCCAAAATCTGGAAGTCATCCTCACAAGAACATCTACGATCAAACGACTAAACTAAGAGTATTCTAAAAGCTAAAATACATAAGAAGCTAGTCCATGCTGGAAGTTCAAGGCATCAAGACTTGAAGAACAAGATCCAGTCCAAGCTAGAAGCATTAGCTCACCCTGAATTTCCGATGTAGTAAGACTGGCTTGAATTACTGTTGAGTTGAAGACGATGGCACGTTTGCTGCACTCCACAAATAAACAAGAAGAGAACATAAAAGTAGGGGTCAGTACAAAACACGAGTACTGAGTAGATATCATCGGCCAACTCAAAATAGAAATCAATATATACCAAGTAATATCATAAAATCAACTATGATACTCAACATGTAGCAACAACAAATACTATATCATTAACAATTATCGTCAAGTTAACACATGAGGGCTCAAGCCTTGATACCATACTCATTTGGGAATCATGTTCATTAGATTGAGTATATTAACATCTTTCAAGATTCATTATCTTTATTTCTCTTGTGTCGGTACGTGACACTCCGCTCCCTCAATATTCATTAATCCTCTTGTGTCGGTACGTGACACTCCAATCCCCTAAATCTATGTGTCGGTTCGTGACACCCGATCCCCTAAATCTACGTGTCGGTTCGTGACACCCGATCCCCTAATACTACGTGTCGGTTCGTGACACCCGATCCCCTAATACTACGTGTCGGTTCGTGACACCCGATCCCCTAAATCTACGTGTCAGTTTGTGACACACGATCCCCTAATACTATGTGTCGGTTCGTGACACCCGATCTCCTAATTCTACGTGTCGGTTCGTGACACCCGATCCCCTAATCTCCTTCCATCAATACATCAAGCCTTCTTTCTTACCAAGGCATCATCAATCTCATTACTTTAGTTCATCAAGCCTTCTCCCTTACCAAGGCTTCATCATTAAAAAGAGATTAGGTTTTTATCAAGATTTGGGATTCAATAACTTCATCATGCTTAATATAATCACAATTATATAATCACGTTCATGCATACATACAATTAAGCACATAGCAGGGTTTACAATACTATCAATACATATCATTCTCTATTAAGAGTTTACTATGAAAGTATGAAAACCATAACCTACCTCCACCGAAGAATTGCGATCAACAAGCTATCTTCTCAAAATCCTTGCTATCCCCTTCGTTTCTCTCTCTCTCTACTCGTTCTCTATCTTTTTCTGTCTCTCTTTGTCCTTTCTTGTTTTTCTTATTCCAACCCTCTTTCTTTTACCCTAATTAGTATATAATTAAGAATAAAAGATGGCAATAATGCCCCACTAATTAACTTAAGGTTACCTCTTTTAACCCCCAAGTAATTAGACTTATTAACATTAACCCACTAACTTTATAATTAAGGAAAGAATAGTCAAAAACTTCCCTTAAAACGTATCAAGAAATCCGACCCGGACTGGAATTGTGTAACCTGTGATGGCTCGTCGCGCCTGCGACGGTCCGTCCTGCTGCCCGTCACAAAGTTCAGAGACTCAATTTCTCTGAAGAGTCTGTGACGGACCGTCCTGCCATTCCGTCACAAAGTTCAGAGAGTCGATTTTCAGTACCTAATTTTTCAGTTTTTCTAAGTGTTTTTAAACGAGACCCTGCGACGGTCCGTCGTGCCCATGACGGTCCGTCGTGGGGTCCGTCGCCTCAGCCTATTTTTCCAGAAATAAAATCTGCTGCTCAAAACGACTAACCAGGTCGTTACACATAAAAATATTTCTTTAAAGCCTAAGAAGAAAAAATTTAAGAAAAATAATGGTAGACCTCCCGAGTAAAATAATGGTGAAAATCACCAAGCACAAAATCAACAAGTTCAAGAAAAGGGACCATGCTTTGTTTGTGGCAAGTGTGGGCATATTGCTTGATTTTGCAGATTCCGGAAACGTGGTCCTAACCCTCAGTCAAACGTTACCGAAGAACCATTTGTGGCGGTGATTACCGACATAAATATGGTTGAGAATGTTGATGGATGGTGGGCTGATTCTGGTGCTAACCGTCATGTCTGTTATGACAAAAACTGGTTTAAAAAATATACTCATTTTGAGGAGCCCAAAACCATCATGCTTGGTGATGCTCACACTACTCATGTGCTTGGCAAGGGAGATGTTGAATTGTGTTTTACTTATGGAAGGATATTAACATTGAAAGATGTACTTTATACTCCTTTTATTAGAAAAAATTTGATGTCTAGTTTTCTTCTTAATGAAGCAGGCTTTAAACAGATTATTGAATCTGATCAATATGTAATAGTGAAGAAAGGTATTTTTGTGGGGAAGGGGTATGCATGTGATGGGATGTTTAAGTTGAATGTTGAAATGAAGAAAACTTCTACTTCTGTTTATATGCTTTCTTCTACTAATTTTTGGCATGCTCATTTGTGTCATATTAATGATCGTTATGTTGGAATCATGAGTAGTTTAGGATTAATACCAATGGTTAAAAAGAATTTTGAAAAATGTGAGGCTTGTAGTAAATCCAAGATCACTAAAAGGCCTTATTTTCAAATTGAAAGAAAAACTGATTTGTTAGAATTAGTTCATACTGATATTTGTGAACTTGGTGGAATTCTAACTCGTGGAGGTAATAGATATTTTATCACTTTCATTGATGATTTTTCTAAGTTTACATATATTTAATTGATGAAAATAAAAGTGATGCTTTTGAAAATTTCAAAACTTATCTCAATGAGGTTGAAAATCAATTTGGAAGAAAAAAAATTAGAAGTGATAGAGGCCATGAATATGAATCAAATGAGTTTAAATCTTTTGTTAGATCATTGGAAATAATTCATGAAACTACTCCTCCTTACTCTCCTTCGTCTAATGGAGTAGCAGAAAGGAAAAATAGAACTTTGGTTGAATTGACTAATGCCATGCTTATTGAGTCACATGCACCTTTAAATTTTTGGGATGAAGCTATCTTAACTGCTTGTTATGTGTTGAATCGTGTGCCTCATAAAAAGTCTAAATTGACACCTTTTGAATTGTGGAAAGGTTACAAGCCAAGTTTAGGATATCTAAGAGTTTGGGGTAGTCTAGCCTTTGTGAGGCTAATGGATCCCAAGATTACAAAGTTGGGTAAGAAAGTTACTACTTGTGCTTTTCTTGGTTATGCTTCAAATAGTACAGCCTATAGATTTTTTAATCTTGAAGATAATATTGTAATAGAATCTGGTGATGCTATTTTTGATGAAAATAAATTTCCTTTTGATACTAAAAATAATGGGGGTCAAAGGATTGAACGAAACATTTTGTCACTACCTAGTTCTTCTACTCAACTTTGAAAAATACAGAAGTTGGTGATTTGAGTTAAGAAGAAGTAAAAGAGCTAGAGTAGAAAAAGATTTTGGTCCTGATTTTTATGTGTTTAATGTTGAAAATGACCCTGTAACTTTGAAAGAAGCATTATCTTCACATGATTCTATTTTTTAGAAAGAGGCTGTAAATGATGAAATGAAATCTTTAATTTCTAATAAAACTTGGAAGTTAGTTGATTTACCACCGGGTTGTAAAACAATTGGTTGTAAATGGGTCTTACGGAAAAAGTTAAAACCGGATGGATCTATTGATAACAAAGCTAGGCTAGTTGCAAAAGGTTTTAAACAACTAGAAGGCCTAGAATTTTTTGATACTTTTTCTCCGGTAACAAGAATTACATCCATTAGACTTTTAGTTGCTATGGATGCAATTTTTTATTTGCAAATTCATCAAATGGATGTAAAAAATGATTTTCTAAATTGAGACCTAAATGAAGAAATTTAGATGGACCAACCCGAGTGTTTTGTTGAAGCAGGCCAAGAAAGCAAAGTATGTGAACTTACTAAATACCTATATGGCTTGAAACAGGCACCAAAGCAATGGCATGAAAAGTTTGATTCCTGCATGATTGGAAATGGTTTTAAAACAAATGTGTGTGATAAGTGCATATATGATAAGTCTTGGAATAATTGTTATGTGATTATTTTCCTATATGTTGATGATTTGTTGATCTTTGGCTCTAACATGAATGTTATTGATGAAGCTAAAAATTTTCTTAGCCCATTTTTATATGAAAGATCTTGGTGAGACAAATTTTATTCTTGGAATAAAAATAACAAGAACATAAGAGGGGATTTTCCTTGACCAATCACATTATGTTAAGAAAAGTTTGAAAAAATATAACTTTCATGATTGCAAGCATGTTGCTACTCCTTTTTATTTAAGTGTTCACTTATTTCCTGTTGAAAGTGAAAATGATGTAATAAATCAAAAGGAATATTCTAGTATAATCGGAAGTTTGAGATATGCGACTGATTGCACTAGGCCTGATATTGCATATGCAGTAGGAGTACTTGGCAGGTTTACAAGCAAGCCAGGTAATGAACATTGGCATGCTATAACAAGAGTTATGAGATATTTAATTGGAACGAAAAATTGTGGTTTGTTCTATAAAACATATCCTACTGTACTTGAAGGCTTTTGTGATGCAGATTAGAACACTTTGTCAGGTGATTCCTGTTCTAGCACTGGTTATGTCTTTACTTTAGGTGGTGGTACTGTTTCCTGGAGATCAAAAAAGCAAACTATAATTGCTAAATCTACCATGGAGGCTGAACTAATTGCTTTAGCTTCAGCTAGTGAGGAAGCGAATTGATTAAGAGATTTATTGTTTCAAATTCCTTATTTTGAAAAATCAATTCCTCCTATTTTAATTCATTGTGATAGTACCGCTGCAATTGGTAGAGTTCAAAATCGTTATTACAACAGTAAATCCAGACCTATATGGAGGAAACACAGTAATGTAAGATCGTATTTGATAAATGGTACCATTAATGTTGATTATGTCAAATCTTGTGATAATCTTGTAGATCCTCTTACAAAGGCCTTAACAACAGAAAAAGTCTGGAGCATATCGAGGGGGGTGGGATTGAAGCCTACAAATCCTTGAGTCATATATGAGGAAACACAACCTGGGGACTAGAGATCCTATAACCAGGTTCAAAGGGAAAAACTAATCATATGATGACTTGTTGTGAAAGATGCACTATTTTTTCCCCTCCCTATGATGTGAGTGCATTATTTCCTGTAGTTTGTGAAGGTTGAGTTGATAAAACTCTTAATGAATATTTGTAGCCCGTATGGGTGGAGTGTTAATCTTACAGGAGCACTCTCGACAGATTTCACCTATGTGATGTGTGGAAGTAGGTCGCTTCCTATGAGAATGGGGCTTATTCTCAAATGCACTCATGAAACCGGGATAGAACATGGTCATAACGTGCTGGCTGTTAAAGCTCATGTCAACACCTTGATTATTATGTGTGAGCAGTGATATTTTATTTCCCTTAAGCAGTCATAGTTCAAGTCTGAGACCACTACGACTCTGGAGTAAAAGTTACTGTTTCACTAAGTGGAGGTTCAATGTATCACTTCTACATCATCCATTAGCATTGGTTATCCATCAATGTATTTCATTCTTAATTCCTCCATTACTCTTTGTAAGCTATGTAACCTATGTAACTCCCATTGTAACCTATGTAACTCCCATTGTAACTTACGTAACCTATGTAACTCCCATTGTAACCTATGTAACTCCTAAGGCCATTATTTTCACTATTTACTACCTCCATTGTCTTCCTATTCATTGCTAGGAAGACTTCTTGTAGCGTAAATAGTGGTTGTCTTAAATTGGTTTTAGAGACATACAATTCATAAGAGAATACAAAGAGTGAAAGAGTTAGTCTAAAAGAGAGTTCTTATTAGTTGAAGGGAGGTGTTCTTTTTTGTGGAGCTTTGGACTCAACTCTTGTCCAGAGTTGTTGAGTTATACTTTGTGAAGGTTGTTGTATCCTGGAGGGGACAAGTCAAAGAGGAATACTATTGGACCGGTGAAAACATTTGCTGCAGTGGGCTTGAATCTCCTTAAAGAGAGCGAGATATCCGCTCCTCAACCTGAAGAGGTTAATTTCTTCATTTTATTTTCAATTGTAATCTTGCAATTTTATTATCTTGTAAGTTTTTTCACTAACAAGACCAAACCATCAACAATTATCATAAAAAAGTTGAATTACATGTTAATATACTCAATATAACCCTAAGAATTCATTAACAACTCAATTGATGACTTCAATTTCATAATTCTATGAAACCCATAAGAAAACTCATCTTTTTTAAATCTATTTTGAAGGAACCCTTTGAGGAAAGGATCTAAAAGGTGAATAAAACCCATACCTTAATGTTTCTCAACAATTTTATGAAGAATCCACAATTTTCCTGCCCCCAATTAACCTTCCAAGCAAAGCTTCTATGGAGTCTTCCTTTTAGAGAGAGAAAGAAGAGAGAAGGAAGAGAGTTTATTTTGAGAGTTGTCTTTAGGTTAATGAGGGTTAAGGGTATTTATAGAGATTAATTAACTTAATTAGTCTCCCTTTAATCCCTAACTAACCCTTGAACCACTTAACTAATTAAATGAAATCATTTAAAATTTATCGATGAAACTCAACCCTCACCGACGAGACCTCGATCGACGGTCCATCGGTGATTCGAAGGACAACCCCCCCCCTAAATTTGCACTCCGTCATCTTGGTCAGAGAGTTTGCAGGAAAAGGCTTCCTCTAATTTTTATAAGTATGGAATCACGGTGGCCTCGATGCCCCGTCGAGCCACTAACGCCCCGTCAACCCCCTTCTGTAGAGTAACAGTAGCTAGGTAAGTAAGAGCCTTCACGAATATTTGTAATTATGTGAATATGGTGTCCTTGACGCCCCCGTCGAGTCACGCAAGGAGCGTTGTCTATCCCGTCGATGCACACTACCATGCAGTGTTGTATCAAACCGCAGTGGTCCTCCTAAAGGGCCCTTGGTTTATCCTTGGGAGTCGTACCAATACATTTCAATCATCAAACAACTCAAACACCCATTAGTTACCTTTATACCATTTTTCGTACATTTCTGACTCATAAAAGTTAGTAAAAAGGCTAAGGCACACTAACATCCCTTTGAACCAACTTCCTGGATGTTTTTTATTCTTAAACCTCCTAAATGGCCTATATTCATTAAAAATGGACTTAGAAATAGTGTTTAGACTTTTTGACACCTATGTTAGGCTCTACCATGATTTTTGGATTTTCAAGTTGTTACAACTTGTTTCATGAATGAGCTATCCTAATGAACCTTGATCGGCAGCCTTTGTGGACCCCTTATTTGTAATAATATTATGAATTGGTAGGAATTAGAAATTTTACCTTCTCATTATACTATTATGTTAATGAACTGACGCTATGAGAAACAAGGAAAAGCACCGTTTGGATATGCTTGTGGTAGTAGATGAGACTAGAGTATAAAGAGGACCTTGATATACCCTAAACCATGTGTCTACATAGGATGTGTCTTTAGTTTTTCCTTTGGCAAGTAAAACACCTTCTATGGTGTGGGGTCTTATGACACCTTATTCCATACCTAGCTAGTGTGGTTTATGTCGGTTAATACCTATTATCATCATGTGGGATCTTCACTCTAGTTATTGCATAGGTTCTATAACGTGTGGGTAGTGGAATAGGATTCAATCTACATATGACACGAGTAGTCTTTGAAGATGATAAAGTGAGTTCCCTAGGTCTTCCAAGACCATTATGTGAAGTCCCTTAAATGCATGAATGTCTCTCTTAGGGTCTTTAGTAATGAATGTTGATTTGTTTTGGTTGTGTTGGAAAGGAAACATCCTCATCTTGTGTAGTCTTAAGGAACACTTAGGTGTGAATAGAAGAGGTTGTATGGGCGGTCTCTCTGTGTCTCACTTAGGGGGGTCTTAGGATAACCTTAGGTAGAGGCTCTAAACGGCTAAATGGGTTGCTTAATAATCATGGTCTTATCTTATAGAATATATGAGTATTATATTTTGTGGTTGAAGATGGACTTGCATGATGTATTTTATACTTGGATTATGACCTTTTATCAAAATATCATGAAAAGCATATTCCCATGAAGGTCTCCCTTTTTACATGGTTTTCTTGCATGTTCACCGTGCTTAGTGCTTCATTGTACTAATTTCATATTCTTCTCTATGTCTACAAGTGTAGGTGGTTGGAAGTGAGGATTTTCAGAGTTGAAGCTTGGGAAGTAGATTTCTCTCAAGATTGGTATGTCCTCGTATATTTGAGGGCATGGACAAGTTTCAAGTTTTCATTCATTAAAGATTTTGTATTAGACATAAGTTTATTTTTAATGTAAGGGTCGTGACCCTATGATAATGAGATGTGTCTAAGGTGGAATGAAGAACACTTTGAGAGTAAATTTAATAAAAATATGATCTATTTGTTGTGTTGTTGAAAGGTTATCCTCATGTACACACTTGTGTATTAATATGATATGATGTGAAAGGTTTCTCACAATATGATGATTCTAAGGTTGAAAGGTTATTCTCACATATTGTATCAATTAGATATAGTTGAAGTTATGTTGGATTGAGTATCAAGATATTCTTCCATGAGTATGAACTTAAGTCAAGACTTAATATGAACTCTATGGGTATTGATAATGCTTAGCACCAAGTGGATAGTGATATGAGATGGAAGACTTACATTAGTAGAGGTTGGATTTCTAGGAGAAATCTCTTGGAATGGAAGCCCTCACTTTAGTAGAGGTTCAGTGTGTTAGTAGTAATATAATCATACCTATAAACTATGTGCCCTCATAGGTATTTAGCTAGTGTATTCACCTAGGCTTAGAGTAAGGTTCTACCTTAGGAAAGTAGGACAACCCATTTTCAGTGTGGGGTAGACACCGGATTCCATGCTAAGATCACATGGTCTATGTCGGTTAGGGCTTATCCTTTTATGCTACTATGAAGAAGAATCTGAAATATGGACATACTTACTCAAGAAGTTTTACTTAGTATGAGCGAGATTAAGAGATCTTATTCATGCATTGCACAAGTATGCTTTGAGGGTATTTATAGTATAATCCTCTTCTAGAACGATAATTTATGAGTTTGAATATGCTTATGACTGATGTTTTTCTCATAATCTTCAAAATGATGCTTTAACTTAGTAAATGGCATTCATTCAACTAAAATGTCCCTTTTAGCATGTTTTCATGATTTTTGTGCTTGTTTATCATACTTAGTGCATTTTTTTACCAACCCATATTTTCCCTACTTGTTTCAAAGTGTAGGGTCGATTCTTGAGGTGGTCCCCATTATGGATAAAGCTTGGAATTACTCATTTCTTCTAGTGTGTTGGTGACTCCTCATTATTCGAGGACGAATGATTTCATTTTGTAGTTTCTTTTGTTGAAAATACTTCTCGAATTATGTTGTAAGGGTTGTGACCCTATTTTGATTCAAGTACTTTCATAGATGGCTAATTAAGACAATCTAGCCTTCTGCTTTCCTTTATGACAATTTTTGTTTAAAATGAGTTTTTAATCTTATTGTTATATTCCTTATGTTATGATATGCTAAGTGGATTACATGGAGCCTTTTGAGATTTTATGTGCCTTGTTACAACTACGAGGTACTTTTTGGTCATGACAAACTTAGTATAAGAGCACATAGTTTGGAATAATTCTAGGATGATGTCTCATAAGACACCTTTAGCAAAGTCTTGTTCATGAGTGTAAAGTGCACCATACTTACGAATTAGAGGCTATAAGATGTTTAGTTAATTTCACTTAATTGATTACTCTTAATTAGTGTCTTAGAGTTTTAACTCTACAAAGCCCCTCTTCTAATCCCTCTTGTGTGTCTTCGGGATATGAATAGACGGAGGCCTAATGCAAGAAGAATAGAGGGTTACAACGTGAATGAGGAAGCTACTCAAGCTCCGATTAATCCTTCAAATATGTCTAATGTGGAAATTAGGTCGACTTCATATGGGTGCCCAAGATTTAACTACTCAAGCTCAAGTTATGACGGCTAAGGCCAATAGATGTGTTGTGGATCATGTGAATTCAGCTACTTCAAGGGTTATGGCTTTTTATAGAATGAACTTTCTTGAATTTTATGCCTCTAAAGTAAAAGAGGATCCGCAAAGGTGTATCCAGCAGGTTTATAAAGTTCTTGATATTATGGGGGTATCTTCAGTAGAGAAGGCAGAGTTATCCGCCTACCAACTAAAGGATGTTGCACAATTATGGCATGATATACGGAAGAGGGAAAGACCCATAAGAGCGGTACCGGTTGAATATGAAACGTTTAAATATGTATTTTTAGATAGATTTTTTCCCTGAGATTTGAGGAATGTAAGGTGGAGTAATTAAGTAACCTTTGTCGAGTAAGTATGAGTGTGAAAGAGTATTCTCTAAAACTCATTCAGTTATCCAAGTCTGCTCCGACTATAGAGGTGGATCTAAGGGATGAGATGAGTAAGTTTTTGATAGGTGTGTCCGACTTGGTAGTAAAAAAATGTCGTTCAGCAATGCATAATTATGATATGGATATATCACGTCTTACAATGTATACCCAACAAATAGAATAACAGAAACTCAAGAAAAAGGATTGGGAGGCAAAAAAAGTCATGATCAGTGATGGGAAGTTCTTTAATGCTAAGTCTAATTGACAAGGTCGACCTAAATTTTCAAATAAAGGCCTCCCAACCAAGGCTCCTCTAGTGATCTAGAAGTCAACAAGTATAGGGTTTCCAATCTTAAACCTCAAGGAAGTAGTATTGATGGTTCTTATGTTTCGAGGTGCTACGGTTGTGGAAAGATTGTCCACAAGATGAGAGATTTCTCGATGCTCATGGACAAGGGGAGAAAAATCATGCAAGATCCTTCAAGCAGTTCAAACTCCAATGCTCAAAAGTAAAATCATTTTTATACACTTCAATCTTGAGGTGACAAATATGTTAACAGTCTTTTCAATTGATGTACATGTTTGATCCTGCTACAACTTTTTCCTTATTTTTGATACCTTTTGTGGCCATGAAGTTTGAATTACTCCCTGAAGTGTTATTTTTGGTCTCTACCCCAGTTGGTAAATCGGTGGTGGATAAAATATTTTATAGAAGTTGTCTCATTTCCTTGTCCCATAAAGTTACTTTGGTAGATTTGGTAGAGTTAGACATGTGAAAATTTGATGTGACTCTCGGTATGGATTGGTTGTATGCAATTATGCCCCTAGAGATTGTACAATTCGGGTGATTAGATTCCAATTTCCCAGTGAGCCTATATTAGAGTGGAAGCAAGTAAATTCTATGCCTAGAGGTAAATTAGTATCTTGTAATAAAGATAGGAATATGATATCCAAAGGTTGTATTTATTATCTTATTATGGTGATGGATGTTGAGTCTGAAACCCCTTTCAAGAGTCGGTTCCAGTAGTGAATGAGTTCATGGAAGTTTTTCGTAATAATTTGTGTGGTACTTCTCCTAAGCGCAAAATAGATTTTGGTAATGATATTTTACCATATACACAACCTATTTCAATCCCTTCTTATAGACTAGCTACAGTTAAGTTATAAGATTTGAAAGAGCAATTAAAGGATTCGTTAGATAAGGGTTTTATCTGACCAAATATCTCTGCATGGGATGGTCCCGTGTTATTTTTACAAAGAAAAATGGGTCACTTTAAATGTGCATCGACTATGGACAATTGAATAAAGTTACTATCAAGAATAAATATTCATTTTCAAGAATTGATGGTTTTTTGACCAACTTCAAGGGGCTAGCTATATTTCTAAGATTGATCTTTGTTCGGATTATCACAATTGACGATGAGAGCGGTTAATATTCCAAATACGTCCCTTAGAATCCGGTATAGTAACAATGAATTTGTGGTTATATCATTTGGGTTGAAAAATTGCCTAACGGAATTTATGGACATGATGATTAGATTGTTTAGGCAATACCTAGACATGATTGTGACTGTGTTTATCAATAATCTTTTGATCTATTCAATGAGAATGAACATGTGTACCATTCGAGAACTGTGTTGCAAAGTTTAGTAAGTGTAAAAAATTTTAAGGTCTATATCTTTCATTGGTCATATTGTGTCAAGGGAGGGTATTGAGGTATATCCTAAAAAGATCGATGCAGTCAAGAGTTGTCCTAGACCTCTAACTGCTTCGAGCTTTAGAAGATTCTTGAGTTTGGCCGGTTAGTATAGGAAATTTGTTGAGTGTTTTTCCTCCATTTATTCTCCATTGATGACTTGTACTCAAAAGAAAGCTAAGTTTGTGTGGTCCTTATCGCGCTCATATTTAAGTATAACTCAGAATCTATCCTAAGGGATTAGAAGAGAAGTATGTGTCTTTTTCTATTTTAAGGAAAGGAAGAAGTATGTGTATTTCTCTATTCTAAGAAAAGGGAGCAAGTACATCTCCTTTTCTATTCTAAGGAAAGGGGGAAATACATGTCCTTTATGCATTTTTTATGAAAAGAGTAATTTATGAGTAAACGATATTTTTAAAATAAGATGTCAATGATTTATGAAAGGTTTCCTCGCATATGGAATAAATCATGATTTAGGTACTTAAAGAGGAAGTGTCTTACGAACAAGTTTTTGAAATCATGATTAAGGAGTTACTATATTATGCCTTATGATTGAATTGGTAGCGTTGATTGTTTCTCTCCAAGTATTTTGATATTATTATGTCTTTTCCATTGGGATTTACTTAATATCGAGATTAATTTGAGTTAGAGACTCTCTCGTTAGTAGAGGTCGGGTCTCTAGAAGCAATATTCTAGTCTCTTAACTATGTGTTTCGCAGAATTGTTTTAAATGATCTAGATATCCCTTTTCAATAATGTCTCCACCATGAGAAATAATTATTTTATTAATTTCAAAAACAAGTTTTGCGACCTACTATGTGGAGAAGTGATCCAGAGAAAAAGTTCCTACGGAGGGAGGGAACTTACAAAACAATGTTCAACGATAAAGTTTTTATAGAAGTTAATTTAAGTAAAAAAATTCCTTTACACATAACTTTAGCAGTAGTGGGTTGCCCATGTAAACACACTCTCCATCAGTGGACTCCACAAAGTCATGAAATAAATTCTTATTGACACAAAAATTTCTTTAAGAGCCTGTGTCTAACACTCAATCAGTTTTTGTCAGCCACCAGATTTGCCTCAATGACTACAACAACAATCACTTCAATACCCTCTGAAAGATGAGCTTGGACATCACTTTGTCCTTTCTACTTTGAGTTCTTCCCCTTTCTTTGATACCACTTGGCAACCCTATGACCATGTTTTCCATAGATAAAACAAAGTCCATTAGATTTTTAAAATTATCTCTACGACTGTTTAAATCGATTTTTCTTATTCACGTGTTCCTTTTTCAAGACTTTTTTTGTTTTCCTTTGAACCTTCCTTTCACAACAATACCAAAAGATTCAATAATATTAATTTTAGAAGAATTAAGAGAGTGTTTTCATCTTATTTTTGAGATGGTTCACCTCTTCAGTCAAGTTATTAGAGAGTTAAATTTGTTTTCAGATGTTTTAATTGATTGCTATAATCACTCCAAGATGGTGGAAATTTTTCAAGCAGAACATTAGCCTCAAGTACATCTTCATGTCCTCATTGAGAACATCACCCGTCAAGTTCTCATATTCATGAACTTGTTTCAATATTGTCTTACTATCAACTATTTGAAATTTAATCCCTGTTCGGCAACATATTATTTCTTTCATACATCACCAGCACCATATTTATTTTCCAAACTATCCATATTTTTTTACATATTTCTAGGTAACAAATTAATCAAATAAAAGATTAGTCATATGATTTAGTAAATATCTATCACAGTTCTGTTATTTTTTCAAACTTATGTTTAGTAACATCAACAACAACCATAACATCGCTAGAATTAGTAGTAGTGTTATAATCATTCATAGAAGTTTCGTTAAATAAAACATAATCAACTTCTAATTATTCAAAGAAGATTAAAAGTTTTTATGACCATCATTTAAAATTGTTTTCATCCAAAGGCTCAAGTTTTGAAAAAAAAAAAAAAAGAAAAATTGTTCAAACAAATATTCGTCTATCAATATTGTATGTAAGTAAATTCTGTTGCCAATCTGTGTTAAGAAAATCAGAAATTACTGGTCGTAATAAATCATTCAGAAACACGAAGTAACTGAGATTTTTAGAACCAATAAATAAGATGAACAGAAATTTATTTGTAAAAAAATAATTTAATCTGTAAAATTTACCAGAATCTGGAATACTCTTTTTGAAAATTCAGGAAGAAAATCAAGTTCACTGAATTCACAGTGTCCCCTTAAGGAAATTATTCCCCTCTAGTATCCGAGGTTTGATTTGGAATATAACCTCCTAGGATAAAATGATCTTAATCAGTAGAGTACAGATACCAAAAAGTCTACTGTCACCGAATCAATCCACAGCAGGAAAGTACACGAAGAAATATGTGTTTTTAAGAAGAAGGAAGATCAGAAAATTCATTGGGAAATATTCTGAAGACTGAATGGTATTTATAGGCAAGAATAATATATTCTGAAAGGTTGCTACCCTTTCAGAATTGACACGACCATTAATGAAAGGTTGCAAACTTTCAAATGGTATTGACTGTTCCTGAAAGGTGCAACCTTTCAGAACAGTCATGGCGGGAAATTTTGAATATAACGGAATTTAAAACGGGTCACTCGCGTGGATCCAAGTCGGGTCGGGTTAACTAAAAAGTTGAAAACATTTCGGTTAAATTCTGTTATCAACTAATTTATTGAAAATAATTTTTGGCCATTTAAATTAATTGATAAATAATTAAAATAAATTTTATCCAAAAAATTACCTCTCGATCGATCATTTGCCAAAGCCAAAGCCGAAGCGAGCGAGCGACGACGACGGCGCGAGGGAGATCCCTCTTTTCAACCCTTTTAACAATTAATAGGAGTGTTTATTTATTTAAACTCTCCTATTTTCATTTCCATTACCGATGAGGGACTATTGCCTTTTTCAATAAAGCATTACAGGACTTTTCAAGTTCTCAATCTTTCAAGTTCTAAACTTTTCAAATTCCTCTCCTTCCCTCTATTTCCCATCAATTTTTGCTACATACCCTACAATCCCCCACATTGATTGGGAATAGTTATAACATAGGAATGCACAGACAATTGTGTACTTTACAAGCAAGGATTAATTGCATCTGGATAAGTAGGTTTCCCCTTGGACTTTCCGTAGTGAACATATGTCGGATAAACTCGGTCAATCGGTAGATGTGATATCTTTGAACCGTCAAACTTTGGTGTGTACCTAGACAACCATATGTCACACAATTAACCCTTTACTGTTTCTGATTCTTACGGTTGTGTTCGTTTCAGCCATGAACACCTCCTGGTTTCATGAGTGTATAGAGAATAGACTTTTGACATAAAATTCTCTTTGAAGCGGCTTCCACTTCACACTCACATAGGTGATTTCTAACCGTGTCATCTCGTAGATACACTATTTGATCAAATCTACCAAACTTAGCAAATCATTAAAAACTTTAAGCTTTATTACCTCATTAACAAGCCTTAAAGTCTTAACCTTTTCCTGAACATTGTCTTCATCATGAGAATGGATTGAGTTAATTGACAATGTCGAACCGTCAGCCACAACTTTGTTTTTCTCCTTGAATCTAGCTCTTGGAATCTCCAGTCTGCTAGATAGAGTTACCGTCATGCTGACTTGTCCTAAACCGTAAACCCATTCCCTTAGATGATCTTTCAACTGCCTCTCTCACTAGGCCTTTCGTTAGTGGATCTAACACATTATCGCTTGACTTTACATAGTCAATTGTGATAATTCCACTAGAGAGCAGTTTTCTTATGGTGTTATGTCTATGTCGTATATCACGAGACTTCCCATTGTACATAACGCTCCCTGCCCTACCTATTGCTGCTTGACTATCGCAATGTATGCAAATTGGTCCAACAGGTTTGGGCCAGAATGGAATATCCTCTAGGATATTCTGGAGCCATTCCGCTTCTTCAGCAGCCTTATCCAAAGCAATGAATTCAGATTCCATTGTGGAGCGAGCAATACATGTCTGTTTGGAAGATTTCCAAGAGACAACTCCTCCACCAAGTATAAATACATAACCACTCGTGGATTTTACATCATTTGACCCGGTTATCCAATTCGCATCACTATATCCTTCAATCACAGCAGGATATTTATTATAATGCAAAGCATAATGTTGTGTCAATTTTAGATAATCCAACACACGTTTCATAGCCATCCTGTGAGTTTGGTTCGGATTACTAGTGTACCGACTCAGTTTACTAATATCACATGCTATATCTGGTCGCGTGCAATTCATAATATACATCAAACTTCCCAACACTCTGGCATATTCCAATTGAGAGTCACTTTGACCTTCGTTCTTTTTAAATGTACAACTTAAATCAATTGGAGTTTTGACTACATTGAAATTCAAGTAATTGAACTTATCCAATATTTTTTCAATATAATGAGATTGAGATAATGCTAGTCCCTGGAGAGTTTTGATAATCCTGACCCCTAAGATCAAATCAGCAACTCCTAAGTCTTTCATATCGAACTTGCTGGACAACATGCGCTTAGTAACATTTATATCGTCAATTTCTTTACTCATTATTAACATGTCATCAACATACAAACAAACAATGACTTCATGATTCATAACATTTTTAATGTAAACACATTTATCACATTCGTTAATCTTGAATCCATTTGCCAACATTATTTGATCAAATTTAGCATGCCATTGTTTGGGTGCTTGCTTGAGTCCATAAAGTGACTTCACAAGTCTGCACACTTTTTTTTTTACCAGGAACTATAAACCCTTCAGGTTGTTCCATGTAAATTTCTTCCTCTAACTCTCCATTTAAGAAGGCTATCTTTACATCCATTTGGTGGATTTTAAGATCATGCACTGCTGCTAGTGCTATTAACATCCTAATTGATGTTATCCTTGTTACTGGAGAATATGTGGCAAAGTAGTCCATACCTTCCTTTTGTCCGTACCCTTTGACTACCAGCCTTATATTTGTCAATAGTCCCATCAGGTTTCATTTTCCTTTTAAAGATCCATTTTGATCCTAAAGGTTTATTTCCTGGAGGAAGATCAGTCAATTTCTAAGTGTGATTGCTTAAAATTGATTCAATCTCACTATTGACTGCTTCTTTCCAATAAGTTGACTCTGACGAAGACATAGCTGCTTTAAATGTTTGAGGCTCATTTTCAAGCAATAGTGCTACAAAATCTGGTCCGAAAGAAACAGATTTTCATTGTCGAGTACTTCGCCTAGGTTCCTCACTAGTTAGAATATTTTCCATTGATTCTTCTCGTGGTCGTTTAGGTCTTTCACTTGTTGACTCACTTTCAGTTTTATACGGATAAATGTTTCAAAAAACTCTGCATTATCTGATTCAATTATCGTATTAACATGAATCTCAGGATTATCAGATTTGTGAACCAAAAATCGAAAGGCTTTACTATTCACAACATACCCAATAAAGACACAATCTATTATTTTGGGTCCAATTTTAACCCTCTTAGGTAAAGGAACCTCTACCTTGGCTAAACACCCCCACACTTTGAAATATTTCAAGTTGGGTTTTCTTCCTTTCCACAACTCATATGGAATTGATTGTGTTTTTCGATGGGGTACTCTATTGAGTATTTTATTAGCTGTAAGAATGGCTTCCCCACAAAGATTTCGCGGTGAACCAGAATTGATCATTAAAGCATTCATCATTTCCTTTAATGTTCTGTTCTTCCGTTCTGCCAAACCATTTGACTGTGGTGTATAAGGTGCAGTAGTTTGATGAATAATACCATATTCCAAACATATCTCTGCAAAAGGAGATTCATATTCTCCACCCCTATCACTCCGAATCATTTTTATCTTTAGATTAAATTGGTTTTCCATCTCATTTTTGTATTGCTTAAATGCATCAATTGCTTCATCCTTACTATTAAGCAAATATACATAACAAAATTAAGTGCAGTCATCAATAAAAGTTATAAAATACTTTTCCCACCACGAGATGGTGTTGACTTCATATCGCATATATCTGTGTGAATTAAGTCTAAAGTTTTAGAATTTCTTTCAACAAACTTGTAAGGATGTTTAACAAACTTACTTTCCACACAAATTTCACATTTCGACTTATCGCATTTAAAATCAGGCAATAGTTCTAGATTAACCAATTTTCACAAGGCTTTGTAATTTACATGTCCCAAACGTGCATGCCATAAATCACTTAACTCCAATAAGTAAACAGAAGCAGAATTTTTATTAATACTGTCAATAACCATTACATTTAGTTTGAAAAGACCCTCATTGAGGTAGCCCTTTCCTATAAACATTTCATTCTTACTTATTACAGCTTTATCACTAACTAGGACACACTTAAACCCGTTCTTAACAAGTAGTGCAGCAGAAACTAAATTCTTCCTAATATTAGGGACAAGCAGAATATTGTTTAAAGTCAACACTTTGTCGGATGTCATTTTCAACATTACTTTCCCAGTTCCTGCAATCCTTGTTATTGTTGTGTTTCCCATGAATAAATCTTCATCGTACTCAGCAGGAGTGTACGTTGAAAAGGCTTCTTTTGCAGAGCAAATATGTCTAGTAGCACCTGAGTCGAGAAACCACTCCTTGGGATTTCCAACTAAGTTACATTCTGATATCATTGCACACAAGTCATCTGCATCTTCTATCTTTTCTACGATGTTTGCTTGACTTTTGCCTTTGCCTTTGTTTTTGTCCTTTCTTGGAGCATGACAATCAGAAGATCTATGACCAGCCTTGCCACAATTATAACAGTTGCCTTTGAATTTCTTCTTGGCCTATTCTGACTTTTGCCTGTTGGACTTCTTTCTCTTTTTGTCTTTGGTAGGAGCTTCTTCAACAATATTAACTCCAATGATTGTTGAACTCTTACACGACTTCTTTTCGGCATTTCAGTTATCTTCCTCAATCTTGAGATGAATCACAAGATCTTCGAGCTTCATTTCTTTACTCTTGTGCTTTAGATAATTCTTGAAATCATTCCACGAAGGAGGCAACTTCTCGGTCATTACAGGCACTTGAGAAGCTTCATTTACTACCATATCTTCAGCAATCAGATCATGGAGAATAAGTTGAAGTTCCTGCACTTTTGATCCAACAGTTTTACTATCTACCATTTTATAGTCTAAAAACTTTGCGACCACAAATTTTTTCAAGCATGCATCTTCTGTCTTATATTTCTTCTCAAGTGCATTCCACAACTCTTTTGAAGTTGTTATTGCACTATAGACATTATATAAGTCATCCTCTAAAGCACTCAAAATGTAACCTTTACATAGGAAGTCTGACTGTTTCCATGCTTCAACAATCATAAATTTTTCCCTGTCTGGCATATCATCAGCAGGTACTGCAATATCTTCACTTGTAAATTTCTGCAGACCAAGAGTGGTAAGCCAGAAAATACTCGTTGCTGCCATCCTTTGAAATTCACACCTGTGAATTTACCCGGTTTCACTGCTTGTGATACAAGAGTTCGGGTTGGTGCAGCAACAGCCACTGTAACACCAGTGTTTTCCATTTCTGATAAACAAAATTGACATAATATAAGTAAGCAATAAACTATAATTGCAGACTTAAAGGAGTATAAAATCACAAAGATTTTTGTCTCCACCAGAAACACAGATTTAAATAATTTCCTTAATATTGTTGCCAATCTGTGTTAAGAAAATCAGAAATTACTGGTTGTAATAAATCATTCAGAAACACAAAGTAACTGAGATTTTTAGAACCAGTAAATAAGATGAACAGAAATTTATTTGTAAAAAATAATTTAATCTGTAAAACTTACCAGAATCTGGAATACTCTTTTTGAAAATTCAGGAAGAAAATCAAGTCCACTGAATTCACAGTGACCCCTTAAGGAAATTATTCCCCTCTAGTATCCGAGGTTTGATTTGGAATATAACCTCCCAGGGTAAAATGATCTTAATCAGTAGAGTATAGATACCAAAAACTCTACTGTCAGCGAATCAATCCACAGCAGGAAAGTACATGAAGAAATATGTGTTTTTATGAAGAAGGAAGATCAGAAAATTCATTGGGAAATATTCTGAAGACTGAATGGTATTAATAGGCAAGAATAATATATTCTGAAAGGTTGCTACCCTTTCAGAATTGACACGACCATTAATGAAAGGTTGCAAACTTTCAAATGGTATTTACTGTTCCTGAAAGTTGCAACCTTTCAAAACAGTCATGGCGGGAAATTTTGAATATAACGGAATTTAAAACGGGTCACTCGCGTGGATCCAAGTCGGGTCGGGTTAACTAAAAAGTTGAAAACATTTCGGTTAAATTCTGTTATCAACAAATTTATTGAAAATAATTTTTGGCCATTTAAATCAATTAATAAATAATTAAAATAAATTTTGTCCAAAAAATTATCTCTCGATCGATCATTTGCCAAAGCCAAAGCCAAAGCCGAAGCGAGCGAGCGACTACGACGACGGCGCGAGGGGGGTCCCTCTATCCAACTCTTTTAACAATTAATAGGAGTGTTTATTTATTTAAACTCTCCTATTTTCATTTACATTACCGATGAGGGACTATTGCCTTTTTCAATAAAGCATTAGAGGACTTTTCAAGTTCCCAACCTTTCAAGTTCTAAACTTTTCAAATTCCTCTCCGTCCCTCTATTTCCCATCAATTCTTGCTACATACCCAACAAATTCTCTTTCAAATTGTTGGAAAAAATACTACAATAATGATATTGGATTGGATTTGAATCGCAAATTAGTAAAAAACTTATTACAAACACTATGTCGTGGAGGTCACTGCCTTGAAAGCGATTTCGACTTGACTCCGGTGCAAATCATTGTATAGTTGGTCGCTCTTTAAGGTTCCACATTTACTCTCAAACATGTGCTCTCGTGGCTGAAAGTTTGAAGGTTTTCTAAAATCAATTGCCCAAAAAATATTCTAAGAATAACATAAGAAGAATGGAGGAAAAAGTTATTCTCTTCTTTTTGTTTGTGTTGGTGTGATGTTTTTTATGTTCACCAAAGTCACTTCTTAAATAGGATTTCAAGAGAAGGAGTTTCAAAGAGGAGAGTTTAATTTTTAGAAACGTATTGTCAAGGTAAATGACATTAAAAGGTCATTATCTCACTTTTGTTTTTGGAACGGATGTATAATCTCCTTTTGAAACGTATTTTGCATTTGTGTCTTTTCATAACACTTGGGGGTCATTTGGTGTGAGGGAAAAAATTAAATAATAATGGGATAAGAAAATAGTGATGGAATAAAAATTTTGTATCTTGTTTGGTTGCCATGTTTTGGGATAACTTATCCCACCATTTATATCATAGTGATGGGATAAGTTATCTCGGGATAGCTGACTCCAGAATAACTAATCCTACTTGTTCCCAACCAAACGACCCTTAATTAATAAGATAAGAATAATTAACTCAACAATAGAATTAACTCAACAAATCTAACCCATTAAATTATGACTAGATAGATAAGCAAACTTTCAACCAAAATAACACCTCCCTCCATCCTAGAAAGCTTGTACATCACAACTTTCTCTTAATTTCTTGCCAACGAGATCCTCAATCAAGTTACACTACTAAAAAAACTGCCAAAAAAACAACGAACGAAAAAGAGACGGATGGCATCGCTCCAAAAGGCAACGTCAATTCATTGTTCGTCGCTTTTGAATTTTAAAAAATATTTTTAAAATTATTATACAAAAAGCGATGGATAGCATCTTTTAGTACGTTGCTTTTTTAGCGAACTTTTGCGCCAAAAATATATATATCATCAATAATTAATTATTTTATATAGGTAGCGCCACATTTCATCGCTTTTTAGTTAAAATAATTATTTATAAATTTAAAGCTAATCCTGCGGTACATCACTTTTAATTAATTTTTATTGATTATTTTTTATATAAAAAAAGAGCAACTGACGACATTTCTAAGTTTGTCGCTTTTTGGTCAAATTTACTAGTCAAACATTTAAGAAAAGCAACGGACAATGTCTCTTAGTACGTTGCCTTTTGGTCAAATATTTTAAAGAAGCGATGGACAAAGAGACGTTGTCCGACACTTTTTTAAAAATTATGTTGAACCAAATTCTTCCAATTTTCCCATCTCTCTTCTCTCTTCTCTCCCTTCTCTTTTCTCTCACTTCTCTCTAAAAAAAATTATTGTGTTGTTGCCGCTCCACGTCGTCTTTTACCTTCTCTCCTTGAGTATTAATACCGTCGATGCCACCCATCGTCCCCATTGCCTCTTTTCCTTAGCTTATTAAGGTTAGGTTTAATTTAAATTTTTTTTTTCAATTCTAGTAATATTTGATTGTTATAAATTAGAATCTTATTTTAGTTTGATGAATTGTGTTATTTCAATTGTTAATTTGTATATTTGATTTTTGTTAGTGAAGGAGAGAATTGGAATTTTTTATTTTAGGGTTTTCTTCTAAATTGGGGTTCTTTAAAAAAATTGTGAATTGAGTCTTAGAAGTTAGGACTAACAAATAATTACAACTTAGAAGTTAGATTAATTGCATTTTCCAACTTTGAAATTTTTGAACATATTATGTTTAACTATTGATGTTAGAAAAACATTTAATTGTATATGAAAGCTAGATTAGGAAGTTAGAAAAATATTGGATAGTATATAAAAGGTCAAAATAGATTAGTTGAATTTCTCAACTTAGAAGTTCTTGAATTTAGTAAGTTTGAAAGTTAAAGTTAAAAAAATTAGGGATTTTTCAATTCGTGATTGTATTTGTACTTATATGTATTATATTGTTGTTGAAAATTGGGTCAATTGAATTATATTCTTGAAATTAGAAATTCTTGAACTTGGAAACTCTTAAGCTTAGAAATATCTAGAAATTAAATTTGAACTTGAATTTTGTAGGATTTTAGAACTTTAATTAGGTTGTGAACTTTAGAAATCTTGAATTATTGTAGTATTTCACAACTTTAGATTGTGAACTTTAGAAATATTGAATTATTGTGAAATTTTAGAACCTTAAGTTGTGAACTTTAGAAATCTTGAATTATTGTAGGATTTTAAACTTTAGGTTGTGAACTTTAGAATCTTGAATTATTGTACGATTTTAGAACTTCAAGTTGTGAACTTTAGAAATCTTGAATTATTTTATGATTTTAGAACTTATAGGTGTGAACTTCAGAGAGATTTAATTTTTTGTAGGATTTTAGAACTTCATAAGGTTGTGAACAACTTTAAGTTGTGAACCTTAGGTAACTTGATATTTGTAGGATTTTACAACTTTAGGTTGTAAACGTTAGAAATCTTGAATTATCATAGAATTTTAGAACTTTAAGTTGTGAATTTTGTAGAACTTGATTTTTTGTAAGATTTTAAAACTTTAAATTGTAAGCTTTCGAGAACTTGAATTTTTGTAAGATTTTAGAACTTTAGGTTGTGAACTTTAGGTTGTCAACTTTAGAGAACTTGTATTTTTGTAGTTTTTTAGAACTTTAGGTTGTGAACTTTTGAAATCTTGAATTATTGTAGGATCTTAGAACTTTAGGTTGTGAACTTTAGAAAACTTGAATTATTGTGCGATTTTAAACTTTAGGTTGTGAACTTTAGAAATCTTGAATTATTATAAGATTTTAGAACTTTATAAGATTGTAAATGTTAAAAATCTTGAATTATTATTGAATTTTAGAACTTTAGGTTGTGTGAACTTTAGAGAAACTTGATTTGTTGTAGGATTTTAGAAGTTCATAAGGTTATCTACGTTTGGAATCTTGAATTATTGTAGGATTTTAGAACTTTAGGTTATAAAACATTCGAAATCTCGAATAATTCTAGAATTTTAGAACTTTAAGTTTTGAATTTTAGATAACTTGATTTTTTGTAGGATTTTAAAACTTGAACTTTAGAGTACTTGAATTATTGTAGGATTTTAGAACTTTAAGTTGTGAACTTTAGAGAACTTGAATATTTGTAGGGTTTCAGAACTTTATGTTGTGAACTTTGGAAATCTTGAATTATTGTAGGATTTTAGAACTTTAGGTTGTGAATATTAGAAATCTTGAATTATTGTGCGATTTCAAACTTTAGGTTGTGAACTTTAGAAATCTTGAATTTTTATAGGATTTTAGAACTTTATAAGATTGTAAACGTTAAAAATCTTGATTTATTGTATAATTTTAGAACTTTAGTTTGTCTAAACTTTAGAGAAACTTGATTTTTTGTAGGATTTTAGAACTTCATAAGGTTATGAACGTTAGGAATCTTGCATTATTGTAGGATTTTAGAACTTCATAAGATTGTGAACGTTAGAAATCATTAATGTAGGATTTTAGAACTTAAGTTGTGAACTTCAAAAAACTTGAATTTTTATAGGATTTTAGAACTTTGGGTTGTGAAATATTAGAAATCTTGAATTATTGTAGATTTTTAGAACTTAAAGTTATAAACTTTAGAAAACTTGAATTTTTGTAGGAATTTAGAACTTTAAGTTATGAACTTTTGAGAGTTTGAATTTTTGTAGGATTTCGAACTTTAGGTTGTGAACTTTAGAAATATTGAATTATTTTAGGATTTTAGAACTTTAGGTTGTGAACTTTAGAAATCTTGAATTATTTTAGGATTATAGAACTTTACGATGTGAACTTTAGAAATCTTGAATTATTGTAGGATTTTAGAACTTTAGGGTATGAACTTTGGAAATCTTAAGTTATTGTGGGATTTAAGAACTTTAAGTTGTGAACTTTAGAGAACTTTAATTTTTGTAGGATTTTAGAACTTTAGGTTGTGAACTTTAGAAATCTTGAATTATTTTAGGATTTTAGAATTTTAGGTAGTGAACTTTAGAAATCTTGATTATTGTGAGATTTTAGAACTTTAAGTTGTGAATTTTAGAAATCTTGAATTGTTGTAGGATCTTAAACTTAAGAAATCTTGATTTATAGTATTTATGAACTAATTATTAGGTTGAACTTTAGATATCCTGATAAAATATAGTCTTTATGAACTATTTGTAATTTTCAAACAATTTTTTTGTATTTTAAAATGAACTTTGAAAGAATTATCTCTAAATTGTGATTCAAATATTTTTTAATGTAAATTTAAGTTTGTTGTTTTATATTTTTTGTAGATTCTTTATAACGTTTTGTGTTTGATTAGGCTTAATTGAATTGAATTGATTTTACGGGTGGAATGCAGAAACTGGGTTTTTGTTGTTAAAAAAATGCAGAAGAAGCGACGGACATGGTGGTTTTGTCCATCGCTTTTTTTAACTTAAATTTTTTTTAAACCCCAGAAAAGCGACAGACAGGGCCCTTTAGTCTGTCCCTTTTTAATTTTATTTTCTTCAAGACTCAAGAAAGCGATGGACAGGGTCCCTTAGTTTGTCACTTTTCTGAAATTTTCAAATTTTTATTTTCAAAAAGGGACAGACGGCGTCTCATTGTCCATCGCCTTTCAAGATTCTAAAAAATATATAAATTAATAAAAGTGACAGACTTTGTCTCTTTTTTAAACTAGATTTCGGGAACGTGCATTTCACGGTTGTCCCTTATTAATAAACATATATGTACAAAAGATTGAGTTATAATATAGGAAATAATGAAATTAACAATAGTAATTTACCATTTATATTTTGTTCACTAAATATAAAAAAAATATACTATGAAGAAGAACATTAAATATATGATATACTCGAGCACTTTTTGTTATCCTTTATTTGCAGTTTCTCATTCTCTTTTCTTGTCATGTTGAATTGTGAACATTACATAAGTCTTTGTAAATTGGTTCTTTAAAAGCATAGTGAAATTTTAATTCTGAAAGGTTTTTACATAATAGTGGAGAGAATCTTCATATTTAACTTTCAATTTTAAAAAATTATGGGTATGAGTAATAATTAACATTCAATAGTTAGGCAGAAGAATATCACATTCTCTTAAATAAAATAACATTTCTAAGGCAAAAGTAGACATTTTAATTTGGACAATTACTACTTAACTATTTATGAGTCCCACCAATAATCTGGAGACTGGAGTTTGACAATTTTTCAGCATAATTAAAATTTTGTATCAACAATAAATAGCTTCTCATCACAGTAAATAGAAGTTTGATGCATACAATTTATAAATTCTAATTAAAAGACCTCATCGATTTGGTGCACATGCAAATAATATAAACATATGATATATTATGAAACATACTTGCAGTTATCATCATAATTTTTATGTTAATTATTTTTATTATTGTATCATCTTCTTTTTAACCTTAGAGAAATACTGCACATATGATTTATGAAGAGAAAAGAATAATACTCTTTTTTTTCATAAATTTTCTCTTTGAATAATTAGTATAAATGAAGCACCACAAACTTTTCAAAATGACTTATTCTAGATATATGGTCAATTTGCAGAATGAATGTTTCCATAAATAAATAATAGACTAATAAAATCAGTAGATTATACAATATAAACGAAAAGTTAAATAAAAATACATTTTAAAAAATCATATGTGATTTTTCTCATGTAGTTATTCCTCCCACTACTTATAAATAATAATCTCGAAAATATAGTTGTACTAAAGTAAAGCACTCTATCGAGAGTCGCACATCAAATTACTTGTTTAATCTTTCATTATGAATTTCTTCAATAATTAAGAAATATAGTAGAACATGAATTGTATATCACTAATTTTCATGTAGCACATAAGATATTACAATAGAAAAACAAAATCATAAGAAAGTATATCGATGAAAATATCAAAAAGGATGTTCAAAATACTTCGGCTGGACAAGGAGGAGTGGACAAAAACAAAAGAAAATTAATGCAATACGAAATGTTAATTTTTTGTTTGATAATCTCTCATCCTCCTCTCATCATTTACATGAAGACCGTGTTAGGTATTTTATAGCAGTAGCAAGGATGACTTTTGAGTAGGTATCCTATCAAATTTAATTACAGAAAAAACTCTTCAAATACTCTAGATTTTTACAACAAAAGAGAATTAATTGTCAATGTGTATTTGATTCATGCCCTGATTTAAATGAGTCATTTATTAAATATTCAACCATATTTTATAACATTTATTTTAATTATTTTAATATAAGGATAAAGTGGTAATTCAACTTTGAGCTTTGAATCTTCCCACTTATAATAATATATAATTAAAAATAAAAATAATTTTTTTAAAAAAGCGAAGGACGGTTGTAGTCACTTAAAATTTATTTAAAATAATTTTATAAAGTTGTTCGGATTATATTAAATTAATGAATATATCAGTCCAAATAAATATTATAGATTAATATAATTGATTTAATTATTTAAATTCAGATAAATATGAATTTAATTAAAGCCCGCTCCATAAAGCACATATAATATTTCACTTAAATCTGATTGGCCGAAGGGAGTACTATTCCAATCGCAACTCCTCTATTCTAAAACTATAAATAGGGTTCTCATAATTCAGAAAAAGGAACCAAGAAATTTCTAAACAAGAAGCTAGAGAAACTCCATGGTACAAACACCATTTAATTCTCTACAAAGCTACAAGTTTAAGAATTCAAACATTCAAGTTCAAGAACGATCAAGATCAAGACCACCGAATTCAAGAACAAGCTCAAAGCCCTTGAATTCAAATAAAAGTCAAGATAAAGTTCATGTTCAAGTTCATCATAGATTCAAGAACAAGCTTTAAAGCCCTTGAATTTATATTTGAAAAGGCGAATTCAGAGAAATTATAGAGATTGTAACACTCGCACTTGAAGTAATAAAATCGATTGTTGCTATAATATTTCGTTCTTGATTATTGTTTTCTCGACGCGAATTTTATTATCTATAAATTCTGGAACGCCCAGTGGGACAATTTCTACCTCTCATCTCAACTTTTCAAGAATCCAAGAATATCAAAATGTCTTCCACCATAGAAGAACAACTATCAAACTTAACCAAAGCAATTGAAGGCCTGACAAAGTGCGCACACGAACAAGATGCTAAAATTTTAAAGCTAACAAATAAGATGGATAATATGATTGAAAAAAGATCAACTCAGTCACCTCTAAAGCTTTTTAAAATTCAAGACAAAGAAGTGTCTTGCGTAAACCAAACAAAGATCAAAGAGATTCATATCTCAGATGAAGTTTTGATTCCAATTGACTAGTTCTAGAACTTTATCATAGAGGTTATCGAAGACAAATATGAGTCTTCATCCAAATTTTCTCCCATATATGCAAAACCATATACACAAAGGATTGATAACTTGAAAATGTCTAAGGGTTATCAACCTCCTAAGCTTCAATAATTTGATGGCAAAGGAAATCCCAAACAACATGTAGCGCACTTTATTGAGACTTGCAATGTTGTTGGGACGTATGATGATTATCTTGTTAAAGAGTTCGTTCGATATCTCAAAGAAAATGTCTTTGATTTGTACACAGATCTTAAACCTAATTCTATAGATAATTTGGAGCGATTAGAGCAAGAGTTCCTTAATCGTTTCTATAGCACAAGACGTGTCGTTAGTATGATGGAACTTACAAAGGCTCATCAAGGTGAAGATGAGTTAGTTGTTGAGTTTATCAATCGCTGGAGAAGTCTGAGCCTCAACTACAAAGAACTCCTTAGTGAAATTTCTTGCATTGAAATGTGCATCCAAGGTATGAATTGGGGTCTTTACTACATTTGGCAAGGATGAAAGTCCAATACATTTGAAGAGTTGGCAACTCGTACACATGACATGGATTAAGCATGACTTTAAGAGAAAATCAGCAATCTCTAGTC